>NC_142011.1:131272377-131605377 GCF_049901735.1 Notechis scutatus | reverse complement strand
TTCTCTTTTTTTTTAAATAAATTTTATTAAATTTACAATTAAAAACATATCGACATTACATACACAAAAGGGAAAAAAAAAAAAAAAGAACACTCGGTCTTACAACCTGGAAAGAAAAGAAAAGAGGAGATGTAAAAGAAAGAAAGAAACAAGGAAAGAGAAAGAGAAAAAAGAAAAAAAGATGCGTTTAAAAACAAACAATATCCTTTTTGACAGTCTGCAAGATCCAATTCTCCTACCTTAATTTGAATACACACATCTTATCGATATCTATGCTTAAATTACCCATTGTCCATTAAGCAGTTTATCTCTGGACTAACCAATTATACCAAGAGTTCCAATTATCGTAAAATGTTGAAGCCTCTTTGTTTTTAAGTGCTATAGTTAATTTATCCATTTCTGCACAATCACATATTTTCTGGATGACCATTTGTTCTGTAGGTGCATAGGGTGATTTCCAACACTGGGCAAACGCTAATCTGGCTGCAGTTAGGATATGAATTGTTACATATTTCATCTTTTTGGGTAAATGTTTATCAGAGATCCCTAGTAGGAAGAACTCTGGTTTGTATTCGATTTGTTCTTTGGTTATCTCCTCCAACCATTTTCTGATTTTTTGCCAATATTTCTGGGTTTCTTTGCAAGACCACCACATATGAAAGTAGGTTCCTTCTATGCTTTTACATTTCCAGCATTTTGGACTCGTGTTTGGGTTCATTTTCGCCAACCTCGAAGGGGCAAGTGCCATCTATAAAACATTTTGTATGTATTTTCTTTATATGCTGCCGATTTTGTAATCTTAATATTTCTGTTCCAAATCTTTTCCCATTCTGATAATGTAATACTTCTTCCGACATTCCTGCTCCAGGCTATCATGTTCCCTTTGACTATCTCTTGTTCTAATTCTACTTCCAGTAAGTATTTATAGAATTTGGATATGTTCTTTTTGTTTGATCCTAGTAAAATTTTATCTAAATACTGCAGTTTGTTATAAATTCCAAAGTCTTTTATATCTTGTTTGTATCTGCTATGGATTTGTATATATAACCACTGATCAATTTTAAATCCCTGTTCCTGTAGTTCTTGTCGAGTTTTTAATTTTCCTTGCGGATCTAATAAATCTTTATATTTAATCATTTTTGTTATGTCCAAATTATTGGGATGTACCATTGCCTCCATTGTTGATAGCCAGATCGGAATTTTTAGATAGTGTTTTTGCATATTTTTTTCCAATTAATTAATAATGAGTCCCTAATGAGGTGTCTATGAAAGTAAGACTGCTTGGGTTTCCCCACTTCCCATAAGAAGGCATGCCACCCTCTCTGGAGGTCATGCCCTTCTAATGCTAAAATTCTTTTGTTAAGTAAGTTCACCCAGTCTTTTATCCATAATAAGATAGCTGCCGAATAATATAATTCCCAATTTGGAAGGGCTAGACCCCCTCTACTTTTCGCATCTTGTAAGGCCTTTACATTGATCCTGGGTTTTTTCCCCTGCCAAATAAATTTAAGTGTGATCTTATTTAATTCTTCAAAAAAAAATTTTGGCAACTTAATTGGGATTGTCTGGAATAAATAAAGAAATTTTGGTAATATATTCATTTTAATCGAGGCAATCCTGCCCAATAAGGAAAGCTGCAACTTATTCCAGGATTCTAAATCTTTCTTTGTTTGTTGAAGTAGTTTATCATAATTGTTCTCTTTGAGTGATTTACCTTGTGGTGTTAACCATATTCCTAAATATTTGACCCTTTTTGTTACCTGTATCCCCATCATTGTTTCTAATTCTTCCTTCTGGTTTTCTGTTAAATTTTTGGTCATTAATTTCGTCTTTTTTCTATTAATTTTTAATCCTGCCACTGTGCCAAATTGTTCTAATTCTTTTATTAGATTATAACCTTTTTCCATGGGTTCCTCCAAAAAGAAAACCATATCGTCAGCAAACGCTTGTAGTTTATATTCTTCTGATTTGACCCTCACTCCTCTAATTTCAGAATTTTGTCTAACCCGTGTTAAGAGTGATTCTAGAGTGATGAAAAGAAGAGGTGAGAGAGGGCAGCCCTGTCTGACACCTTTTTCTATATTTATTGGATCTGTTTGTTCGCCATTGATTAGTATATTAGCCTGTTGTGTGTTGTAAATAGTTGTTATAATGTTTTCAAATTTGGTGCCAAGACTCATATTGTAAATTTTTTGAATTAAAAAGTGCCAATTTAAGTTATCAAGTGCTTTCTCAGCATCTAAAAACATGAGTGCGGATTGTTTCTCCGGGTGGGCTTCATAATATTCTAGGACATCGATAACGGTTCTTAAATTGTTCTTTATTTGTCGGGACGGAAGAAATCCATTTTGATCTTCGTGTATATGTGGATTTAAAGCTTGTTTTACTCTATTAGCTATGATAGAAGTAAACAATTTATAATCGGCATTTAAAAGTGAAATCGGTCTATAGTTGTTGATGTATCTATGATCTGCATCCTCCTTCGGGATTAGCGAAATCAGCGCCCCCTCCACGAGTCTGGCATCTTGGCTGCCAGAAGTACCTCATTAAACACTTCCAGCATCAGTGGTCCTACTAGTTCCAATATTGCTTTATATAGTTCTGCCGGAATCCCATCTGGTCCTGGAGATTTGTTATTACTTTGGTTCTCCATTGCTGACTTCAATTCAGACCATGTAATATCTTTATTCAATAACTCTATCCATTCCTCTCCAATTACCTTGTCATTCGTCTCCTCTAAATAAGTTCTTATTTTATCTTCATTAACTTCCTCCTTTTTATATAATCTTTGAAAATAGTTGTAAATGATATCTTTTTTCTTCTCTATCTCATGTTGTAAGCCATCTTTCTCATCCATTAGTTGGTGTATCAATCTCTTTTCTTTCACTTTTTTAAGTTTATGGGATAGCCATCTTCCTGGTTTATTTGCATGCTCAAAATAATTTTGTTTGGACCTTTTCAAGTTAATTTCTATTTTATCTTGTTCAAGTAAGTTCAATTTATGTTTAATTGTTATTAACTGATTTTGTGTTCTCTGGTTTTTAGGGGATTTTTGAAGTTGTATTTCTAATTCTTTAATTTGTTGTTGGAATTTATTTTGTTGGGCATGTATTCTTTTATTTCTCATGGCATTATAGGAGATTGTTGTTCCTCTTATAATTGCCTTCATTGTATCCCAAATATTTTGTTTCGTGGTTGCTTTATTATTATTTTCTTTTAGAAAATAATTTAATTCCTCTTTCAGCTTCTTAATGTATTCTTCTTCGTTTATTAACTGAGTATTTAGTGTCCATCTTTTCTTTGTTTTTCTCCTATCTCTCCAAATTAGTTGTATTGGGTTGTGGTCGGCCCATTCATTTGGTAGGATTTTAATTTCTTTTATTTCATTGGCCAATTCCCCATCCATCCAGGCCATATCTATTCTGGTCCAGATTTTGTGTGGATTTGAATAATATGTGAACTGTTTCTCTTCTGGGTTTAGTTTTCTCCATAAGTCTATTAAGTTTAATTCTTTCATCATGTCCTTACAGGGCATAGAAAATTCTCTTTTCCCTTTCTTGTTCTTATTCACATTACTATGGTCTTTTTGATGATCAGCAATGGAGTTGAAGTCGCCTATCATGCAGATATTCCTTTTTTCGAAACCTATTATTCTCTGATGAAGATCTTTAAAAAATTTCCCTTGTTCTTCATTTGGCGCGTAGATTGCTACCAATAAAAATGTGATATGATTAATCCAAATTTGTATAACCAGAGTTCTTCCTTCCGGATCCGACCAGATTAGTTCTGCTTTTACATCATCTTTCACAAATATTGCAATTCCTTTCTTTTTATGTTTGTCTGCTGGTGCTGTAAAAAGTTTTCCAAGTTTCGGCAAATTAAATATCTTTCATCCTTTTTCCTAATGTGTGTTTCTTGTAGGCATATTATGTGCGTTTTGTCTAATTAATTTAGTTAATATCCTTTTCCTTTTAGATGTTGAATTTAAACCATTTATATTAATGGAGAGGAGTTTCTTTCCTATCTCCATTTATCTAGGTCTGTTTAGTTTTTGTCTAGTGATGATTCGGTTTTCTTCTTGCTGTTGTTGTGAGATTGGTTCTTCTCTCCCTGGTTGTGGTTTGTCGTTCCCTAAATTTTGAGGAAGTCCTTCTTTTTGGTTTCTATGGCGATTACGATCATCCTGTGGTTTCCTTTTAGTTTCCTCCTTGGTGTATTGGTTATCCGTGCCTATTAGCTGATCATGAAAGTCTTGGGCCTGTTCTATAGAATCTATTTTGATTTTTCTCTCTTTCCAAGTTATTAACATCCCTTCTGGGATTAACCATTTAAAAGGAATTTCTTTTTATTTAAATAATTGGCCAAGAATTTATAATCCTGTCTTATGACCCTCACTTTCCTTGGGATTTGTTTTAGGATCGTAATCTCTTTACCTCTATATGTTATTGTTTCTTCTCTGGACCTTTTAAGAATTAGGTCTCTCACACACCTCCTTGTGAAACGAATATGAATTTCTCTTGGGCAGTTATGGCGTCTAGCATAACTTGTGCTGACCCTATACACCTCGTCAAATTCTTTGATTAGATCATCTTTTTCTTTCCTAACCATTCAGCCAATAGTTCTGCCATTAATTGTTCTAGTTCTTCATTTTTCGCTTCTACCACATTTTGAAACCTTAAATATGCCGCTGCTTTATCCATTTCGAGGTGGACGAGGAGTCTTCGGTTTCTCTAGTTACATTTCTAAATTCCTCCTCTATCCTTTCAAAGTTTGTCTCCATCCGTTCTGTCCTACTCTCTATTTCTCTTATCTTAACTTCGTTTTTCTCCATAGCCTGTTGCAAGGACCCTATCTTATCCTCCACCTTAAGTAAATCTGCTTTCATTTCCACTTTAAGCTTTCCCATCTCATCTTTTAATTCGCTAATATCCGCTCTGGTTTCTTTGTGATTCTTAATCATTATTTCTTGCATCTTGGATATTGCTTCTTGCAAGGATAGTAGGGTAGCTTGTATATTAACGTTAGAGACATTGGACTGTTTTTCCCCTATTAGAGATTCTTCAATGGTTTTTGGATTGTTGGTGAAGCAGAAGTTAAAGTAGTTGTTAGGGTCGGGGTGGTCTTCCTTTCCGATTTCAAAGCCATAGTTGTCGTGGAGGTCATCTCTCTTAATATTTGTTTTTGTTGTTGCACTATATTGGATATATTGTCCCAGATCACCATTCAGTGTTTAACTCCTAAAATAAAAATTCTATTCTAATACTTCAATCAAATATATAGATAGGCAGTCTGTACACCTATATTATAAAATGTTATCTAATAATATAATAATCTTTATAATTAATTTATATACTGAATATCAATATTAATCATCAATAATACATCAAATCCAACCCAGTTACTTCTTTAAGAATTAATCTTAAGTATTCTAAATAATCTAAATCAACACTATTTTTCACTCTTTGTTGTTACTATTTAAGACAATCAAATCAATTGTCACTGAAATCTATAAGGACAATATACCTTTTTTTTTTTTCCTCCTTTTAAGTAGGTAAATTTATCGGGCTTTTTAAGGGATTAAGATAGGAAGGAGAAAGACTGAAACAATGGGGGAAGAGAAGAGGGAAAAGTTTACCTTGATTTGAGGCAGTCAATAAGCAAGGGGCTAGAGGTTCAAATTGTAAAAATAGTGCCCAAATGGTAATATTAAAGTATTACCAAATAGAAATTCCAACAAATAAAGAAATGTGATAAGAGAAAAAATATAAAATAAACTTTATAGTCAGTCTTCAAGCTAAAGGTTTGAGTTTTGAGTTTCTTCCCAGCACTCCGGGGAGCGAATGGTATAATGTGCTGATTAATCGCAATAAGAAGTCAATCCTTCCCAGCCTTCTGTTGGTCTCTTCTTCCCTCTTCCTCTTCCTTCTTTCCCCTTCCCGGTTTTGAGTTCAATGTGCAAATCTCCTTCACCTATTATTCCCTCCAAAATCCAATAGTCATCTCTTCTTGGTCGCTTAACAATCTGTCCTCCCAGCTGTATTAAATAAAGCCAATAATCCTATTGAACTCAATTCAGAGAATTAATAAGTCACTTTCAGTGCCGCAATTTTTCCTCCTCTGTCACCTCCTTCCTCTCAAATATTGTCAAAAAGTTAATCCCAAATGCCAAATCACTCACAAATTCAAGTCTCCAATCTCCTGGTTTCTGATGTTCTTCCTCTCTCCCCAGGGGTTTCCCTTTCAAAAGCTGTAATCCACATTTTTTTTTCTAACGAGCCTTTCTGCTCGTGATTGTCACACTTCCGCTTTTCAAGCTGCTTTTCTGGCCGCTTTTCTCTCCTGCTTCCACAAAGTGCTACTCACAACCAGGAAGATAAATCTCTCACCCCACTGTCATTCTTCAATCTTCAATCTTCAATATTGTATTAAGCTCTTTCAACACCTTTTCCTGCTCCGATCTTGCAGGCTGTCACTATCTTGCTTAGTCACCTCAGTGGCAGACCGGACTTTGGAGCCGCCATAAACTGGCAGCTAGCTCTTCCACGCTGGGCTCAGGAGCTCTTCTCTTCGTTACCAGGGGGTTGCCTACCCCCACCCTGTAACTCGAGATTCTCCTATACTGACACGAACCTCTCCGGGGTTTGTGTATCCCCTGGGGATCGCTCCAGACGCTAGAGAAGGTAACAGAAAACCACAGCAGTCTTCTCCACCTCTGCACGTCCCTGTCCTGCCACCGGAAGAATGTTCATTGACACATTGTTGCCGGTTTATCCAAATTTTATAAAATAAATATATAAGAAGATATAATATAGAAACATTTAATATTCAGAAAAACACCATAATGTGTGCAATCTATAAGTTAACAGACCTGCTTAATATGAACACTATAATATTTACTGAACACTAGCTAGAAACTACAGACAGTAATGCTATCTATAATTCATCTATTTCAATCTGGATTTATAAAAAATAGACATTTGGCAACTTCTGCCTGGAGATTGATCTTACAGCTATTGCTACAGATAAACTGGAATTAAAAGTAGCTATATATCTGAATTATAGAATTAATAATTGGAATATCCAGTCTTAAGGAATCAATGAGTCAGACTTCCAGTTTGAAAGGCTTCGGCGGCAGCAGGAATCCGCGATTGTGCGTGGTTCTTGCTGCGCTCACTGCTGGCGTGCCCTGGATCCAGCTGGATTTGGGGGTTAATAGTCACCCCGTAGAGGTGACTGAAGATAGAGGAGGCCCAGCAGGGGTTCAGGGGGATTGCAACCTCCCTCCTCAGCTGGTTGAACTCCTTTCTCCAAAAGCGGTGGAGCGGCGTTCAGCAATGGCTGCCACAAAGAAACTTTCACTCAGACAAGACTGTGCAGGAGGAAGCAGAGAAAGTGAAAGTTTTTGGCTGAACCGGGATAACAAGTAACATCTAAATACCCTGGAAATTCAACTCTTTTAAGATACATTGTTCCCTAAGAAGATCGTAAAAAAGCGGCGAAAGAAAGTTAAAAGGGAAAGTTTTTTTTTCCTTCTCACTCTCCTTCCCTATGGAAATAGCAGAAGGAAATCGGAAAAACCCGTCTTGGCAACAGAAGGTAATTAAATTTGAAAAATAAAACCAAGGGGGTATTAAAGATTTCTGAACACTGGAATCAAAGATTTAAAAATTCTTTTTTTGCTATAAATGGGAAGGGAGAGATAAAGAACTTATATTAAGACTTTGCTGGAGGAGATTGCTTGGAGCTTATAAGACTAGAGATAAACTGTAATAAGACTTCAAAAAAATACATTTTGGAACTTTGCAATTGATTCTACCCCAAGAAGAGAAAGTACAAAAAGAAGAAAGTGCTAAATGAAACAGTTTGTATTGATTAGGGTTGCTTGGTGACTTTGGGACTTTTGGAAACTATTTTTTGAAAGACTAATAACTTTTGGGTTGTTTAAAAAATTTCACAATGGCATTATCTGTTGAAGAATTGAAAATGGAATTTCAAAAGTTAAGAGAAGAGGAACAAGAAGGGAAAGGCTCTTCTGGATCTGTTTTCCACTTTTTGGAAATGGCGATTTCTACCTACCAGGAATTACAACAAGAAAGCTGGGATGAAGAAGAAGAAGCCATCTTTAATGAACAAATAACTTTAGTTGAGGAAGAAAAGGGAAAGAAGGGAAAGAGAATGGAGAATCCAAGACTTAAAAAAACAACCAAAAAAAAGGGAAAATAAGGTGAAAAATCAATACAATGTCAGAAAGCAACAGAAAAGAGGAATACAACAGAGAGGGGAGATTAAGAGGGTGGAGACTAAGAGATGGGGGGGGGGTAAAAAGGCTAGATTGGAGAAGAAAGGAAAGGAAAAAGGGAAGAGAAGTCACAAAGGCTTGAAACAAGATGTAAAAAAACAGATCTTTTTCAGAGATAAAGGGTAAAATATAAATTAAAAAGAGATTCTGCAAGAGCACATAAGATTGCATTGTAGTATTGCATTTGAAATAGTTAGAAAATTGGAACATTATATGATTTAATAAAATATTAAAGGGAATATGTAAAATGTTTAAGATTTAATGATAGAATTTAATTTGCTTTGGATTATTGTTTTAACTATATTATAAACGTATTATTTTCTTATTTTAAAATGTATGTAGAATGTACTAAGCAGAATCAGAATGGAAATTATACATTATTTTAAGTGTTAAATCTAGGGGAAAGATAGACCCCAGGAAGAGAAAGTTTAAAAAGAAGAAAGGCTAAATGAAATAGTTTGTGTTTACAGAAGAGAGTGGAGACCAAGAGGGTGGAGATTAAGAGATTGGGGGTGGGGGGTAAAAAGACTAGGATTACAAAAGAGATTCTGCAAAAGTACATAAGATTGTATTTTTGTATCTTTATTTGAAATAATGCTAGAAAATTGGATCTTTATATGATTTAACAAAATACTAAAATGCATAAATGATAAAGTTTAATATACTATGGATTATTGTTTTAACTATATTATAAATTTATTATTTTTTTATCTTAAAATGTAGTAGGTAGTTTTAGAATGTGCTAAGCAGAATCAGAATGAGAATTATATATTATTTTAAGTGTTAAATTTAGGGGAAAGATATAAAAGCGTCATACTTCAATTAGTGATTACAGGAGAAATATTGTGTTAATAAGAAAAGAAAAATAGATGATTACAGAACGGACAAAAGATATCAGCATAATGATCTAAATTGAGATGAAATAAATAAAATAGAATTAAGAGAGTGAAAAGAGGGGAGAAGCCATACAGAAAATATAGAATGGTAAATAAGATATGAAATGGTATATAAAGTGAGCATGATTTTGATTTATGTCTGTACCAAAAGATGTAACCCGGGACTAGGCCGCTTTCCAAAAAGAAGTTTTATGTTTTTATGTTTTGTGTTTTGTTTGTGTATGTTTGTTTATTGAAAATTAATAAAATGCTTTAAAAAAAAGGAATCAATGAGTCTTGGTATTAAATTTTGTAAAGTACTCTTTTTAACATGTAAAAATAAGAAAATATTCTGTCATGTTTACCTCTCAAAGAATATTTAAAAGGGGATTAGATGTCAATCTAAGAAACTTGAAAATTGGTTTTGATTTGGTCTAATTTGATCATAAGATTTGGTCTTGTCCAAATGCTCCCTTGTTTTGATTTCAAATTACTACATATGTTAATACAATTTTGGAAAGAAATATAGTCAAGATTCTCAGTGTAATCTCAAACAATATTTCCAAAATCAGGAAATTTGTCATCTCCCAAAGAGCTTTGGTTTTAAGTTTGGAAGAAAGAGAATAATTTTATTTATTTATTTATTTATTTAAAAAAAAAAAACTGTTCAATTGTGTCCAATTCTCAGAAACTGCCCAGAGAAGTCCTGCATTTTTCTTGGCAAGTTTTTTTTTCCAAAAATGTTTGCCATTGCTTCCTTCCTAGGATTTAGTAAAAGTGACTGATCCAAGATTACACTGGTGACTTCATGCTTAAAGCAGAACTATAATTATAACTCACAGTATCATGATTTCTAATCTGAAGACCTTACCATTACACCAAATAGGCTCTCAAACTTATGTAATATCCTGATTTTATCAAACAGATTTAGAAGTTAAATTTTGAAAAGTCTCTATGCTCTGAAAATGAGAAAATGTTAATATACATATAAATATAGATTATACATATAAACAGTATGTTAACATATAGTCCAGATTTAATGATGAGTTTAAGGGCTGAATTAACTTCATATCTTTCTTATATATACCTTTTTCTACTTAGTTTCTTTTTTTTCACATTGTTTTCAATCTCTATAAAGTATCAGGTTTTCTTTCTTCACTTTATAGTCATTATTTATAGATTTTTCCTATTGGTGGAATAGGCGATTTTATCTTTTGCTTTTCAGATTTATTTTAAAAATGTTCTCATTACTTGATGTGTGGATGATGGCAATTATAGCACAATAAAGGAGTAACTTTGGGGACCCAACTATATCCACAAAGTTTTCTATAGACTGATTGAACTCTCATTTGGGTCTATAAAAATAACAATTTTAATAGAATGGAAATAACAAAAACTGAGAGGGAAAACTCACTTTTGTGTTAGTATTTTATGACAGGTTGCTGCTGTATGCTTCAATTAGCAGAGAAAGAAACCATTTTGTATAGATAAAGCCACAGCTAAAATATAGCTGATAACTAAAGGTGTCTTTTCCATTACAAGACTCAAAGTGTTTTGCTTTTCAGCAGAACTAAAGATGGTCACTTTTCAAAATTTGATAGCAATAGCAAGGCAAGCAAATGTAACTGATCTTTTAAACTCTGGTCATTTTGCTATTTTATCAGCAAAGTTCACACTACAATAAAGTATTATGAAGCCAAGAGTCCTTAATAGCCTGTTATAAGAACAGGGAATTGGCTTATTCAGAAAATGAAAAGCAACAACTTGTCTTTTAAGTTTTTAGTGCCACTTTTGAGTATATATTCTGATTTAAACTTTCATTCCTATTTCATGATGAAAAAAACATTATGCAAATTATTGCCAAGATATGATTTTGCCACTGCTGGGTTCATCATTACCTAGAAAAAGCATACACCTTGGAATTATTTGTCACACGAGCAACAAAACATTAAGAAGACAACCCTGGGTTACAAAGTCTTATATTTTCTAATTTATTTACCATTTGCAAATATCATGCAGAAGACAGACATAATTTTTTTTAGCTTAATAATTCTTTTGTGGTCAATATTTTTGCTTTGCAATGCTTGAGTCTGTTTTGCCATCTTAACAGACCAGAAAAACCAATCAGAATAGAGCTAGAAGGGGCCTTGAAGGTCTTCTAATTCAACCTCCAGCTTAAGCTAAACCCTATCACATATTAGACAGGTGACTGTTCAGTCTTTTTTTAAAAAACAACAAAAACCCAATGGTGAAGCACCCAAATGAAGGAAAGCTATTTCACTGTTAATTGTCCTCACTGTTATGAAGTTTCTCCTTAATTCCAGGTTGCTTCTCTCCTTGATTAATTTCAATCCATTGTTTCTTTGAAATGATAACAGTACAATATTTGCTTGAACTGTATGTATTAATAGCTTCATTGCCTTTTGGTTTTAATCAACTTTAAAGGAGTGATGCAGTGCAACAGAAGTTAACAGATAACAGATAATCAGAGTTGGTAGGGACCTTGTAGATCATCTAGTCCACACACACCCCACCCAAGCAGGAGACCCTACACCATTTCTGACAGATGGGAGTCCAATCTCTTTTTGAAAGTCTCAAGTGATGGCACAACTTCCGAGGACAAGCTGTTCCATTGATTGATTGTTCTCACTGTCAGAAAGTTTCTCCTTATTTCCAGGTTAAATCTCTCCTTGTTCGGTTTCCATCCATTATTCCTTGTCTGGCTTTCAGGTGCTTTAGAAAATATTTTCATCACTTCCTTTCTGTGGCAGCCCCTCAAATATTGGAACACTGCTATCATGTCTCTCCTCGTCCTTCTCTTTACTAGACTTCACTAGACATGCCCAGTTCCTGCAAGGAGGAGGAGGAGGAGGAGGAGGAGGAGGAGGAGGAGGAGGAGGAGGAGGAGGAGGAGGAGGAGGAGGAGGAGGAGGAGGAGGAGGAGGAGGAGGAGGAGGAGGAGGAGGAGGAGGAGGATTTTTTCCCCCAAAGAAAACTTTGCAGGGCAGATTTCAACACAGCATGTTTACATTTTTGCTTTGCAATTTAAATTATTTATGTTTGTTATCATTATTTCCTATTCATTGTCTTATGAAAATTAGGTATAAATTTAAATAATCAGTCAGTGAATATAGAACATGAATTCAAGAGGAATGCCAGGAAGATTTGCTGAAAGAAAATTTATTTTACAGCTCAAACTTATCATTTCTTTAAGGAAAGCAATTCAAGTTATATATTAGCTCCTTGCCAGTAGAAATGTGTTTCACTCTGTCCTGAAAATTCCATGAGATTTCTGTAGCTTTTTCATTAGGTAATGACCTTTTCAAATGGGCCCATAAATTGCCTACTATTTGAAATAAATTATTGAGAAGGTGCTTGAATCTTTCTGTGAATTCAAAAGAAATATAAATCCATTGTACCAACATGCCTCATATTTCATGTACCAAAAATTCCAGAAGAATACATAAAACACATATTTCATTAATTCTTCTAAATGGCTGTTGTGGTATAATTTTAATATTACTCTTCCCTGCATTTGTAAAAAAGCATCTCTAGTAAGTTATTCAAAAGTTCAGTATGTAAAAAGATTTTTGCTTTTATGCACCTGTTCAAATTCTTTTGGGATCAAACACATTTTTTCTTAAGCATTTTAGAAACATTACTTCATCCATCATGTTCACGATAATGACCTGTTAGGTAAAGCAAATACATTGAGTGGGTAGGTGTATCAGCACATATTTTTGTTTCTTTTGTTTATTTGTTTATAAGAGAGATTAAGCAGATAGGCTTGAATTTGAGAAGAGATATATGTAACTTGAATAAATGCAAATGTGTATTAGTTAATGATTAGTTAAAATAGGAGAGAAAGAGAGAGAGAACTCACAAGAAAGTAGTTATGGCACAATTCAATGTTTAACATGTTGTCGAGCTAAAATGTAGGTGATACACACTTGGATCCCCAAGTTATATTCATGGGCACCTCTCTTGGCATTTCTTGTCCTTCCAGAAAGAGGGAAAAGGGAGGGAGGGAGGGAGGGAGGAAGGGAGGAAGGAGCAGGTATTAAAGAAACTGCTGGCTTCAATCATCATATTAGATGTTAAATGTTGGAAACCAACAGTTTTGGATAGAAAACACAAGAATATATAAGCTCGGGTGCAAGAGAATAACCTGTAAAAGATATAAAAGTGGGACTAAAAAACTTCTGGGTGAAGAATAGTGAGAAAATGAAAGAAAATGATATGACAGGTAAGATGGGCAGTGTATAAATTAAATGGATGGATGAATAGCGCAACAGTACAAAAAGCATGTGTTGTTTAGTTGATCGAAAATACAGAATTTCAATCTGAAAATAGAGCAGAAAATGTTAGATATGAAAAAACAGGTCTACACATCAAAGTCCAATTAACCTGATTTATTGCTTAATAGTCTATGCACAGGAATCTTGTCAAGAAACTGCTTGAAGTGATATAAGAGTCAACAGAATTCAAGGGTTTGTACTTTGTCCACTTGTGGCTATGTAGAGATTCTAGGTTGATCCCTCTTTAACTTCACTCTCAGGTTCTGCAATTCCTTCTACTACAAAAATGGAGTGGAAAGGTGCATCTTCTATTAAAACAGTTATCTTGTAGATGCTTGCTACAGCTACACATCTGAAAAATTGTTCATCCATGTCTAACAAATATCTTGGAAATCCTTGCCTGGCTTAGACTGACTGATGTTAAAATAATTGCCAATTGGTTTCACAATTGGTCTACTTTCCCTTCTTAGAGTATTGGTTGGAAGAAACTATTTCATGGTGGTTGGTCATACCACATCTCTCTTTAAATCCACACCGAAGGACAATATAATTGACAAGAAGGAACAACTTCTTATCCCATAATTTGGCTAAGTAGAGTAATATGGCGATAACAGGTAAGAATAGGAAAAATGTATAAAGCAAAAATGCAGATTTACATAAAAAAGGTGATGGAGCCCGCTAAATAAAACTCCTTGTTTTTAAATAAGATATTCTATGTGTATTTTAGAAAAAGATATTTTATGTTACTACATCCTATGTTTTGTTTGCTTGTGTATGTTTTTTAAAAAATAATAATAAAATTTGTTCAAAAATAAAATAAAACTCCTGTTATAAATAAAAAATATACAGATTACAGATTAGTATGAAAAATATTCAAAATTATATTCAAATTATATTTTATCATATTAGGCAAAAGAAGATATAGAAGTGCATATTTGACAAAAAATGTATATTAAAATCAATTTAATTATGTTGCAGGGGGGGGGTTAATAATAAAAACTAATGCAGTTGGAGAAGAAAATGAATAACAAAATAAACAGTCATGCAACAGACTTTATGATATTATGATTGTAAAAGTTGAAAAAAATGAAAGGGAAATTGACTTAATGCATCAATTTCTGAAAGTGACTGCCTGTCAATTTACTAGTTTACTTTTGGCAAATCATTTGGTTACCCTCAGAGTGTAGGGACAGTTCAACTAAAGATTATTTGAAATAACATGTGTGAATGGCCTTGAATACTCAAAATCCATATACAAATTTTAAATCCAATTTTCTGAAGTTCATGATGATACTGTTCAAGTTGTAGTTGTTGTCCAGTATTTGAGATGAGTTAAGAGATGTCAGACAAAACTGGCCAATGATTAAATTTAACTATAACTTAGAATATGCAGATTTCTGCTTCTGTAATCTCTCTCACTCTCTCTTTCTCCTTCTCCTTCTTCTCTCTCTCTCTCTCTCTCTCTCTCTCTCTCTCTCTCTCTCTCTCTCTGTGTGTGTGTGTGTGTGTGTGTGTGTGTGTTAGTTACTTTCATTTCTTGAAGGAGAACAGAGATGAGAATTCAAGCAAAAACATCAGTGAAAATGGAATTGCTGCCATGAAAAATAATGCTAGCCTGTTTGTTTTTCTGAGAGCTCCTATGGAGCAATATATAAAACACAAAAAATTAACTGTCACTTTCCAGGATAATGGCTGACTCACATTATCAAGATTTTTGGCTCATGTATACTAACATAATGCAATATGAATATGCATATTGATGTCTCATGCTAAATACCAATATATTCCATGTTATTATATTTGTATAATATAAACAGTTGACGTTCAAGAATGTGGTATGGAAGAATTTGTATGAATATTCAGAAAGTAAGAAGGGTACAAAGCAGTGGTGGGTTTCAAAAAAAAATTTCCTACTGGTTCAGTGTGAATATGCAATTTGCACATGCACACGTGCCAAAGGTGTGCTTTGCGCATGCACAGCATTTGCAACTCACCTTCTGCTGCAAGCCCTGGGTGTAAAACAGCTGATGTGTGGAAATCAGCTGTGTTGCATGAAGCAGCTGAGGTTGAAAAGCAGGAAATAAAAGTTGTTGGAGTGAACTGGTTCGCTCACAGATGATCCTTGGAGCTACTGGTTCGGTTGAACTGGGCTGAACCAGTAGAATACCACCACTGGTACAAAGCATTCCTGTACACTGATTGTAAGATTTGCCCATAAATACAAATTTGACTATAGATACGTAACTGCTGACTCAAGTTAAGTTTTGAGATAGACTGGTTAGCAAACAGACATCACAAGGAATACCAGAATTCTACAGTGCTAATATAAATATAAAACTTTAAAAACCTCAGGTGTTTCTTTTTTTGCCACTCTTATAGTGAACAGAATCAAAGCAGAATCAAATTCAATTTTGAGTTTCTTTCACCTCTTTTCCCAGATTAATCTCATGTTTAATTAATGGTTATTGCATATTTTTTCTCAATGTCATGTCTTTACACTTCTGCACCCATTTCTAAAAGTCAACATTTTCTGCCCAGGTTAGCCCCCATTCAAAAAAAAAAAAAAAAAAAAAGCAAAAGGAACTCCATAAAAAACCTTTGACAAATCGTATGATATTTCACAGATTTGGCCACTAAAATATCCCAATTTATTTTTTATTTTTTTTGTGGGAGAGGAGATGTTCGATGACAAATAGGAGACAATCCTGTCTCATTGCATATGTTTGCTGCCTCCAAGATTCATATATTTGGTGCCACATCTGAAAAAGGGGAGCAATATCATAAAATTGTGAGCCTGTTTGTAGTTATTAGCATAGCAAAGAAGGGGTTTTGAATTTGCTTTCAAATTATGGTTCTGGAGAAGAAACTTTAGAATCCCCTGGACTGCAAGGAGATCAAATCAGTTAATCCTAAAGGAAACCAACCCTGATTATTCTTTGGAAGGACAAATACTGAAGCTGAAGCTTAAATACTCATTTGGCCACCAAACAAGAAGAGAGAACTCATTGGAAGAGACCCTAATGTTGGAAAAGACTGAACACAAAAGAAAAAGGGAATGGCAGAGGATGAGATCAGTGGTGGTATACCGGTTCAGCCAAACAGGTAGCTCCGAGGATCATCTGTTCGCTCCAACAATCAGCTTCCACCTGACCCAGGTCTATACCAATTTCAAAAGCCGATACAAAAATGTATGCCTCCAGATAAAGACTGAATGCACCAATTATCACATTAAACAAGAGGAAAACCTTCTAAGCACCAATTCCACCCGTGCTTTTTACAATTTTGTAAACAACAAACTAAAAGACTCAAGGTCCATCCCATCCCTGATAGGACCTAATGGTAAAGACTGCAATAACGACATCATTAAAGCCAACATCTTTAACACATTCTTTGGCTCAGTATTTGTAAACAGCAATGGATCATGCCCAGTATTTCCCAGTCGAACCACAGATAACTATAATGATCTAATACATATCGATTTTACAGAAGACAATGTTGAAAAAGCACTATGCAATCTAAAACCATCTTTATCTATTGGACCGGATGGAATATGTGCCTACTTCTTTAAAAAGCTATCCACTGCCATAGCCAAACCTCTAAGCATAATCTTTGAAAAATCTTTCAGGACCAGCTCCTTGCCTAACCTATGGTCACAAGCCACGGTCATCCCCATCTTCAAAAAGGGAGACCCAAGCCTAGTTGAAAATTACAGACCAATCTCCTTATGCTGCGTCACCTGTAAAGTCATGGAATCAATTATTAACCAATCCATCATCCTCCACTTAGAGACAAACTACGTACTCTCCAATAAACAATTTGGTTTCAGAAAAAAACTATCCTGTAATCTGCAACTCTTACACTGCAAAAACATATGGACGACACAACTCGATCAGGGCAAAGCAATAGACGCAATCTACATAGACTTGTGTAAAGCCTTTGATTCAGTGGTACACGACAAACTACTCCTAAAAATAAAATCCTATGGTATCTCTGCTAAAATCCTATGGTATCTCTCCTAAAAATAAAATCCTATGGTATCTCTGGACAACTGCATAACTGGATAGAAGCATTCCTGTCAAACAGACAACAAATGGTCAAAATTGGGAGTGTCCTATCAAATTCTGTACCTGTCAACAGTGGTGTCCCCCAAGGCAGTGTTCTAGGACCAACCACAGACAATACTGCTACGCTTCAAAAAGATCTTGATTATGTATCAGAATGGTCAAACAAATGGCAACTTCAAATCTCAACAAATAAATGCTCTGTCTTACATATTGGCAAGAAAAATCAGAAAATAAAATACAATCAAGATATTGTTGATGATCCAAGCTCTGTAAAGGACCTTGGAATACTCACCTCTAATGATCTAAGTGCTAGAGCCCACTGCAACTACATAGCCAAAAAGGCATTAAGAGTTGTTAACCTAATCCTACGTAGCTTTTTCTCTGGTAATATCACACTACTAACTAGAGCATACAAAACATTTGCTAGACCAATACTCGAATACAGCTCATCAGTCTGGAACCCACATTACGTATCTGATATTAGCACAATTGAGAAAGTCCAGAAATATTTCACAAGAAGAGTTCTCCACTCCTCTACTCGTTGTAGAATACCTTAGGCCACCAGACTTGAAATTCTAGAACTAGAAAACCTTGAATTACGCCGTCTTCGGTCTGATTTAAGTATGGTATATAAAATCATACATTGCAATGTCCTTCCTGTCAATGAATACTTCAGCTTCAACCATAACAACACAAGAGCACACAATAGATACAAACTCAAGGTTAACCGCACCAAACTTGATTGCAGGAAATACGACTTCAGCAACAGAGTGATCAATGTCTGGAATACTCTACCCGACTCTGTAGTTTCTTCCCCAAACCCCAAAAACTTTAACCTTAGACTATTGACCTTACCCCTTTCCTAAGAGGTCTGTAGGGGGCGTGCATAAGCGCACCAACGTGCCTACCGTCCCTGTCCTATTGTTTCTTTTATTTTTCTTTTATTTTTCTTATATGTACCCATTTCATGTATTCATAACTATGTATACACTTATACTTATTATCTTGTAAACAATTGACAAATCAAATAAATAAATAAATAAATAAATATACTGACCTTTATTTCCTGCTTTTCAAACTCAGCTGCTTCGCGCGGCATAGCCGATTGCCACACATCAGCTGTTTTACACACAGGGCTTGCGTGAATTGGTGAATTGGTGACAAGTCCAAGGTGACACGGTTTCTCAAGTCATCAGACATTTCTAGCTCATATTTCTTGCATGTAAGTAGGATTTGCTGAAGATTTAGCAGCAGGAAAGAGAAGCATAGCATAGCATCATTGCCTTGGAAGCAAGGTGAATTTGGTGGAATTTATTTCTGAGTATACACTTACAGAACTCAAATGATTAAATTATTTAGTCCTTTTGATTCCATCATTCATTGAAGAACTGACAGGACAGGCTAAGAATTATACCTAATGAAGGAAAAGGAAGACTTTTGTTTATTATTACTTTTAATAGAACCAAAGGTCTTACATTTGGAAGTAAATAAAAAAAAATTAGTGGCACAGAAGAGAATTCTTTAAAATGGAAGATCAGTGAGTTCCTAAGTTCATATGACACCTGGAAGTTTGTCTGTACTAGGAGGCACTCCTCTTCCTTCATATTCTTCCTTTCCAAGCATAGTTTTTCATTTTGTTTTTTAAGTTTGGTGAGAAATGCTGCTAGACAATGGATATCAGTCTATTACATCTATCAAAGGTGTCTATCAAATCTACCTTTGCTGATGAATCACTGATGATTCTTGCATAATAATTATGCATTTATGCATGTAGGTGTGCTAACCTACAAATATAAATAATGCAATCAGAAATGCAAAAAAATCAAAAAATCCAAATAATATCACCAATGAAGCTTCCAATTTTTCATGACAAATTTGTCAATTTTCACTGCCTCCCATATAAACTACTAGGAAGAATAAGAAAATGGATTAGCTTTGAATCCAGAAAACACTTTGAACACTTTTTTTTCTCTATAACAGATGTTTCTGTAATTAAAAGTCTTTGCTTTTACAAAAGCATTCTCCTGTTGAACTCACATGTCCACTATCCATTACAACAATGGATGCACATTATCAGATCATATACTTCACTAATGTTAATTCATACCTTCAGAAATATTAATTCATACTTTGTGCAGATAACCTACTTATCAACTGATATACTGAATGATTATTATGTGAAATAATATTTGGTGTGAACTGGTGGCCTAAAGGTGAAGATGTTCGAATCCCACTCGGAAGGTTGAAAGTTCAATCCTATGCAGCAATAGATGTTTCTCTATCAGAGCACAAAGAAAAAATATCTGCTGTGAACTCTGTGTAGGCATCAGGAAGGGTATCCAGCCAGTAAACACTTAACTCCATTCAGTCGTCCCAACCTAATAAAGGGATTTCAAGGTCATAAAAGAAGAAAAATGTGAAATAATAATTATTTTAAGACAAAATCTTCCCAAATGTCTCTGGCCACAGAGGCTATATACACAGCAGCCACAAAATAAAACAATACCTAAACTGGTTGCTTCCACAATACCTTGATGTCTTTCAATTCTCTGTACTGTTTTCACTAGTCTTATTCTACAATCCAGCCTTAACTTAGCTGCTTATGATGAAAGGGGCTCCAGTCTTGTCGTGATAAGAAAATAGCCTATACATTCATTGAACAGGCATTTCATCATTCTGTCTGAATGGTGCTATCTTCAATAAGAAGTGTTGAAAGGTGTTTCCCAAAATCAAAATCAATGCTTGGGCTTCAGTGAAAAAGTTCACATTAGTCATTCATCAAGGGATAAATTATTATCTGAATTCTGTGAAGTTCCCATTTCCCAGTTGCAAAATTCAAGGATCAGGAAGGGTGCATGTGGCAAAAGATAATATCCAATGGTCAACTTTCCCCATATTTAGTTTTATAGTGAAACAATCATCCTGGATGATTAAGATTTCTGTATTTAACAAGCTTTCTACAACTGCAGATCAGATGGTGACAGTTCTTATAGTGTCATTTGATTATGATGTCATTTGGGATAAAGATAGAAAGTTCACCTTGCTAACCTCAGTTGGAAAGAGAATTTGTTTAATGTTGTTCAAAAAGATAATCCCACATGAATATCAAAATTAGAAAATATTTGAAAGTCTGCTTTAAGAGACTGATGTCCAGATTCTGCAAACACCTGCTTCTATTTATCCCTGGAAGACTGGCTGTTTGAATGAAACAGTGGGACAACTTGCTGTTGTGGCCTTCCAGTGGCTGGCAGAGCTGGCAGTAGAGTCAGACAGTGAGGAGATTGGGAAGGAACCTGGGCCAGTCCTGGAGGCTGAGGAAGACTTGGACAAGGGATCTGCGTCAGAGGCAGAGATGGGGCCAGGGCAGCCAGGAAGCAGCTACCAGTTTCCAGCCTGCGCATGTGCAGAGCTGCCAAAAGGAAAGAACAATTATGAACTCAGGGTTGATGTGGAAGTAAAGCCATAGGTGGATGATGAATGGGCCCTCCCATAAGGTTTAAAAGAGGAGCAAAGGGGGAGGGGGCTTTTGCAGGAAACCATTCATTCATTCCATGATTGTGAAGATCTGTCTGTGCATTCTAGAGGTTCTGTGCTAAACCCTTCCTTGTCAGCACTGCATTTGGAAATATTTACCGGGCAGCTTTCCAAGATAGATAAGGTTTGAGTTCCTAATTATACCCTTGAAAGACTGCTTGCCAGGCCATTGGCTGAATGTGAATGCAAGAAATTCACATTCACTTAATAAAAAGTGTTTGGTTGGGACAAAGAGTCTGCTTAGTGCTTTTTGGGAAAGCCTAGGACAGAACACCTACATCCTGGAGTTGTGGGTGTTCCGTCCTTGAATGTTTCAAGAAAAGATTGGAAAACCATTTGTCTGAGATGGTATGAGGAGTCCTATCTTGGGTAGGGGGTTGAATTAGAAGATTTCCAAGGTCCCTTCTAATCCTATGATTTTATGATTCAATGAATGACACACATCAAAAGCTAGAAGGTTATTTAACAAACAATGCCTGCCATACTATATGATATATGCATGATATTTCAGCTCCAGGGCCACCGTTAAAGTGAGCTTTTTAAAAAAGAATGGATGAATATTCTATTTATGCAATATCCTTTAAAACAATCAGCTTCTATTTCTTTTCGACCTTCATTCACTGGAAAGAAACAAAAGAACCTATAGAAAAGCCAACCTGTTTTTAAACATAACAAGTTCAAGCTTCCATATGCTTATTCTCTTATAATTGTTTTCAGAAGAATAAGGCCTCATAAAACAGATATATATATATTAAAAAACAGTCCATTCAGGTCTATTAAACCCGGTGGGTAAACAGTTCTTTAATAGTAATAAATGGAACCAATTTGAAAACTGGGAAAACAAAAATACATCTCCTGGTAACAATTCTCCTTTAATTCTGTTTCTTAATTTTCCTACAGTTACATTGAAATATTTCCATAATAATTTCTCACTTAAAATTGGAGGAATCATCATTCAATGATAATGTACAACACATGATTAAGAGTTTCTGAAGCATCCATTTAAAATAATAGGATGGTAAACTATGGAATACCCTGCTAATAATCAGCTACTTGCCAGTCAGAGCAGACAGCACTAGACTAGAAAAGCAAAAATAAAATGCCTATTTTTCATGATCTGATAAAGCTTACATGATGATGTTGGTAAACAGCAACAATAGCTCTCATGAGCACACCCTTCTGATTATTACTAAAGTTGGGTAAAGTTGGTGATTACTAAAGTTGCACCAAAAGGCAAGACAAGAAACAATAGATGGAAACTAACCAAGGAGAGGACCAACCTAAAACTGAGGAGAAATTTCCTGATGGTGAGAGCAATTGTATAGGGCAGGGCTGGGCTTCAAAATTTTTAGCAACGGGTTCTTTTCCTGGTTGCTGGGTGAACATGGCCATAGTGGATGTGGCCTAGTTGGCCTCCTGTACTGTACTGTGGAGGGGCATTTTTGCCCTCCCCAGGCTCCGAAGGCTCTCTGGAAACCAGAAATTGGCCATTTCCAGCCTTCCCAAACTTCTGGGAGGCCTATTTTTCACCCTCCCCGAGCCTCCGTGTGTGCCCTGCGCTTACCACATCCAAAAGCGGCAGTGTGGGGACTCCTGGGAGGGGACGGGTGGGGTGGGCAGGGCCAGTCAAAAGTGGGATTTGGGGGTTCTCCAAACTATGAAGAATCTTAGCTAGGGGCTCTCCTGAACCCTTGCAAACCCCCCAGCAGCCCACCTGTGGTATAAGGTCTCCTAATTGAGCATGGGGTTGGACTAGAAACCTCCTAGGTCCATCCAACTCTATTGTTCTATGACTTCTATGACTATTATGTCAGGTTTATAGAGAAATCCCAAACTGTTCATACATTGGTTGATTGAAATTTTCTGAGTGTGGTGAGTACTACTTGGTGATATGATGATACCTTGTCTGATAAACATCTACAAAAAAAAATCAGTCAAGCTCAGGGAACACCAAAAACCGAAATGTTCAGCCCTAAGATTCATATGTTCACTACTGTTTGATGATGATGCTATTCATTCAATCATGGTCAGTTCTCGATGATTCTGTGAACCATCTCTCAACACATTTTTCGATCTTATACAGTTTCTTTTAATTTTTTATGCTCTGACTGGTTTCAGCTTTGATAGTATCTAGCCACCATATTTTTGGGCAGTCTCATTTCCTTTTACCTCTGACCATTTTGAGAATAGCTGCCTTTCCAAGTGAGTTTGATCACATGACATGTTTCCTCTACTCTTTACATATCTTTTATACATTCTCATGGCACAATTGCATGTCATTAGCAAGGAATCTGAACAAGTAAACTGAATTCAGTGTATAAAGCATGGGGCAAACTTTAGT
Organism: Notechis scutatus; assembly: GCF_049901735.1. Taxonomy (NCBI): domain Eukaryota; kingdom Metazoa; phylum Chordata; class Lepidosauria; order Squamata; family Elapidae; genus Notechis; species Notechis scutatus. The sequence goes on along the minus strand of NC_142011.1, from coordinate 131,581,966 downwards.
TTTAGATTCCCAATTAGATGTGTACTCACAATGTTCTCTTGTTGCATATTGAGACTCTAAACAGAAAATAACTCTTGGTGTGATCATCTGATGTCCCTGTATGTCTTCACAGTCCTGTAAAATACTTTGAAACACTGTACAAGTGGGAAGCAACATTCATACTGTGCTTTTCTGCATATGATCACAAGAAAAAGAACAAGAGCAGAATAAAATTTACATAATAAAAGTATTCTGGCCAATTATTTCAAATGAATAGATTTTATAAAGCATGTATGGGTCAAGAGCCAAGCAATCAACACTACTGCTGTGTGTATTCACTTTTTCTTTGGGAGGCGGAGGTGTAAATCTTCACTTTATATATTAAGTGACTAAAGAGAAGGGGAAGAGAAAAGTTGAGATTTTCACTGGCCTACTGTAACTGAGTGAAATGAATCCACACTTAATTTCCATTACAGGTGTTAGTACTTAGAATGAACAGCAAACTCACCTGGATAATTATGGTTCTTGAACATTCATTTCCATTTATTTACATATACATATCCTGTGATTGAAAAGTAAGCTTTTTTAAATCAAAGCAACAGTTTCTAATAATAAAAATGACACTAAACCTAAACCTTTACAACTCTAATGGTGATTAAAGTAGATTCAGGTAAAAGACATGCACACCCACCAACCAGAGAAAGCCATTGGTTGAAAAGTAACTCCCATCAAGCAAAAAACATATTTTAGAGTTGATCTAAACTTTTTTTAACAAAGTAGTTTGTTTGTTTTCCAAGCTGGTAAACAATAATGCAAAAGAATAAAAAGGTTATAGTTTCATTTTAAGGTGCTTAAATTTTAATTATATTTTGACATAAAAAAGCAGTCTTCTAAAAATCCCAGAGGCCTCCATCTAGAAAATGCTGCCAGATTTATTGCTAGGATTTTGCTTCTCTCCAATCATTAATCCTCTCCTGAAAATTGAGGAGGGGGGTATCTGTCATTTCCAATGTCAAGATATAGCACAAGTATTCCATTTCAGTTCTGCTTCTTCTCTTGGGCCAAGATGTATCTGCATTGAGAGGCAGTCATCAATGGCCTTCTGTAAGGGCAGGCTGTTTTCATGCATACCAAATGTAAAGTAATAAATCAAACACCGAGTGTTGGGTATTTGTTAGTTCAAAAACACTTCCTTCTAATAGACTTTACTTTCCAAATACTGTAATATGAGAAGGGATTTCTTTAATCCCTTCCATCATATCTTTCATAAAATTATAGATGTTTGCAGAGAGAGAGAGAAAGAGAGAGAGAGAGGGAGGGAGGGAGGGAGGGAGGGAGAGAGAGAGAGAGAGAGACTTTCCAGCAAAGAGGCATATAACTGTACCATCTGCCAACCTTACAGCATGCCAGTACTGTCATAAGTGGCACATACAGCTAAGTTAACCTCTTGCCCTCTTTATTTAGTACACATATATAAAGATACCCTCCTGAACCTGCGAAATGAAGCATCAACGTTATTGAATATATCCCAGAATATATTATCTCTCTTTGAGGTTCTGGTTGTGCTGGTGTTCAACAGATTGAAACAGATTTAGAGAGCTTTATCAGTTATAAAATTGAGAATCAGCGGGATGCTTAGAATTCTTAGGAGCAGCAAATGTCATTGTTCATTTTGCAATCCTCTGTACACTTGCTTAAAAAAAGATAAGGATGGACAAACGGATATCAAACTACATACAGATGAGGTTCAAGTTCTTAAGGAAGATATATTTTTGCTTGCTTGCCCCTCCACACACACACTCTCTCTCTCTCTTGCTCTCTCTCTCTTTCCTTTAACATCTCTGGGGCAGTTGCAGTGAAATTACTTAGAATGTATTTCTTAAATGCAACTTTCAATGGGAAGTCAAAAAACCTGAAATAGAACAAGAGAATTTTTTCCCAAAGGCATCATTTTTTATTTCCCAGCCTAGGAACACAATGTCTTGAAAAATAAAAAAAAATAAACAACTATTTTTTAATATACTGCAAAGTGAACATAAATACCACCAGAAAGCCTCTTTTACACTGTGGTCTCTGTGTTACACATGTGTGTCATGAGATTTTATCATAGGTGCTTGCAATCTCTGCAAATGAATGTTCCTTTCCCAGATTCACTTCAATATTTTGTTTTATTATTTTATTTTTGTAAGCTTTCTTATGCCTTACGTGCAACTCACAGTTAACTAATAAAACAACTAAGATTCTGCCATTCTGTATTTCTGGTGTTCCAAAGTGGTATTTTCAAAGAAACAACATGCAACATCTAGACAATGGAAAGAAGGATCTGTACATTGACTACCATGCTAAGTGTATCAAAAGTAAGTCACAGAACCCACAACTCAGCATCCAACCCTACTTCAACGAATCCACCATCACCCAAGACTAAGCACGCATGCCCCTAACTACTTCTATTCCAACTACAACTGGCCTTAAATGCAAGCTACTCAATGCAAGAAGCCTTGTGAATAAAATACCTGAATTTCTCCTCTTACTAAATATGGCTAAATTCAACATCATATTTGTCTGTAAAACATGGCTCAATGCATCTCTCCCTGACTCCATTACCACAGCATCATGTGTACCGATCAGATCATGAAATCTATAGACGAGGTGGTGTTGCTATCTTCTATAAAAAGTCCTTACATCTAAAAAACCATCCAAGTTACCTAAGAGCTTGCTCTTCCTGAGACCATCATCTGTGAACTGTCCTTAAATATCACATTTCAATACCTACTATGTTACAAAGTCCCTGATTATGACATCGAACATGTAAACAAGCTAAATTCACTACTAACATGGGCAACATCCTGCCCACATGATTTTATCTTTCTTGGTGACTTCAATCTACTTCACATTAACTGGACCCTAAACGAATGTAAAACTGAACCCATACATGCAAACTTCTACAATGCTGTAACAAATCTGGGACTAGAACAACTAGTAACCAACAATACTTGTTAGTGTTTGGGGATTAACCCCTAGCAGAGTATTGCAGCAGTAGTCAAGCCAGGAAGGGCCCCAGAGTATACACACACTGAACACAAACACTGTTTGTAGTTTAAATAGTTTTTAATCCATTTAGAGTTCAAAGCATTGTCATTCAGTCCATTAAGTCATTCACAGTATTTCCATCCAGTAAGACTCACTAGTATAGTCCAAGTTAAGAGTCCTTACAATATCTTTATCAGCCGATAAAGATATCTTCTCCTCCTCCGGTGCCTCTCTCCAGAGGAACAATCGCTGGATATTCAGCAAGACGCTCAAACAGTAGAACAGTAGAATTACGCAGTAAATCAGCAAACAGTAGCAGACAGGATTCACAGTTAGTCACAGTAAGACACAGTTAGTCGCAGTAACACACAGTAAGCTTTCCAGCTTCTAATGCTTCCTTATATTGTAACTTCTAACCGCACCCTTAATCGGCTAATTGCCTGCAGCATTGTGCTTAAAGTGATAAGCACTTAAACCATGATATCTAAGTTTTATATATTTATTCACCCAAACCATATTTGGTATCAATGTTATACCTAACAATACTAAACTTAACAACTGCCTTGATCTCATCTTCTGCAATAGTTTGAATTCAATTTATGGAATAGAAATTAAAGAAACCTTTGCCAACAGTGACCACAACATGATTGACTTTTGTCTCAACATATGTCCACACAAAAATCATCACAACAACATGATCCCCAATTATAACTTCCAAAAAGGCAACTATGATCTTATAAACAATGATCTCTCATCCCTTGATTGGCAATCTCTATTCACTGGATGCAATACTGTTGAAGATCATTACAACATATTTTTACTTGAAGTCAAAAAAGTCATCAAACTGTATATGTACCAATAGCAACTCCCAAAACCAGAAAAAAAAAAAAAACAGATTTCCCAAAATAATAAGGAAGCTTCAATCCAAAAATAAATCACTTTGGCAGAAAAACAAATCTGGTCACATTGCCAACTTCAAAAGCTGATACAAAAATTTATGCCACCAGATAAAGACTGAATGCAACAATTATCACATTAAACAAGAGGAAAACCTACTATGCACCAACTCCACCCACACTTTCTACAATTTTGTAAACAACAAACTAAAAGACTCAAGGTCCATCCCACCCCTGAAAGGACCTAATGGTAAAGATTGCAATGATGACACCATTAAAGCCAACCTTTTAAACACATTTTTTGGCTCAGTATTTGTAAACAGTAATGAATCATTCCCAGTATTTCCTACTCGAACCACAGACATCTACAATGATCTAATAAATATCGATTTTACAGAAGACAATGTTGAAAAAGCACTACGCAATCTAAAACCATCTATTGGACTGGACGGAATATGTGCCTACTTCTTAAAAAAGCTATCCACTGCCATAGCCGAATCTCTAAGCATAATCTTTGAAAAATCCTTCAGGACCAGCTCCTTGCCAAACCTATAGTCACTAGCCACGGTCATCCCCATCTTCAAAAGGGGAGATCCCAGCCTAGTTGAAAATTACAGACCAATCTCTTTATGCTGCATCACCTGTAAAGTCATGGAATCAATTATTAACCAATTCATTATCCCCCACTTAGAGACAAACAGCCTACTCTCTAATAAACATTTTGGTTTCAGAAAAAAGAATATCCTGCAATCTGCAACTCTTACACTGCAAAAACATATGGACTACACAACTCGATCAGGGCAAAGCAATAGACACAATTTACATAGACTTCTGTAAAGCCTTTGATTTAGTGGTACACGACAAACTACTTCTAAAACTAAAATTTTAGGGCATCTCTGGACACCTGCATAACTGGATAGAAGCATTCCTGTCAAACAGACAATGAATGGTCAAAATTGGGAGCATCCTATCAAATTCTGTACCTGCCAAAAGTGGTGTCCCCCAAGGCAGTGTTCTAGAACCAACTCTCTTCATACTCTACATAAATGACCTCTGTGATCATATTAAGAGCAACTGCATTCTTTTCGCTAATGATGTAAAGCTATTCAATACCACAGACAATACTGCTACCCTTCAAAAACACCTCGACTATGTATCAGAATTGTCAATCAAATGGCAACTTCAAATCTCAACAAATAAATGCTCTGTCTTACATATTGGCAAAAAATAAATAAATCAGAAAATAAAATACAAGCTGAATAGTCAAGACCTTGTTGATGATCCCAACTCTGTCAAGGACTTTGGAGTACTCATCTCTAATGATCTAAGTGCTAGAGCTCACTGTAACTACATAGCCAAAAAGGCATTAAGAGTTGTTAACCTAATCCTGCATAGCTTTTTCTATGGTAATATCACACTACTAACTAGAGCATACAAAACATTTGCTAGACCAATACTTGAATACAGCTCATCAGTCTGGAACCCACATTATGTATCTGATATTAATACAGTTGAGAAAATCCAGAAATATTTCACAAGAAGAGTTCTCCACTCCTCTACTTGTTGCAGAATACCTTATGCCATCAGATTTGAAATGTTAGACCTAGAAAACCTAGAACTATGTTGCCTTTGGTCTGATCTAAGTATAGTACATGAAATTTTATATTGCAATGTCCTACCTGTCAATGAATACTTCAGCTTCAACTATAAAAATACAAGAGCACACAATACATACAAACTATTAAACTGCACCAAATTTGATTGCAGGAAATACGACTTCAGCAACAGAGTGGTCAATGTCTGGAATACTCTACCTGACTCTATGGTTTCTTCCCCAAACCCCAAAAACTTTAACTACTATTGACCTAACCCCTTTCCTAAGAGGTCCTAAGAGGTCTGTAGAGGTCTGTAGGGGGTGTGCATAAGTGCACCAACATGCCTACTGTCCCTATACTATAGTGGTTTTTTTCTTATATGTATCCATTTCATGTATTCATAACTATGTTTATATTTATACCTGTTATCTTATAATCGCTTGACAAAATAAAATAAAATAAATAAAATGATAGGATGCTGTTGAAGCTTTTAAATCTTAAAATGGGTAACTTCATACATTTTGTTGACGGATGACAAGTCCAAGCACTTCATTAGACATTAAACTGACGTGTTTTAAAATGCTGCTGAAGAAGCTTACTGCATATTCTTAACAATCATTGCCAACAGAGGAAGAAGGATGGAACAAAGCCTGAAAGGCATATGTGCTGCATGTTGAGTACATTCCAAACCTCACCTTTTTCTCATCCTACTCTTGATTCATTATAAATAATGATCCAGTGTGAAGAGGGGAACTGTGGCATCAGTAACCTCCAGCAACCACTAATCATAGTTTATCACATCAATAAATTGGTGCTTGTTAAACACAGGAGTGTCTTAAGTTTAGTTGTTAAACAAAATGGAGAACATGATCACGTGACCAAAATCCTGTCCCTTTTTATGTGAGTCACAAATCCAGCAGTGACCACAATATGATTGACTTTTGTCTCAACATACGCCCACACAAAAATCACCACAATGATGTAATCCCCAATTGTAACTTCAAAAAAGGCAACTATGATCTTATACACAACGATCTCTCATCCCTTGATTGGCAATCTCTATTCACTGGATGCAACACTGTTGAAGACCATTACAACATATTTTTACTTGAAGTCAAAAGAGTCATCAAACTATATGTACCAACAACAACTCCCAAAACAAAACAAAAAAGCAGATTACCCATAACAATAAGGAAACTTCAATCCAAAAAGAGATCACTCTGGCGGAAAAACAAATCTGGTCACGTTGCCAATTTCAAAAGCTGATACAAAAATTTATGCCACCAGATTTGTCCGAATGCATCAATTATCACATTAAACAAGAGGAAAACCTTCTAAGCACCAATTCCACCCGTGCTTTTTACAATTTTGTAAACAACAAACTAAAAGACTCAAGGTCTATCCCACCCTTGATAGGACCTGATGGTAAAGACTGCAACGACGACACCATTAAAGCCAACATCTTTAACACATTCTTCGGCTCAGTATTTGTAAATGGATCATGCCCAGTATTTCCTAGCCGTACCACAGATAACAACAATGATCTAATACATATCGATTTTACAGAAGACAATGTTGAAAAAGCACTACGCAATCTAAAACCATCTCTATCTACTGGACCGGATGGAATATGTGCCTACTTCTTAAAAAAGCTATCCACTGCCATAGCCGAATCTCTAAGCATAATCTTTGAAAAATCCTTCAGGACCAGCTCCTTGCCAAACCTATAGTCACTAGCCACGGTCATCCCCATCTTCAAAAAGGGAGACCCAAGCCTAGTTGAAAATCACTGACCAATCTCCTTATGCTGCGTCACCTGTAAAGTCATGGAATCAATTATTAACCAATCCATCATCCTCCACTTAGAGACAAACAACCTACTCTCCAATAAACAATTTGGTTTCAGAAAAAAACTATCCTGTAATCTGCAACTCTTACACTGCAAAAACATATGGACGACACAACTCGACCAGGGCAAAGCAATAGACGCAATCTACATAGACTTTGATTCAGTGGTACACGACAAACTACTGTAAAGCCTTTGATTCAGTGGTACACGACAAACTACTCCTAAAAATAAAATCCTATGGTATCTCTGGACAACTGAATAACTGGATAGAAGCAATCCTGGCAAACAGACAACAAATGGTCAAAATTGGGAGCGTCCTATCAAATTCTGTACCTGTCAATAGTGGTGTCCCCCAAGGCAGTGTTCTAGGACCAACTCTCTTCATACTCTACATAAATGACCTCTGTGATCATATTAAGAGCAATTGCGTTCTTTTCGCTGATGATGTAAAGCTGTTCAATACCACAGACAATACTGCTACCCTACAAAAAGATCTTGACTATGTATCAGAATGGTCAAACAAATGGCAACTTCAAATCTCAACAAATAAATGCTCTGTCTTACATATTGGCAAGAAAAATCAGAAAATAAAATACAAGCTGAATAGTCAAGATCTTGTTGATGACCCAAGCTCTGTAAAGGACCTTGGAATACTCACCTCTAATGATCTAAGTGCTAGAGCCCACTGCAACTACATAGCCAAAAAGGCATTAAGAGTTGTTAACCTAATCCTACTAACCAGAGCATACAAAACATTTGCTAGACCAATACTCGAATACAGTTCATCAGTCTGGAACCCACATTACGTATCTGATATTAGCACAATTGAGAAAGTCCAGAAATATTTCACAAGAAGAGTTGTCCACTCCTCTGCTCGTTGTAGAATACCTTATGCCACCAGACTTGAAATTCTAGAACTAGAAAACCTTGAATTACGTCGTCTTCGGTCTGATTTAAGCATGGTATATAAAATCATACATTGCAATGTCCTACCTGTCAATGAATACTTCAGCTTCAACCATAACAACACAAGAGCACACAATAGATACAAACTCAAAGTTAACCGCACCAAACTTGATTGCAGGAAATACGACTTCAGCAATAGAGTGGTCAATGTCTGGAATACTCTACCCGACTCTGTAGTTTCTTCCCCAAACCCCAAAAACTTTAACCTTAGACTGTCTACTATTGACCTCACCCCTTTCCTAAGAGGTCTGTAGGGCGTGCATAAAGCGCACCAACGTGCCTACCGTCCCTGTCCTATTGTTTCTCTTATTCTTCTTTTATTTTTCTTATATGTACCCATTTCATGTATTCACAACTATGTATACACTTATACTTATTATCTTGTAAACAATTGGCAAATCAAATAAATAAATAAATAAATAAAAATAAATCTCATCTGCCATCATCAGGCTTTTGTATAGTGTTCGTCTGTGAGTTAGACTTTTACAGTGGTTTCAGATTTAAATTTGGGGCAGCCTATTGCTGTGCCAGAATGGTTTTTTCTTCATCCTGATTGGTTGAGAGTCTTGGTCTGTGTTTATTGGTGTTGGAGTTTGCTGTGTTCTGCTTCTAATATCTTCTGTCTGGTTTTTTTTGGCTCTTTTTGTATCTTGATTGGCTGGCAACATTGTGTTACTTTATTGGAGGCTTTTAGTGCAGCTTGGCTTTGGGTAAATGGACGGCTATCATTAGTTAGGAAGCTGGGTTTCATCTGGGTGCCTGGTTGGGATGTGTTTGAGCTGGAGGTATCAGGGGGGATCTGTTTGTGCCCAGGTGTTTGCCTGGCTTGTGGTGTGGAGATTTTTTTGTTTGTGAGTGCAGGCTTCCAAATGAACACCTGGGCACAAACAGATCCCCCCTGATATCTCCAGCTCAAATACACCCCAACCAGGCACCCAGATGAAACCCAGCTTCCTAACTAATGATAGCCGTCCATTTACCCGAAGCCAAGCCGCACTAAAGGCCTCCAATAAAGTAACACAATGTTGCCAGCCAATCAAAATACAAAAAGAGACAAAAAACAGACAGAAGATATTAGAAACACCAATCAAGCAGAACACAGCAAACTCCAAGACCAACAAACACAGACCAAGACTCCCAACCAATCAGGATTAAGAAAAAAACATTCTGGCACAGCAGTAGGCTAGCCCCAAATTTAAAACTGAAACGGGTGTGAAAGTATGACTCACAGACAAACACGACACAGAAGCCTGATGATGGCAGATGAGATTCTGCTGAAACGTTGCTACAACTTTAAAAGCACAATTATAATGACCATCATTTTGGCTTTTCTTTAATTGACTCTGAGAAAACTTCTGGCTGAACGTTCTACTTCCAAAGTTTTATATTTCTGTAAATATATATGGATCTGCATACATGTAATCAAATAAATACAGTACCCTTAACATTTCATTCAAGAAATTTTTGATAGAACATATCCTTTGGGAGACACTGCTTTTAAATGTTCTCGGGAAGAGACAGACAATTTCTGATGTCACATTATTGTTTTGGCAGGAAGGAAAGTAATATTAAAATATACGACATACTCCAAGAAGTGTAAACACCATCTTCTACTCTATCCCCTTAGTTTTACCCTGCTGGCAATCCCAAATTTCAAAATGAGGAGAGATGAAAAGTTGTGGAAGAAAATGTAGAATTCCTCACAGAGGACAATAGATAGTATTTCCTCTCTATTTCAGGGGCAACAGTTACTTTTTTATATGTATTATGGGCTTCACTGCCAATCAAGTCTTCTACATCTGCTTGTAATTTTTATGAACCTATTTTTATCAATCTATTTTCAGACTGCATACCAGTTTACACCAGTTATGGTGAATAGAGATTCTTTGTTCTTCTGCATATCACTCCAATCATGTGTATTTGGTTTAGAATAATGTATGGAAAATGTTTTTGCTGGCTAAACCATTTAAAAGCAAATATACTTTCTGAGCTTCCCAGTAAAAAATAAAGCCATTAAATGTCTAGGATTCATATCGTTTACTCTGAAAAGTGTCATGATGGACTGTTACAAACAAAAAATCAGTACTTTTCTTAGTTTATCCTATTATTATTTTAGAAAGGCAGAAATGCACGGGATGAATTCATTAATAGCAGATTTACTTAGGTCAACACCAAAATTTGTTGTGGAAATACTGCAAATATTCCAAATATTTTATTCCGAACACCTTTATTTAATTGCGAACAACAATAGTACATTATCAACTATTTCATTCTGAACAACTTTATTAAATTTGCTTTTTCATATATGTTAAGAAAGTAAGAAAGATCTCAGGGCTATATTGAGCATAATGTTGCTAAGTGAGACATTTGTTAAATGAGTTTTGCCCCATTTTACAACCTTCCTTGCCACATTTTTGACTGAATCATTGCAGTTATTAAGTTTAGCAATACAGATGTTAAGTGAAACTTGTTTCTCCATTGACTTTGCTTGTCTGAAGGTCACAAAAGCTGATCACATGAACCCTGGGACCATCATAAATATGAGTCAGTGGCCAGATGCCTGAATTTTGATCATGTAACCATGGGGATGCAGCAACAGTCTTAAATGTGAAAAACAATCCTAAGTCACTTTTTCCAGTGTTGTTGCAGTTTTGAATGGTCACTAAATGAACTGTTGTCAGTCAAGAACTACCTGTAGTGGAGGTGATTGCTGGTAAGGTCCCAGAAGACTGAAAGACATCAGATATTACTCCTAGTTTCAAAAAGAGGAAGAAGCAAAAGCTGGGAAACTACAGACTAATTGATTTTGTGTCAGTACCAAACAGTGTTTTTGAGCATTTATATAGCCATGCTACAGATGGTATATAGCATAGTTTATCACAAAAAATCACTACTTGGCTGTATATGTATTTATCTACATGCAAACACATGCACATATTTGGGATGGGAGTAAACCAGTGGTGGGATTCAAATTTTTTTTACTACCGGTTCTGTGGGCGTGGCTTGGTGGGCATGGCAGGGGAAGGATACTGTAAAATCTCCATTTCTTCCCCACTCCAGGGGGAAGGTTAGTGCAAAATCCCATTCCCTCCCCGCTCCACTAACCTGCTTTCCAGCTCTATTCTCCTGTGCAGGGCAACAAAAGAAGACCCAGCTGATCAGGTGGGACTCGGGAGGCAGAGAATAGATGGGGCGGGGCCAGTCAGAGGTGGTATTTGCTGGTTCTCTGAACTATTTAAAATTTCTGCTGCCGGTTCTCCAGAACTGGTCAGAACCTGCTGAATACCACTTCTGGAGTAAACCTCATAAAACTGACTAGTACATTTTTTAAATCAAACATTCAAATTTATCTGCTTTCCATTGGATGTGATTGTAAATATTTTTTTGGTTATGGCATTTTCCATACTGACCTGAATATGTTCAATTGTTTATTTCAAATAGGTTATTACTAAGTTGTTGCCTCTTTGGATTATTTGCGAGATTACATTAAAGATATAGATTATTCTTGTCAACTAGCTTACCTTCAGAAGACTGTACAACTCTATTAACTCACTAATAATACTCTTGAGAATATCTTAATAAGCATATAGGTATATAGAACCTATGTACAATGAACAAGAGTTTGCTAAAGGAATGGTTATGCAGCTCAATATTATTCCAAAGTGCAATCAGCTTATTAAATCTTATATGAATATTGTTATAGAGTTAGTTGAAATTCTTAGATTTCCACATCAGAAAGAGAAGAAGAAAAGGGAGAAGACATAGAAGTGATAGTAAAAAGGATATGATAAAAATGATCCTGAAAGTACATGTCAAACATTTGGGAGATGGTTTTTTAAAGGTTTAAATAAAACAAGAGCTTTCTAAATATGAAAAAAAAGTTGTTTAAGCCTAATATAGAATTTACCTGTAATTTTAATTAATTAATTAATTTCTATAGATACCCAACTCAACCAAGAACCACTTGACCATTACAGGAAACTATTCTTATAATATATCAGGAAAATAGAGACACACACAAATACACCTATGGAATAATATACAATTTCTCCCTAATACAGAATCCACAGATTGAAATGAGTTCTGGTGAGTGATAAATATACAGTAACTGAAGTTTCAGAAATATAATGTCAAGCTTCTAACAAAATCAGTGACACACACTTTCACTCATAAATCTCATCTTCCTTTCAATTACAAAAGGGGCATTCTAAACAAGTTTTTGTTTTGAATGAATTTAAAGAGGAAACTCATTTGTCATTACTTATTTTACAAGGCAGTTTGACCATGAGAGTAGCTTAAGTCCTACTGTTAGTCAGTTACACTGAGCATGTACACTTCATTTACACATTGCTGAAGGTGCACTTTTGACTGCTTCCATTACTGTATGGATGCATTCAGCAAAAGCTTCATGACCTCTGATTTTATATACTGCTGTCGTGCTGTGTTGTGTTATGTTATATGTGTATAATAAGAACACCTGATAACCTATGCTGAACTATGATTATATTCTAATGCTAGTACTAAGTAATGAACTAGATAGATAGATAGATAGATAGATAGATAGATAGATAGATAGATAGATAGATAGATAGATAGATAGATAGATAGATGGACGGAGGGAGGGATGGAGGGAGGGAGGGAGGGATGGATGGATGGATGGATGGATGAGACAGAAAGACAGTATTAAGGCACAGGATTGTTGCTTTATTGTTTTACCATTTCATGATTATTTTACAGTTATTGCTTTTATAGTGTTGTTGTGAGCCAACCAGAGTTGTTTAAGAGGGGCAATCGTGTGTGTGTGTGTGTGTGTGTGTGTGTGTGTGTGTGTGTAGCAATTAGCCATCTGCAAAAGCAATGAAGTACCTTCAGAGGTAGGAACAGGAGTTTCCTGAAGAGTAAGATTTCTTCTATGAAAAGCAGTGGAATAGTTGCTGTAAGATGTTTGGACAGTTTTCTTCTTATAAATGAGTAAAGTTATTGTTTTTCAATGGAAAGTCTTCAGTGATTAAAAATTTCCTCTTAATTATATTTGGGGAGGCAGGGAATGGGGAGAAGTGGAAAAAGAAAAGGAAATCTGAGGAATTTTAGGAAAATTCATTAGGAAAATACATTAGGAAAGGACAGAATACACATTGGAAGAACAAGTTCAGAACACATCGGAGAGAGGTCTTTAAATCTTTCCTTTACTTCAGAAAGCTACAGGGAAAGAGTTGTGAACTTACTGCTGAAGATAACATAATAGTTCTAAATTCAGTAAATATAGCAGTGAAGCTTATCAGACACTTGCTGAGCACAGCTTTTAGATTTGGGAAAGCAGTTGCTAAGCACATGATGTATCAATGATGAGAATATATTAGCAAGCATAGCATGGTCTAGCTCTCTGCTTATATGCTACTTCTCAGACAGTGAAATAATATGTAGATTTGATAATGAGTTTTTCAATTTGGCCCATAATAAGCTAGTATATAATAATTTCAAATATCATATATAATTCCCTTCCCTTGCCCCAAAGACCCAAAATAGGAAATAAATATTTATAGATTATAGGCAAGAGAGACCAAAGCAAGGTTTCTTTGTCACAGACAAATTAGGATATCCAAACATTAATAGGCCAAGGCTGATAAACCTTGCTTTTCGGAAAATATCAGTGACCAGCATATGTGGTATTTTCATTGACTTGTTCTTCTACTGTAATGTATGTATTCTTTTTCTTACAAATTCCAACACCAGATACAAAGGAAGTATTTTCTTGAAGGGTGCAGAAGGAAGAAAGCCATTTAATTAATTTTTCTATCAGCAATAATACCATTAGCTGTCATACTTTGCTATCGATTCTGCTTGCATTTTCACAGCTTTGCAATTTAAATGAAAAAAAAATCATTTGACTGAAACTTGGTGATTAGGTGATATTTTTGGCCTTTAGAAGTAAGAGAAAGGAATGGATATATTCACACCTAGAAAAGTAGGCAGCGTTTCGTTTTGGATCCCAAAAAATGATATGAGGAGCATAAGACCTTTCTACCACCCTTTAAAGCAACTGCTTTTTTTCTCTATATCTCCTAGTGCTGCACAGCCTAATAAGCTGAAGATGAGCAATAAGAAAAGCTGCAGTAATTTTCCTTGGATTTGGCTACTGTTAAGAGCAAGGAAACCAGAGTTAACACATTGGATGTAATCCTAAACCAAGACTGATGTTGAATGGTATGTGACACTGTGATTTGCTAACATCTTGGACAGCCTCAGAAACTGTGCAGCATTGCACTACCTGAGTATTTCAGTCTGTGCTTCCCAAACTGATATACAGCTATAAACTAAAAGCTGGAAGATTTGGAAAAAAAAGAGAACAGAAACAGATGCTCTGGCCTGTCACGTGACATAAAAGCTAAGCAACATGAAACGAAACAAATAAGCACCACATTTAATTAAACTGCTAAAAGGAAAATTCTGCCACAGCACACAAAGTACATTTGCAACTTACTATTGCCAGATGTGACAGTGGCACTAATCTGAACTAGATCATAGTACAAAGAAAGGGTTATCTGGAACATATTGTGGCTATTTAAACCTGATAGCCATACATATAATATAATGGTTTGCAAACAAGAATAGTGTTTTGGGACTGTGGGAAGGTGATGCTTATCACTGAAGAGAAGACAGAAAAACTTAAACTTTTTCTCTCTCCTTTACATCTAATCATATAGACTGAATTTTCACAACATATTCAGCCAAACGGTGATTTATGTGCAATTTTAATATTTGTGAAGCAAATATGTTTTGTTCAGTAAATGGTGGTTACAGAATTATTTTCCTAACAACTTCATGAGTTCTATAAGCTAAAAAGTTTTATAATTACAATTAAGAAACTAAAAATAAGGGTAAAAATTCCTAGGACTTATTTCTATATTTATCTACATATATATCTAGGCTGTTGTTGTTGTTGTTTTTGTAATTTATGTAAGTCTGAAGGCTATTGGATAGCATATAACAAAGAAAAAAAGCAACATAACACTATTAACAATAGCACTTAGACTTAATTGCTTCTTCATAGTGTTTTATTATATTTTAGTGTTTTACATAGTGTTTTACTATGAAGTAAAACACTTCCTGTGAGTCCCTTGGACTGCAAAGCGATCAAACTGGTCAGTCCTAGAGGAGATCAACCCTGACTGCTCTTTAGAAGGCCAGAACCTCAAAATGAAACTTATAATACTTTGGCCACCTAATGCGAAGGAAGGACTCACTGGAGAAAAGCCTAAAGCTGGGAATGATTGGGGGCAAAATAAGAAGGGGATGGCAGAGAATGAGGTGGCTGGATGGAATCACTGAAGCGGTTGGTGTGAGCTTAAATGAACTCCGGGGGATGGTAGAGGACAGGAAGGCCTGGAAGGACATTGTCCATAGGGTTGCAATGGGTCCGACATGACTTTGTGACTAACAATAAGAACAACTCATGTTTTACAATGCTCTCTAAACCGTTTCAAGAGTCAGAATATTGCCCTGGACAATCTGGGTTCTCATTTTACTGATCTCGGAAGGAGGAAGATGGAGTCAATCTTGAGCCAGTCAGGATCAAACTCCTGGAGTGAGCAGTTAGCTTGTAGCAGTGAGTTATCTTGCTAGCTTGTAGTATTACATTCTAACCACTGCACCACCACAGTTCAATCAATCTGCTCCAAGATGAACACCCATGAATCATCAACTAAAGCAAAACATTGCAAAATAAGTTGTTGAGGATGCTGTATAAATATGGGGAAAATAGATTCTGAAGCATGGGGAGAGATTTGATGCATCTTGAGTGGTGATGGCACTCATAATGATAGCAAGGATTCTTAGCATGTTCTCTTAAGATGTTTGTATTGGATGGGCAGATTCAACCATGGCAAGGCAGTATCTGATGAAATAGTATTTGATGAATCCCAGTGTTAATCCATATAAAGCTTTGTAGTCGATGACCAGCACTTTGAATGGATCTAGAAGCCTTCTAGAACTTCACTGATTTCAAAAGCTAAATTATTCTGCCATGGGGAGGTTGATCTGCCAGCATTAAAGCTTCTACATTCTAAATTATTCCAATTATGTCCAAAGACTGACTCTCTTACAGGAGTTTAATCCAATTGTGTGGTTATCTGGGTGTGACTTTCTGTTCTAAAATAATTTATATAGAAACAAGCACACACATATTGCACAACATCAAGGGGATATTTTTACTTCCATCTTAGAATGTTAAATATCTTCTTTTAAAATATAATCAAGTATTCTACAAGGGAGACTAAAAACAAGGTTTTTTTTCATGCCAACATGCTTTCTTTCAAAGTGGAACTGTACTAATCCCAGGGTCTATTTTCACTGGCTATTAGTTCATTACAAAAGTAAAGATTTTTGAGATATTTTTATAAGGTGGGGAAAATTAAGGAAGAACAATAGGGTTACTTTTCTTAGACTATCTAGATAGGATAATTAATTTTTAAATAAAAGAGTTAATTAAAAGACTATCCAAACAACTACAAGATAATTTGGCAGTCAGTTATAAATGTATCTGGATGGCTGTCAGAGAGCTTTGCAGTTTTTCTGTATTGTTTTGAATCTATTTTTTTATTTTTAAAAGGTCTGTAAGTGCCAACTCTCATCACAGCCAACATTGATCAGACATTTATCTGGACATCCCTCTCAAATCCCACTTCCTTAAACATAATATTAAGCAACATGTTTTTGGCTCAGATGTGTCTGAGGACCATAAATTATGAAGTACCTCTTATCAATATTTCTTCTTGATTACTTTAGCTTATTGTCTGTATTTAGAAATAGTCAAGATAGAAAGCACTGCTTTATAGAACCAGTGCATTCTTCCTTGGGATTATGACCTGTCAATCATGTCTTCTGCCAAAGTAATACTATTACAATGGCATGTTTTAGCCATATCCAAATTCAGAATCCTAATATTCTGTCTTACTATGAACCAAGCCAGGCAAAACCATAGAAAAACATAATAATGGAAATCAAGTAAGATCTAGTTAAATGAATAAAACTATACAAACTATTATAGATTGAAATTTCAAGGCAGTTTTTGACTCCTGATCACTGCCTGGACTAGTGTAGTTTTCTTGGCAAGATTTTTCAGAAGAGGTTTGACACACATACACATATAGACACACAGGGGGGTTCACAAGGGTTCAGAAGAGCCCCTTGCTAAGATTCTGTGCAATTCGGAGAACACCCAAATTCCACTCCTGGCTGGCCCTGCCCACCCTGCCCCTCCCCTCCCAGAAGTCCCCATGCAGCCCCATTTTGGATGCAGGTAAGTTCAGGGTGCACACGGAGGCTTGGAGAGGGTGAAAAACAGGCTTCCCTGAAGTTTGGGAAGGCTGGACTGGGCCCATTTCTGGTTTCCGGAGAGCCTCCAGAGTCTGGGGAGGTGATTTTTGCCCTCCTGGAGGCTCGAGGAAAGCCTCCGGAGCCCGGGAAGGGCTAAAATGCCCCCCCATGGTGCAGGAGGCTGACTAGGCCACGCCCACCATGGCCAGCAACTGGGCAGAGAACCCTTTGCTAAAATTTTTAAAGCCCATCCCTGCACACACTCCAAGGTGGTTCAGTTCCTAAACCCAGATTAGGGAACTCAATCTCCCAGTTTCTAGACTGATGCCTTAACAGCATACCAAAGTGACTCTTCATACTTCATAATACTGCCAGAAAAAAAATAAGACAAGGCCTTTTAGTTGTCAACTGAATATTAAAATCAAAACAAAGAATATAGAGCACGGCTGTCAAACTCACGTGCTGGCCACACCCACGTCTAGTTTAGCAAAGGAGAAAAAAGTCTCCATGCTGCTGTGACAACATGAGTTTGTCACCATTGATATAGAGAGACACCAGGTCAAGGGTGGGATTCATTTTTCTTAGCCACACTGTTGTGTTTGGAGATGGATAGCCATACAAATCTTTTAAATACATAAATAAAATACATAAATAAAACATGAACAAATATCACAAAAGTGTTTTTTTACAAGGCAACTGGATTTTCTTGTGCTTTTTTTCCTGAAAATGTTTCACTTTTCATACAAGAAGCTCCTTCAGCTCTGATTGAATGGTGGGGAATAGAATGATTTATATTCATTGCAGTTGTTTGGCCATTAGCACTCTGAAAGTCAGCCATTAGCTCTCTGTGACTCATTGGGGCCTCTTTAGGATTTATCTATACCTTCAGGAACACTTGAATCAGAGTGCAAGTGGGTGTGAGATTGTTGAAAAGTAACAGGGGATAGGTGGTGTCATATCCCTCCCTCTTTGTTGAGAGAGCTCTGTTGAAATTTTGATATAGATATATGTTAAATATATGAACATATATTAAGATACATTATATAAATCTTTCTGCTCTCCACCATTCAAACAAAACTAAAGAAGCTTCTTGGATGAGAAATGAAACATTTTCAAGGGGAAAGAAAAACAGGAAAGTCCAGTTGCCTTTTTGAAAAACACCTTTGGAACAACCATGACCTGGATGATTGAGAATCTCCATAGACAAACCAATAAATAAAACTCTAATTTTCAGCAATAGCAGGCCCTTAAGTGAATAATAACTCAATGAGTTTGACTGGCATAAGGAAATCATTTGAATGGTACAACCCATACATTTTTTTTGCTGTGCAAAGTACAATAACTTTACTAGTAATATATTATGCCAATATATGGGTATGGAGAGTATGCACAATGCACAGCTTTATAACCTAGCATAAGGCATATATTGTAATTTGTCAAATGCTTAATGAGCCACTTGACTTTTGCTGACTCAAGCAAGAAGTATACTAAATGTGCAAGCTCTACACCTGTTTGTAAATCTGGTACTCACCTGAGTAATCTTAAAAATATGCAAAACAAACTATTTAGGAGAGTAGATATAGGATTACAACCTAAATCTAAATATAAGCCCAAGCCAGCAAAAAGACACTTCTATTACCTAATATATAGCAGTTTTCTTCAATAGGGAGTTTTCTTTTGCTTTTTATGGATTTTTCTTGGGTTTTCTTTGCTCTGAAGCAAAATAAACTATTTAGATTATAAGATTTACTATCTGTAATTTTCAGAGTTATTTTTAAATTAACACATATACCAAGCATATCATTTTCAACTTTTTAAATAAACATTTTGTTTGGAATAGCAGATTAATAAAGGCTTGCTGTCAAAAATGTTCAAAAGAAAATGAGAAGTTTTCTATATACCATGTCCCTGAATCAGTCTGAAAAGGATTTTCTTTCTTTTCTTTATTCTTGTTCTTGTTTAAATACATTGCTGATAGCAAGATATCTTTAGAACTGTAAAACATTTCAGGCAACAGTTTTACTCAGTATTTATAGCACTCTGTCTTAAGCAATACCGGTATAATTTATGTAAAATAAACTGGAATGTGGGATGCAGCGGTTAGTTTTATAAACTCTTGAAAAGAAAGCTGTTCTAACTTCAAAAGTTGATGTTATATTTTTTAAAAAAGAATCTAGTTATTATAAAGTAGTTATTGTACACACACACACACACACACACACACACACACACACACACACACACATATATATATATATATATATATATATATATATATATATATATATATATACACACACACACACACACACACACACACACACATATACACACACATCAACATTTCAACATTCTGCAATTAGTTTTATAAAGAAATCATGGATGGAAGATCATTAAAGAAAGATCCAACTTAGAACTAAAGAGAACAATTAATTAGTAGAATGTCTTATCTCTGGAAACTGTGGATGCTCCATCACTGGCGGTTTTCAAGAAGAGATTGGACAGCTTTTTGTCCAGAATGGTATAGGGTCTCTTGCTTGAGCCAGATGTTTGACTAGAAGACCACCAAAATCCCTTCCAATTCTGATATTCTGTGTTCTATATTCTTTATACAACAGAGGTGAGAACAGGGGAGAATAACCAACTGTAAAGATTAGCAACTCTTTTAGTTTGATAGCTTCCAATTCAAGCCAAGTAAGTGAAGCAGAACATTGTAGTAATGATTGAAATACTTATTTATTTATTCCATTTATTTAGCTTATATTACACCCATCTTTCCTAGCGGTGAAATCCTTGTGGCACGTGAAATTATCTTGGGGAACTGAATAAACATTGATATAAAACTAAAACTGAAAATATTTTTTTTTAAAAAAAAAATATTAAAATAAATCAAAAACATATACCAAAACATTTTCATCAGGTATCTCTCAATGCAGGCCATGACTTTATGCAAAGAGATCTGTGCTTTAGGTCCCAGATTTGATCACACTTACAGTCATAAGCAAACTGTAACCAATTACTGTCTTTCAGTGAATATATTCCAATAAAAGATATATCAATATGCACTCCATGTTCTCTTTTTCCCCTATCTGACAAAAATTGGTTCTGTTGTATTTTGCAACATGTGCCAAGGCAAAAAATAACTGGATTTTTGCTGCCAGCTATTTTCAATAGAAATCAATTTTTCATTAGAAATCAATTTAATGAATAGATCAGTCATGTACTTATATTTATTACCATGTAAATAGTAAACATTCAGCTGCTTAATATTTCACTTCCATCTCCTCGGATGTTATTTATTGATTCAATTATTTTTACCAATAATGATTCCTCTTGTTCCTGGAAACTAAAGCAATTCTAGAAAAAAAACCTTACCATCTTTAAATTATGAAAGCTTGCTTTTATTCTTACAATTTAAAAGATATTAAAGCAGACATACTCAATTTCACCATTGTTCTCATACATTTACAAGCTGGAGCTGAAATAATGACTTCTGTACTCCTTTTTGAATGTTGTTTTGGTTTTCTCTTAAAAAACAGCATTCATCTCCATAAAAAAATCTTCAGTGCTCATTACATTATTTTGATTTCATTTAAAGGCTTCAAATCTTTCATGTTACTTTATAAACTGTAAAAGCATAATTGCCGTATATTTGCTGATAACTTTCTCTTTGAGGTTAGTTAACACTATTGAGAAAATTCAGTTTGCTTTGAATATAGACATGATGACTCCAGAGAAGCAATTGGTCAGGCTTTTACCTTCTATAGCCTATTAAGTTACCACATAGCTTTCTTAAGTTAACATTTGTCTCTATTCCAAAAATAAATATTTATTTATTTATTTTATTTAATTTATTTGATTTGCCAATTGTTTACAAGATAATAAGTATAAGTGTATACATAGTTGTGAATACATGAAATGGGTACATATAAGAAAATAAAAGAATAAGAGAAACAATAGGACAGGGACGGTAGGCACGTTGGTGCGCTATGCACGCCCCTATAATAGAAACTGATCTCATTTTTAATCAAATATTTAGGATGGAATTTATTAGAATTTTGAGCATTTCACCTAATTGCTCTCCATTTCCCCACAAAGCTGGAAATGTCTTGGGCACAAATTCTGTCACGGTTATGACATTGTTTAATTTATTAGTTTCTTTTATATAGCTGCCCTTCTCACATTGTATGTTCAGGGTGACATACAATAAAACCACAAAGTAAATAATTATAAAGCAACAATGCAACACACCCATTATTTATGCCATTTAGTGTATGGCATGTAAATAATTTAAAATAGTTTAAGATACAGATAGAAATAAGACCATGGGACCAGCAGCCCACATACAATGTAACCACTCACAAACTACATACTTTCTTGGTAATTCCTTAATTCCCACACAATTTTAACTAATGGATTCAAGAGGAATATCTGCAACTGGTGATGTCATCGAGTTAATCATATTGTCTTACCTATTGACATCATAAGACTATTTTTTTAATGCAGCGCATTATCAGTAGAGGCTCTGTTGCATGTTATAGGCCTGTATCTATTTGGCAAGTAAAAAGAGTTTTTCTGAGGCTGTAAATAGGCTAAAAGGCTCCCTTTTTATGATCTCTTCCTGGATCTATTACCACAATGCAAAACTTTAATTTTAAATGGGTTTAAGTCATTTAAAAAGCTACTTCCAAATTCCCATCCAAACTTATGATTCCATAATTATATGGTGGTTTTATTTGAATAGATTCCTTCATCAGCTCATCTTGAAATAATAGTACAACTTCCATTAATAATTTTAATCTTTTTTTTTCTTTATGTTCATTTATATATTGCTCATTATAGCTGTCCAGACTGGTTGAGCTTTTGTTTCCTGATTGATTGCCACTGTCTTGTTTCAGTGATAGTTTTTATTATGTATTATATTATCTTTGTCAGTTTCCTAGAACTTTTAAAGTCAAGAAATAACAATTTTAAATAAACAAGGATTGGTACTAAAAGAATGAACATTTTGACTCCAGTTTATCAGTTTAACCACCACTGAAATAGCTGATTAATTTCATAGAGTGTGGAGAGGCAGTTGGTTTTTTTTGTTGTTGTTGTTGTTTTGGAGGGCAGGTTGATGGATGTCCTCATTTGGGTAGCTTTCCACTTCATTCTTCTAATACAATTAACCTTCATTTGGTTTGTTGTATTTGATATATACTTCTTATATGATCTATTTTCCCTACCAGCAAGATAATGATAAGAAAACAGTAACAAGGGATCAATAATATCATTAAAATGGACTCCAAAGAGCAAGCAAGCAAAAAACAGTGCAGCAAATATAAAATTATGAAGGCAATTAATTGTATCCTTTTGGTCCAAAGTAGTTGAACGACAACACGTTTTGCAAAGGTGCTTATTGTACAATTATAGAAAAATAAATTATTAATAACTGGAATGGTAGAATTGTTTACCATAATAAATCAAGGATTTATTGAAATATATCTATAAATTGATTCTTTTCTTAAAGGAATAGGCTAGCTAAAGCACAAGTTTTTTCCTGCCCTGTTGTCTGTTTTGTCTTTTATATTCTGCAGGGGTCTGCAAGGTGTACTTAATATATTTGTTAAATTTTATTTTACCAAAAAATGCTAAGCTTAATTTAGATGGACAGATTTTTGTAATTCTATGCTTGTTTTTAGAAGTCAAATGTTGGATGTACTTTTCTGCATATTCAATAATTGAAAATAATCAGATCAAGTCATATGTAGGAAAATATTTTCTTCATACCAAATGGTCGAGCTGGGGGAATGAATGGGGGACAATATCTAATGATTGATGAAAATTGAGACTCTTAAACACCTCAATAGGGCTTCTTCTAACAACAAAGATCACTACCAAACTAGTTTTCTAACTATTAACAACAATTTAAGCCAAGCCTCTATCAGGTAAATGTTGAATTCATTGCTCTGAAACTGCTTATTGATTTAAACTTGCTGACATTTTATTGATATTGTGATAATGGCTTAATATTTCAAAATCAACCCGAAGAGGCAAAATGTTTGCAAGATCTTTAATTATTTATCTATATCTATATCATCTATATCTATTTTTTTAAAAAAATATTTTTAAAAACAAACATACACATACAAAACATAAAAACATAAAACCATCTTCCATTTTATATACATACAGTGTGTCAGTTAGTTACATATCTTTTGTGCTATCCTTTTGTAGTCATTTACTCAAAATTTATATCAGTCTTCACATTGTCGAACTAACGTGTGCTTATATATTTATCAGTTATTAATCATCCATGACTAAACTATTTATTCCATCATTTTATACGAGATGTTCCAAGTTTTATCTTAAAATTTGTGTTATACTTTCAACCAGTGGTTATATATATCTATATTATGTTTTATATCAGTCTATTCAATTTCTATCATAAAATTATCTAGACTATTACATTACCATGCCTTTTTATCCAACCATTGATAAAACAAATCCCATATCATATAAAATTGCTTGTCTTCTTGTTCTCTAATTTCAAATGCCAGTTTACTCATTTCAGCACAGTCCATAATTTTTTTTGATAACTTCCTGCTGCTTAGGTATTTTGTCATTTTTCCAGTTCTTCGCAAATACAATTCTAGTCCACTGTTAAAACATTTACAATCAAATATTTCAGTTCTTTAATGTATATGTCTGGTATGACTCCCAATAAAAAAATCTCTGGTTTAAAGTCTGTATGTTGTTTTATCATTTTTTCCAACCATGTGTGGATTTTAGTCCAATATTTCTTTATGTCCAAACATGTCCACCACATATGGCAATATGAACCAGGTATCTGATGACATTTCCAGCATTTATCCGATTTATTCTTAAACATTCTCGCGAGACTCGCTGGGGGTAAGTGCCACCTGTAAAACATTTTATACAAATTTTCTTTATATGCAGTTGACATTGTCATTTTATAATTCTGCCATTTTTCCAAATCAATCCCGTATCCAATTTTCCCCCCCAAGCAATCATTGTTTCTTTGACTTGTTCCTCATCCAATTTAAATTCTAATAGATGTCCATAAAGTTTTTTAATTACCTTTTCATCAATACCCATCAAAATTTTATCTAAATCAGTCAACTTGTCATAAATACCCTCTGCCTTAGAGTCTTTATCAAACCTAGATTGTATTTGCAAATATGAAAACCAATTCATTTTTACACATTGTTCTTCCAACGCTTGCATAGATTTAAGTTCACCCTTTTCATTCAATATCTCCCCATATCTAACTGTTTGTTCCTTTTTATATATTATTGGATAAGAAAAAAGCTTCAATAGTTGATATCCATGTTGGAATTTTTAAGTAATATTGTCTTTTTATCTTCTCCCAGTTCAAAAACAATGCCTTACAAATATAATGTCTTCTGAAATACCCCTGTATTTTAGTTCCCTTATACCAGAGAAAGGCATGCCATCCCAGCAGCAAGTCATGGCCTTCTAAAGTCAAGAATCTACTGTTCCTTAGTGTTATCCATTCCTTTACCTACATCAAACTTGTTGCCTGCTAATATAGCTCCCAATTGGGCATGGCAAACCCTCTTCTCATTCTTGCATCTTGTAACAGTTTTAATTTTATTCTTGCTTTTTTACCCTGCACAATATATTTCAACACAATTCTATTTAAATCTTCAAAAACTCTTTCCCTAATCGAATAGGAATTATCTGGAATAAATATAAAACTCTAGGCAATATATTCATCTTAATTGTGGATATTCTCCCAATCAATGATAGTTGCAGTTTTTCCCATTTCATCAAATCTGTCGCAATCTGCTGTTTGAGTTTAACATAGTTATCTTCCTTCAGTGTACTACATCTTGGTGTAATATTAATCCCTAAATATTTAACCTTGTTCATGACCTGTATTTTAAAAATTTCTTCCAACTCTTTCTTTCGTCTTGCTAACATATTCTTTGTTAATATCTTTTTTTTGTCTTTGTTTATTCTCAAACCTGCTACATTTCCATATTCTCCTATTTTTTTCTATTAATTTGGGTGCTGTTTCCAATGGGACTTCTAATATAAATACCAGGTCATCTGCAAAAGCTTGTAATTTATACTCCTCCTTTTTAATTTTCAGTCCTTTTATTTCTTTTTCTTCTCTGATATTCCTATTCAAGACTTCCAATGTTAACACAAACAGCAGAGGCGACAATGGACAGTCTTGCCTTTTCCCTTTCCTTATATCTATGGATTCTGTTAATTCTCCATTCACCATCACCTTTGCAATTTGTTCATGGTACATTGTTTCAATGGCTTGGATAAATTTCTTACCAAAGCCCATTTGTATCAATTGCAGTAAAATAAATCGCCAACTCACATTGTCAAAGGCTTTTTGAGCATCTAGAAACATCAAGGCCATTTGTTTCTCAGGGTGAGCTTCATAATATTCCAAAGTATCCAAAATGATTCTCACATTGTCTTTGATTTGTCTCTTTGGCAGAAATCCATTTTGATCAGTATGAATAAAATTATTTACATATCTTTTTAGTCTTTCTGCCAAAATTGAAGCAAAGATAAAATTATTTAAATATCTTTTTAGTCTTTCTGCCAAAACTGAAGCAAAAGTTTTATAGTCTGAGTTCAATAAAGATATAGGTCTGTAATTTTTAACTTGCTGTAGGTCTGTACCTTCCTTTGGTATAAGTGTAATGTATGCTTCTGACCATGTTTTTGGTATTCTTTTCTTTAACATAACTTCATTCATAACTTCTAAAGAATGAAAATTCAATATTTCCTGAAAAGTCTTGTAGAATTCCACTGACAAACCATCTGGACCTGATGCTTTCCCAGCATTCTGTTTTTGAAAGGCTTCTGTTAATTCCATCATTGTTATACTTCCTTCTAACATTGCTTCAATGTTTTTGGGTATCTGAGGTAGGTTCGCTTTCTGAAGATATTGTTTAACTTTTTCTTCTTGAATATTCTCTTGAAAGTACAGTTTTCCATAGTAGTCTTGTATAATTTTTTTCTTCTCCTCATTTCCATAGCAAACCTGTCCTTTATTTATCAATTGGCTAATTCTTCTTACTTCCCTTTCCCTTCTCAGTTTATAAGCTAGCCATCTGCCTGGTTTATTTGCATCTTCAAAGTAATTCTGTTTAGCATTTTTAATATTTCGTGCTAATTCTTTTTCCATTAGTCCATTTTATGTTTAATTATATCTATTTTATTTTTAATGTCTTTTTTTTGTGGGGGCATCTGTAAATCTTTTTCCAGTCTTTTATAGTCATCCTCTAATATCTTAAATGTCTTTTTCTGTTTTATGTTTCTTCACCTAGTATAATCTATTATCAAACCTCTTGTGTAGGCCTTCATCATGTCCCAGAGATTCTGTAAAGATGTATCCTGTTTTCTATTTTCTTTGAAGATGAAAACAAGTTCTTTCTCTATTTTCTGCTTAAAGTCTTTTTCTTTCAGTATCATATTATTTAAAGTCCATATAGATCTCCTCTTGTGTCCTTTCCAAATAACTGACACTAGATTATGATCTGCCCAAGTGCTTGTTTCTATTTCAATCTGTCATACATTAGTCAATAATTCTGCTGACATCCATATCATATCTATTCTAGACCAGGATGTGTGCCTGTTTGAATAAAAAGTATATTGCTTACTTTCCGCATTTCTCTCTCTCCATGCATCTTTTAAATTAAATTCTTCTGTTATTCAAAGGAAGGATTTTGGTAGTATCTTTCTAACTTTCTTTGTTGTTTTCTGTGTTTTATAGTCCAACCAGTCATTAATTATTCCATTAAAATCTCCCATCATACAAATATTAACATAGTCCAATTCAATTATTTTTGTATGTAATTTTCTATAGAATTCTTCTTGTTTATCATTTGGGGCATAAATTGCAATTAAAAGTGTTTTAACGCTGTTATCCATTATTTCCACCATCAAAATCCTTCCATCATCATCTGTGTAAATTAGTTCTGCCAAAATTGTTTATTTAATATATAATACCACGCCTCTTTTTTTAGATTGTGCCAGCGACATAAATAATTTCCCTAGTTTTCCTTGTTTTAGTTTATATTCATGTTGTTTTTTTAATATGTACCTCTTGTAAGCAGATTATATCAAATTTTAATTTTTCTAATTTATGAAATACTTTCCTTCTTTTAGTAGCCGAATTAAGTCCATTTATGTTAATCGTAATCAATTTTCTTTCATCCATGTTAAGCTTTATAAGAGGGTTTTATTGCTCTGGTAGATTTCAATTCTCGTTGTTCTCTGGATTCACCGCCTACTGCACTTTCTTCTTTTTCTTTTTCAATTACTGCTATACACTCCTCTTGGAACTCAATTAGTGACTCTTCCTTTCTTTCTTCTTCCTCCTTTTCTCTAAAGTATTCTAAGTAGAATAGCTCAGCTTTTCCAACTGTGTCCATTCTGTGTCTTTGTTCCTGCCAAGTGAACAAGAGGCCTTCTGGCATCAGTCATCTGTAGTTTACTCCTCTTTTAAGTAACTCTTTAGTCAAGAGTAAATATTCTCTTCTCATCTCTCTTACTCTTCTTGGTATCTGTTTCAGCACCACAATTTCTTTACCTTCATCACCACCTGGAGTATCTGTGTCTTAATAATCTTTTTAGTAAATCTAATGTGAACTTCTCTTGGTAATCTATTCCTCGTTGCATATCTTGTGTAGACATGAAACACTTCGTCCATCCCATCCATCATCTTTTCTTTAGTTATTTCCAGTGCTTCTGCCAATATTTCTGCCATTATTTCAGCAAGATATTCACCTTTTCCTTCTTCTATATTTTGAAATCTTAGATAAAATTCTGATTTGTCTATTTCCCATCCTAGTGGTTCAAATCTGCCCTTCTTGACATCACTCAAATGAATATCAATATCTCCAATTTTCTTATCTCTTTGTATATCTTCTTCAATTTTTTTTTGAATCTGTCTTCATATTTCATCATCATCTGTTGAATATTTTCCACTTTTTCATCTGTCTTTTCAACTTTTTGCTCAATTTTCTGAATTCCTTGCATAATCATTTGTAATGTCCCTTCCTTCTCTTTCTCTTTTTCCTGTATTAACATTGTCTGTATAGATTGTTGTCCTCCAGATAGTGAGGGAGTTTGGTATCAAAGAAGCTGGGGCTGTTGTCTTTCTACTCATCTTGTAATGCTTATCTGTAAAAAAAAAAAAGAGAGAGAGAAAAAAGAGAAAAAAAGAGGAAAAAATAAAGAAAAAAAATGAAGGCAAGCAATTGTCACTCCAAAGGAAAAAAAGGAAAAAGTAAATCTTCAGGCACTTGTATACCTTAATCCAATTAGTTGCAATAGTAGATGTAAAAAAAAAAAAATAAAAAAGGAAAAAGGAAAAAAGAAAGAAGAAAAATATTCTATATGTTCCTCTTAATAAACAAAAAGAAGACCAAAATAAAAAGTTTACATTCTAGTTCCTGGTTTAAAAAGTTAAAATCCAATTAAAGAGAAAAAAGACCCCCCACTAATGGGGGGAGTAGAAAGGGAGGCAAAAGGTAAAAAGCAATTGTAATATAAAACAAGCCTCTGCTGCCAAATATCCAAGGCTCTTTGATAAATCAGCTCAAAATTTTTCAAGGTCACTTCAATCTTCTTTCTTTCAACTTCAACTCCAGACTCCAGCTATCTGTTCAGAAATGAGCACCTGAATAAACAAACTGCCATGCTCATCTCTATCTTTTCTAATACACAGCTCAGAGTCCTTGATTGTAACACAAACTAGTGAAAGAAAAAAGAAACAATGTATCCAAGCCTCTGGGCAGCAGTGCTACTTACTTTCCTTCACTTTCACTTCCCCCTCCTCAATCTACAACCAGGAACTAAAAAAAAGTAAAGTCTTTTCCCTTTTTTTTTAAAAAAAGGAGAAAAATAAATCTTGAGTCAAGCAGAAGAATCTTAGTCAAAAGGGGATTTTCAAAAGGGTTGTTTAAAAAAAGGGAGAAAGAAATACAAACAAAGATAAAAAAATTAAAAAGTACCAGTCCAGTTTAAAGTTAAACAGCTTTGCCAAATTCAAAGTTGCAATAAAAAAGGGGGGGGGGGGAAACCTTTCACTTTAACAATTAATCACGCTGCTTAAATTATTTTCTCTTCACTTTTAGTCCACTTTAATTTTTTCAGGGTGTTCTCTACAAGAAATAATAAGTAAAAGTTCATCTCACCAAACTGACACACTTTCTTTCCAATCTCTTCTGTTCCTGAGCTGTCCCAGCTTCAGCAGTTTGGAATGCTGCCTCTCTGCCACTGGCAAAAAGGGTTTTTCCTGGATCCTGGGATCAACAGGATGTGCCCTCCTCAATCACCGTATCTACGGGATGGTTTAGGTCCGGTGGGACCGTCCTGCAACGGAGATATCAGTGGCAATCTTGGAGCTTCAAGATCGCATGCTGTACCACTGAGACGCCAGCTTTCTTTCTTTCTTTCTTTCTTTCTTTCTTTCTTTCTTTCTTTCTTTCTTTCTTTCTTTCTTTCTTTCTTTCTTTCTTTCTTTCTTTCTTTCTTATCTGTAATATGTTCAGGTAATCATCAACCTACTACCACAGTTGGGGCAAGAATTTTTGTTGCTAATCAAGGCAGTTGTTAAGTGAGCCATGCCTCATTTTATAACCTTTTTAGCCATAGTTGTTAAGCAAATTATTGCTGTTCCTTAGTGAATCATGAAGTCATTAAATGAATTCAGCATCCCCCACTGACTTTGCTTTGTTGGAAGTCAGCTGGGAAAATCACAAATGCAGATCACAAGACTGGAATACTTCAACCCATGTTCATGCATGCCAGTTTCCAAGTGTCCAAATTTTGATCACATGACTGTGGGGATGCTGGGATGGTTCTAAATACGAGGATTAGGTCACTAGTTCTTGTAACTTTAAATGGTTGCAAGTTGACGATTACCTGTATTTGTATGTTTGTATGAAGATGAAACGCTTCAATTTTTGCTGTTAAAGTGCTAAAATGTCTACAGCCATGAAGAAAGTGACTCAAGAGATAAAGAATGCTACTCTAAAAGTGTGTATACACCATTTCCAGAAGACAAAACAGAAAATATTATTTGCTAGAAACAAGCACCGGTAAATTGGAATCACTTTTATTCAACAGATCTTTGAGCTCTACATATTCTCTGAGTACTACGTTTATTTTAACTCATTCTTTAGTAAATGTGGGTTTTTTTTAGATTATAGATTGATTTAGTAAAAAATCATCCACATTTTAACCTTCCAGACAAATCAAGTTTAACATATGTATTTTTTGCATAAAATTGGTATAATGCCAGCAAATAATTGTTAGAAAAATATAATCTCTGTTCTTGATGGAGATTATATCTGGTAATTTTGTTCCTTGCAGAAGTAAATTTATCTTCATGTTTATGTATTGCCTTACAATTTAATTGTAATAAGTCACTTATATTTCCATTTTCCTCATTGAACATTGTTAAAACTGTAATCAATACCCTCATTCACATGCAAGTAGGAAGTTGGGATATTATGAATGGGATTGAGAAGGGACTATATTGTCTCAGACTATATGTTATTTTTCAAATACCAAGTATAGATAAGATTATCTATGTTATATGAACATAGAAAAAGGTGTAACATGTAATGGCAGGGTAACAAAACATCACAATATTTGTTTCTGCAAAACCATCAACTAGAATGTTGCCTATCAGTACACAAAATGTGCTCTTCCAGTTGTTGATAATGGGCATGAGTCTTGTCATTCTATTACTGGGCATGCCAAGAAAGATGGACCATTCTATCTTGGCTTCTTTCAGTTCTTTTCCCACAAGAAGAAAAAAATGGAATCCATAATTTGTTCTTGAGTTTTCAGGTGATAAAAGAACAAGGTCAGCATCTCCTGAACTGGAAACACTTATTATTTCCAGTTCAGTTGAGCCATCAGAACATCTCCTATCTTATCTTCCATTTGACATCCTCCACACTCTCAAGTGTAAGGCTTTTATTTTTTATTGTCTGTGGCTGAGAAAAGCAGTTGGAATTATGCTATCAGCTATGAACCAGACACCATATATCAATCAGTAATAAGTTATAGACCAGTAGAATAAACCAAGTTTGAAGAGAGAAAAAAACAGCAAGGCACAAGAACATGTTAGTTAGGCTAGACTTAAATGGAATTGAAACTTGATATTTTTCCCTGAAAATTGCCACTTGTACTGTGGTGGTTCATTATACAGATCCAGGAGTTGTTGTTGTTGTTGTTATTATTTCTTTTATTCATTAAACATGAAACTCAGTCAACTGAACATTTAAAAATGTATCACAAATATAATTGACTGGCACTAATGGAGGATACGAGTTATTGTCAGCATCCTAGGTATCAACCAAGTATCTTCTTAAAATATATGATGTTCCAAGTAGCGCAGTTTTTTGCAGTTCCACTGGGGAAGCTACAATTTCTTGATATGTTTTATAAAATTCTTGGACATGGTATCAAATGCCCCGATGACAATGGGTATCATTGTTACATGTTTCATCCATAACCGGCTAATTTTGATGGCAAGGTCACGATATTTCATGATTTTTTTCCCAGTTCTTTTTCTTCAACTCTGGTGTCTCCTAGTACAGATTTATCAATAAATTGTATGCTTTGGCCCTCAACAACTGTGATATCTGGCATATTGTGTTCCAAATGACAATCTGTTTTTTTGTCCTGATAAACGTATTTGTAATGTCACCACAAGCATTTTTATACATTTAATACATCAGGCAACTTAGGAGACATCTCACTTCCTCGTGTTATTTCCTGCTCAATGTTGAACCATTTGTTAAGTCTACGGTTTATTATCACACAAGTTTTACTACCATCATACACTACTACCAGAATTACCCTTTTTAGAAATCAACCTTCATATATGTGCAAATCAGCCCACACTTTAAACCTAATCATTTTATCACATACCTCTTTAAATCAACAAACTATAATTATTATTTTTTATTTTCATAACAATTAACAATTGAAATTAGCCCTTTAATTAAATTAATTCTACTCAATATTAATTATTAATTATTGATAATTATTAAAATTATTATTTTGTTTTCTTAATGTTGTTGTGAGATTGTGTTACTATAATTTGGGAGTTTGCCACTAAAATTTTGCTAGTGAGAACTTGGGGGGGAGGTTTCTAAAAATGGGGCTATGCATCACTTGTAGTTTGCATACTGCGGCACAGAAAAAATATTTTCTGCTTTGAGTCAAGCTCAGCTCCTGGTGATGTCATTCTTACATCCCTGTTGTTTTGTTTTCTTTCTTTCTTTCTTTCTTTCTTTCTTTCTTTCTTTCTTTCTTTCTTTCTTTCTTTCTTTCTTTCTTTCTTTCTTTCTTTCTTTCTTTCTTTCTTTTTTATTTTAATGATAAGAATACAACACAGTGCATCCATTCTGGCATTACAATTCAAATGACAATCTGTTTGCATTCGAAAGTCCCACAAGATCTTCACCTTCTCATTTTCAACAACTTTTTCACTTTATGTTCCCATGATTTTTTGGATACAGGTAAACTGTATTTTTTAAACTAATGACCAGTGGATTAATTTAGCAACTCAGTCATGTTTAGCTTTGTAATCAGTTTGCATGATTTTGCCACACTCACATATAAAATGTGAAACAGTTTTAACTTTGTCATTACAAAGTTGGCAGTTTGGATTGTCAGTGGTTTTTTGTATCTTCACTTTCATGGCATTAGCTTGTAGTGCTTGTTCTTGAGCAACAAGTATTAAACCTCCCATTTCTTTCTTGATGGTTCCTGTCTTAAGTCATGCCCATGTCAAGTTGTTATCACATTTTCCTTCAATATTTTTCAATTGCTGTCCATGCAAAATTTTGGTTTTCCATCCATTTAATCTGTCATCCAGCTGTTTTTCCTTATATTCTGCCTATGTTTCTGTTGTTTTTATAATGTTTTTGTTATTAATAATAATAATAACAATAACAATAATAATACTTTTTGTAAAGGGTGGTGCTGAAAAACTAACTGCCAATATTCCCGTTCAATAATTCTTATGATTTTTGCTATATAGCGCAGGCTGTTACCAAATGCAAATATTATCCTTACATAAAATGATAAAATGTTGAAAATGTTGCACAAATCATCTGTGATTATGCAGAATTTATTAGGTGGTGTTTCAGCAGTGTATACTTAATTAAAATGTTCACTGATATTTAATACTTCTGTTTTGTTAAGAAAATATGGTTCCCTATTTGTAGCTTTTGGTTCTGCTTCCTAATTAATCTAGGTTCCGAGACAAATAGGGAATTAGATAAGGAAGAAATTCTAGAAATGCAATTACATCTATTTCTAAGTGGATGTATATTTTGAAAAAGACAAGCTGCACAATTGAAAATTTTCCACTTTGCCTTGTCAGCAGGAAAAAGTTATGCTCTGCTAACAGTCTTTCTCGAACACACATTTCCAATACATAAACATTAAATCCTACACTTTTCATCTTGGAATGATATCAGATCTTCTTGTGCTTGATACAGATCTTAATAGAAGCTACTTCCCTTGAGTGGGCAGAATGAGACTTAACCAACTAATGCTGCTTTTTGCTGATGGCACATCCCATTGGCTCTACTCATAGGTGTAAACCTTTCTTTTAGATTTTCTGATGCTGATGATGAATGGCACAGCTGCAGTAGATCAATATATCTAATGGATCATATGAAAAGAGGAATCTGAGCCTTTTAGGAGACCCAAAGTCTAGGATTCAAATTCCCTAGTTGACTTTCAAGAAGTCATCAAACCTTGATTTCAATTATCTGTAATGCACCAAAGGAAATATTTATCTACTTTATGAGATTATCTCAGTAGCCATTGTAATAATATATGTGAATACTTATAGGAATGTACAGAATGTTGAATGATTTAAACATAAATTCTTTGATTAATTTTTCTGGGCAACATTAAAAATATGGCCTGCCATTGCTTTCTACCAGGATTTTAGAAAAAAAACCCCACCTATTTCAGGTACTAAGATTAAGAAAGGCAGTTAAGGACTGCCTCATAATTAGGTTATAATGGTAGTCAACCAAAGGGGAAAGGTTTGGGAATGACTAGGCTGGATATACACATTAGATACTGTTTATTTATAACTTTTGTTATATTAATGTAACTCAGAAGGCTATGTAAATCTGAAATTTCCTTACAGAGAACAAATGAATTATTACACTAGAGGCAAAGCAGATTTAATGTGGGAATTCCAACATCTTCTCCTATTTCAAATAGTAAATTCTAAAACTTACTATCTCCTCAGGAGCAAGCCATCATTGCCCCAAATGATAAATAAATAATATGAGTCCAATAAGATATTTGTTTGTTATTGTTAGAGCAGTGTTTCTTAAACTCTTTCCTCTTAGGACCCCTTTCCACTTTTAAAAATTATAATGGACCCCAAAAGCTTTTGTCTCTATGGGCTATATTTATCAATATTTACCCTATTAAAATTAATGAATCCGTTCCTAGTAATGTTTCTCACAATTATTTAATGGGAGTTTGATATTGCTTTTTTTTTTTTCAACAAAGGCTGGCAAATAATTTTGATGTTGCAAGTCTTGAGAGAGTCTTCAGAGACTCCCAAGGGGATCATACTTTAAAAAACACTGTTTTAGAATTATCCATTTTTGGAGACCAAGTTTTGCAGAAATATTGATTCAAGCCTATGATACAAATTATGTTTCTCAATCATTGGCTTTATTGTGATCAATCAATCAATCACAAAATTTTGAATTTTTTTTTTATTAACCCAGAGTTAAACTTGAGCAAGGTTCAGGATATTATATGAAAAGAAAGTAAATGGACAAATAAAATAATGTATGTGGAATTTCTGCCAATATATATTTGGGAAATGGAAAGACTAAATGTGAAGTTTAAATTTACTTCTAATAATGGGCCTTATTATTATACTCAAGTACAGTTGTGTACAATATAGCAACCTCTTTTTTGGCCAAGTCATTATGATGTAGCTTTCATCTGATTTCCAACCCATGTTCAAGACAATCATATCATTCCTAACTATGTTGATATTCAAGTACTGTTTTCTATCTTTGTTTGACACAGTTCTTGCCCTGGATATAATCTGACAAGTATGCAGAATACTTTATGCCACCAGACTTGAAATTCTAGACCTAGAAAACCGAGAACTACGCCACCTTCAGTCCGATCTAAGTATAGCATATAAAATCATACATTGCAAAGTCCTACCTGTCAATGAATGCTTCAGCTTCAACCATAACAACACAAGAGCAAACAACAAATACAAACTCAAGGTTAATCGCACCAAACTTGATTGCAGGAAATACGACTTCAGCAACAGAGTAGTCAATGTCTGGAATACTCTACATGACTCTGTGGTTTCTTCCCCAAACCCCAAAAACTTTAACCTTAGACTGTCTACTATTGACCTCACCCCTTTCCTAAGAGGTCTGTAGGGGGCATGCATTAGCGCACCAACGTGTCTACCGTCCCTGTCCTATTGTTTCTTTTCTTTTATTTTTATTTTTCTTATATGTATCCATGTATTCATAACTATGTTTTTCTTTTTACTTATAGCTATTATCTTGTAAGCAATTGACAAAAATAAATAAATAAAAATAAATAAATAAATATAACTGCCCATTATGTTGTTAGCACAGCCAGATGACCCTTTGGGGATAGCTTCAACTCAGTTCCCCGTTGCCCCTTAGGAAGGGGATAGGTATGGCTCCTATTATCTGGTCTTTCAATGATTATTCTAGATTGGATAGGAAAGAAGTCAAATCCTTTATGTCTGTAAATTATTCAAGTCAACTTTATCTCAGAAAACTGTATTGAAAGGAGTAATGGCTGATTGGGATGAGGAAGGAAGGAAGGAAGGAAGGAAGGAAGGAAGGAAGGAAGGAAGGAAGGAAGGAAGGAAGGAAGACATAACTCTTTCCTCAACCTATGAATTCTTTCTGATTAATACTTGACAAGTAAAAAAATTAGACGATGAATTGAGAAAGGGAACAGGCTCTGCATTGCCGCACCATGAAACTCAGCCCTGCTTGACAGTTGTTAGTTGGGACTTTTAGTTGGGCTCTTTTTAAACATCTTCAGAAAGGGATTTGCATAATGCC
The DNA here is from genome assembly GCF_049901735.1 of Notechis scutatus. Taxonomy (NCBI): domain Eukaryota; kingdom Metazoa; phylum Chordata; class Lepidosauria; order Squamata; family Elapidae; genus Notechis; species Notechis scutatus. The sequence goes on along the minus strand of NC_142011.1, from coordinate 131,545,197 downwards.
AAAATAAGTTTTTAACATCCCTAAATCTGCACTTCTGGCCATCTGTCTAAAGTTGCCTCCTCCACATCAATTATTAAATGCTTCCCTGACAGCCACTGACATTTGGGAGAAATTGTAGGAAAAAGAACTACAGGAATCCACCAATCCTTTCCCTGAACTTGCCCTGTACATCATGCATAACAACGCCACATTTAGTGACAAGCAGAATAGGCAGCATATGATCAGCAATGAGGTGATTTTATGCCGGTTTAGTTTTCCATTGAGCCAAAGATTAGTGGATAGCATTTCAGTTCAGCAGTGGGAAAAGGCCCTAAATCACCGTGCTTAGTACAATGGATGTTTGATGCCAAGAAGAAAATTAAATGAATAAATGAAGTATGGTAAAACAGCTGTTTAAGAATTTCACTGTTATTTTGATAAATAGATTTGGGTTTACTTTATGATTTCAGACCATGTATGGCATTTTCCAACACATGGTTGGTTTAAAAAAAACTTTAGGAAAGTTGCCTTTTAAACAATCCTGGCAACCCAGCACAATTCTTTCTAACCAAATACTACAATGTTTTATTAGTTCATTTACTTTCTTAAACCTGAAGAACCAGATTAACTGGAGGATATGGCCCAAAGGCATGGTAAAACAATATAATTTTATCTATGTTGGTAACATTGGTAAATTCAAACTTAAAACTCCTTGTTAAATGGCCACACAGAATCATGCAAAATTAGCATTATTAATTAAACCAAAAAACAACACAAAAACCAAAAAAACCTAATGGGTAGCATTATCTTCTTTGTGAGCTTTTTAACTAAAGTTGCTCAGGAATTCTGGGAGTTGAAATCCATAAGTCATAAAAGGGCCATGGTTCCCCACCCCTGATCTAAACCATAGAGTAATGTCTAGAGAGGGAAAAGTAAGAACTGCTTTTTCAATTACTTTTATGTACCTGCAATTGTATATGTTCGTATGTGCATATGTGCATGTACCTATGAGTCAGTGTTGACTTCTGGTGATTCCCCAGATAATTATCTGCAATTTTGTTGGAAAGATTTCAGAAATGGTTTACTACTGCCTACTTCCTAGGGTGGAAAGAGAATGATTGTCCCAAGGTCATATGGCTGGCTTTGTGCTTAAAGCAAGACTAAAACTCACAGTCTCCCAATATCTAGTACGATGTTTTGCCCATTACACCAAACTGATAGGTTCTTCTGTAATATTTTCCCTATAATTAGCTCTCTATATTATTTCCACTGCTACAAGTTAAGTTAAGCAGTTTTTGTTTATTCTATCAATCTGACACTCAGCCAGGGAACCTCTTCATCTCCCTGAAATAGGTGGGTTGCTATGAATCCAAACTGAAATGGCTCTTCAGGTGAATTGGCAGGTGACCAGTCTTTTAAGGATGAGCTGAAGCAGGCTAGCATTAAAATGGCTTATGTCCTTCGTATTTTTCCCTTTTCCCTGATATCCTGCAGATCTGCCAAATGGCTGAAGCCACCAAAGGAAATGGAACAGCTGCTGATACCATCAAAGCCCTTTAATTACAATAGTAGCTAAGCACTAAAAGTAAAATGCAATATAGGCTCGTTAATTAAGTCCAATTTTTCTCCTCATCAACCTCTGGGAAACTAAAAGGAACAGAAGGAATCTGTAATAAAGAAAAACAGGGCAGCTTGGAATGAAACAGAGCTCTTGTGTAAAATTGCAGGTCTTTTTTCAGAAAGATGTCATAAGTAGTGAATAGGTGCATTTCTTCTACCAATAGTTGGGCCGGAACTTCCCAAGAAGAATAGCTAGATTTACTCCTTAGGCTGCCAGTTATAATCTCCAAACAATGAGACAAATGTAGCAACTCTTGGGAGCTTGCTTTCATCACTTCTCTATAGAATTTCAATCATTAGAACCAAAATATCATTAGCACCCTTCTTTCCAAGAGGATGTAAGAGAGGGAGGGAGAAATGCTTATAAATACAAATATTTTAAATTTGTATTTAAATGTAAATATATGAAATTATTTTATGTTGGACTACAGAAATTTTAATGTTAATCTACACAAACCCTAGAGCTGGAAAAAACTAGCACGTATGTGCGTGGGGAACCTTTACCTTTACTTTACACAAAACATAGACATCATTAAGAAGACATGGAAAGGAAAGGAAGAATTGTATCTTTTTACAATTTTCAATCAGCATGAACTAAGCTCTATTTAGACTAAATATTTACCTAAATTAATTATGACTATGGTGTCCAAAGGAGCTAAGCTAGCTAAGAGTCAAGACCCTCTGAGTACAAGACAGGAGCTGCTTAAAGGTGCAGGGCAGATATATCTGTTTATTGAACAGATCTTCCATCCCTAGTATTTTGGAGGACATATGCCTTATTTAGCTGGGAAAAAAAATCTGCACTTGCAACAATGTCTTCATGTTGACAAATTATTCAAGAAACAATATTTGGGATTCGTAAAATGCATTTTCTCTACCTTAAGTGAAACTGCAATTTGGAATGTCTATTATTTCAAATAAAGGTGAACAGTACTCATTGTCATTAAATATGCACCGACATCAATTGAATAAATAGCATTTATATTCATGGTATCTCAAATGACCTGCCTCTTGTCCATTTGCTTGTTGGGCATCTAGGAATCTTTAATTTATTGGATGTTACTTTATTTTGAAATAAAGATATCAAACACTCTTGTGGATCTTCTGGAGCATGCATTCCTACAAAGATTAATTGTTTACTACATACATATGTGCTAAACATATGTGCACTATATACTGTTTTGCTAGGAAAAACTGTTTCTATTTGTCTAATAGGAAAAAAACAGAGCACAGAAAGAGATTTCTAATTTATTCCTTTACTTTCTTGGTACTATTCTCTATCCTCCTTGCAAATTCTTTTGGGGGATTCAAATTCTTATTTTTTATATAAGAATTCTCTTATATCAAGTGAATTCATAGATGGTACTGTAATCATTTCCATTCTTACAGCATCTAACAAACTGCCAGAAATGGTCATTGGAAAAGTTATAGGCCCATGCTTTAAATGTATTAGATCTGCCAACTCCATTAACTTCTTTAAATCAAGGGTACAATTGAAGTCATAGACATGACTCCATATACTTCAGTATGCAAGTTATTTCTTCCAGTATGAGTCAGTGACTACATTATACATTTGTGCTGTACAGCATTATTGTATTAGCTGTACTCATATTTATTGATTTTTATGTATAAAAAGAGAGGCGAAGGCTATTACAGTTATTGAAGTTTGGGAGAAGAAAGGAAGGCAGTTTGATCATTCTTTCACAGCCTGATATGTCTGTACTATCTCCCTACATACAGATGAATTATTATTTCTAGATTAAAAGGGGGTAGAAACTAAATAAAATAATAATACAGTTGACATGTATTAAGGGAAATCCTGGGGTTTTATTGTGTGGATGGATGGGGAAGAGGAAAAAATTGTAGCTTGCTAATAGATTGCAGATGCACTTTATACAAGCATAACTGCTGCAGATTAACTGAAATGTTGCGCTTAGGAACAATTCCACAGAGAGAAGAAAATATGAACTGGCCTGGAAAAAGAAAATGAAAAAGATAAAGTTCCCTTTGGTAACTTCATAGACATGTCCAGCTAACTATCTAAAATACAGTATAGGAATTAGTGTGATGTTGCCTTTTTCTGGGATTTTTCTCTCTCTCTCTCTTTGAAAACTTTCCCTTTGAACCAATTATCATAGCTTTACTGGCCATCTCCCATGCAAGTAGCAGCCAAGAAATCAATCCCGCTTAGTTTTTTCAGATCAGCCAAGATCAATAAGGCTACCTGCTGAGCCATATTTATGGAATTAATGCCTACAGTGAAATGTGATTTGTGTCCTCTGTTTTGGTCCTGGGAATTTTACAATGCACTCCTTCAATCAACATCTGCATCGCAAAATATATATATGAGAGAACATTTCATAGAGAAAAGCATTTAGGAGAGAGAATTAAGTTGTATATGTTAAAAAGGCATATGAATTATTATAGGCCCGAGCATTCAACTTTTTTGTGTAGGCAAATGGTCTTGGTACAGGTTTCCTTTTATTGTTTTAAGATTGGCAATAGAACCTAGGAAGGATCATTACAGAGAAGAAAACAAATTTGTTCACTTCTCTTACACTTTTGTAAAATGCTTATTTTATAAAACTTTTATAAAACAATCTTTGTACCCACAGTGATCTACACCAGTGAAACATGAGCAATAACAGCACAATAAAAGCTCACTGAGCTCCATTAACATTGCCTACGGAGAAATCATGGTGTCAGTTGGTGCAACCATGTCACCAATGAGGACATTTTGTGACAGAATGGATCCAGAAAGTTGTGACGGAATGTTGAATGTGCCTAGCTGGCTATATTCTTCATTTGATAGACCATCAATACATGAAAAGCCACCAGAGAGAAAGCAGAGATGGAATAGACCATGAAAAATGCAGCATCAAATATTAGAAGATGACTTATAGACAGTGGACATCAAAAGGGAAGATGCTGAAGATGATGCCATGAATATGATTCTTTGGAAGAATCTTGCTGCTCTATGCATTCCATACAAAAGGAACCAATGATGATGATGAAGCTCTTAAAAAATTGGGAGAGAGGGATTCATCTCCAGGCCTGTCTTTCAGATATGATTGGACCTTTATTTTAACCTTTTTCTTCTTAAGACATCTTTTCTTATATGGCCCAGGAAACTGGTGAGCATAGTACATTGAGTATATCTACTTGAGAAATAGTCATTTTAAAAAATGCAATAGCAAATGTTGTACATTGTCGAGAATTAAACTTGCTTTTCTGCGTGATGGCTTGAGATGAACATAGAAAATATACCATGTTTAGCTAAATTAAAAATACTTCCATCTGGTATGTATAACATTCCATCAGGTGTTCTTCTTATTGTTTTTCCTAGTTCATTGATCTTTACAATATTACATTGTTTCTGATTTGTGCATCAATTCCCAGAATGTAGCAAAACTCCTTTATAGCAATTAAAATATGTTTTATCTTCTTTCCAGAGAGGTTGTACATTGCTCTTACCAAACCTATGCTATTTTGGTATATTTACATAATATATAATATACCAGTATGAAAATAATGTATAATATCTGTGACACTTTTAAAAAATACATGCATACTCTAGTATTTGAAGTGGCTTAGAATTTCTAGAATATATTTTATTTATATTATTAACTTTAGCCATTAAATCATTTCTGGAAACATTCCCAGTCAGAAGTTAGTTTGTTTTTTCCCGTAATAACTTTGGCTGATCACCATTATGGCTAATTCAAGACCAATTATTACCTTGGTTATTTAGTTCTTGCTGTGATATATATGAACATGAATACAAATTCAGTCAATAAATTGTGTATGCTGGGAATATAGCTTGATCTATTAGCTCATATATACATATGACAGCAACATTTGTTTAGCAGTTTTTTCCATTGCAGTAAACTGAAGTTTGAAGCATTCCAAAAGTTACTTGGGAAATACTATATTGAAAGAAACTCATTTGTTTTGAAAAAGAAATATGTATATGTGTGTTTTTGCTTCTTCTCCCCCTCACAAACTTTAAATTATAAAAATATAATATATAGTTTGAGGTATAAGCATGGAACAACTAGCTACATAAACATCAATGTATTTCTTAAATTATAATCCTGTTTTGTTTTGTTTTTTGTTTTTTTAAAAAAAGCCCAATCACACACTATTGTATGTGTTTATGGAATCAGAATACTTCTAAACTTTCAAAAAACTAAGATAACACTCGTGCAGATATATTATAAAAATGTCATTTCTTAAGGGTAAGAAAGATTACCTAGCAATAATCATTTGAAAATATACTACAAAAAAGTGTTAACAAATGAGACATTTATTTTCTTTCTTTTTAAATTATGCATCAGGCTGCTGAGTATGAAATAAAAAAATATGACAGAAACTCACTGAGAATATATAACCCTGAAAAGGGAGCAGAGCAAACTTTGGAACTTCTGAAGTATAACCAAACAATGAAACATATTAGCTTTTTTTGGAAAAAAAGAAAATGGAAGTGTTGTTTCTATACTTAACCCCTTTCAAAGTTAGGAATATTGTGTTAAATAAAATATTCAACAATTGAAACGTGCAAATAGTAATGTTTCGTTATTTCTAAAATATCTTATGAAAAGATATGGGTTTTTCCCTCAATACTTTCCATTTGAACTTCAATCCTGAATTTATGACCAATTGGACACAGTATATTAAGGTAGGGGGATAACATTTTGTTAGTTTGTGTGAGTCTTTTTTCACAACCAAATCAAAATGCTGCCCAAATATAGTTTTCTGCCAACCTTGAATTGGCAGAAAACTATATTTGCACCAAAACTATATTGCATTTGTTACACTTTTTATTATTACTGAATTACTATATTCTTATTATAGTTGTGCAATGGGCAATAAACAAAGTTACTGATAGATTTCTTTGGCATTTTTCGCTCTCCTTCAGCCAACAGGATGAGTTATCTGCCAAGTATGGCATTGTCTCAAGTGCGGTTCAGGCATACATAAATTCTCTATCTACTATTCACCCCAAACTTCATTCTGCCATAACAATACAGGGAAGGGGAGGAGAGGGGAGAGGAGTGGAGAAATGAGAAAGCTTGCCAACCTGCTGAGATAGACTAGATCAGGAAACAGACATGGCAAAGACTCCAGGAATGCTGTTTGTTGTTTAAGATAATAACAGAGTCTTGAAAGCCCATCAGAATTTCTTTCTGCTCCATTTTATACCATACCAAATCAAACTGGGATTTTCTTTTTTGCAGTTTCACTTTTTCTTGGACTGAGTTGCCATTTCCCCTCTTTTAAGGCCTCATCCATTCCTCCATGAACTTATCTCTAAATATTCCTTTATAAAAGGCGCTTCTGTCATTTTGATGAAAGTGGTGGCTCCTGTAGATCTCTTCTGAAAGCAAAGGCAAGAGAAAGGTGGCCCTAGAATTTTATTACAAGGGCTCTTTTAGTATATTAAGCTATAACAGGCTTAATTAATAGCTTAATTGGGCTATTTTAGGCTCTAGTGATTTTATACACCACGTAGTGTCTTTTTTGTTGCTATTGTTTTTTTAATGTCCCATGTGTCTTTGTGTTCAGCTCTTTAAGAATTGAATTATATAATGGAAGATGACCCTTTTCTGATCACTCTCACAATTGCTTACCTCATTTTGCCTCCAAATTCAGGATTGGTAAAGTGAAACAAATATTACACATTCTTAAGCTGCTTTTGGAGAGCATTGGAGGAAAGGAGGAAAATATTTTTTATCAATGGTACTTATAAATGTAAGCATCTTATTCAAGAGATGTCAATATTGTAGGAACAAGGATAGAAACTATTGATGTTAAAGTATGATAGTGTGATGTCAAATGTAAGCAGGGATGTGCTCTATGTTTTATATAGTGATACTGTATATAGTTATAGCTTTGTCCCAGTGGTGGGATTCAATTTTTTTTCCTACCGGTTCTGTGGGCATGGCTTGGTGGGTGTGGCAGGAGAAGGATACTGTAAAATCTCCAGTCAGGGGTGCTATTTGTTGTTCTCTGAACTACTCAAAATTTCTGCTACCGGTTCTTCAGAACTGGTTAGAACCTGCTGAATACCACCTCTGCTTTGTCCATTATAATAAGGATCGCTTTAAAAGCTGGACCATTGTTCCCAAAGACAACTCAACCACACTCAATGACTCATCTGCCAAACACTTTGAAAATAAGTTTGGGAGACCCTAAGAATTTACACTATTTCATCACATCAGGCATATTTGCTCATGACTATGTTTCACACACAGGACATTATGATGTAGTTCAGTCTATCATGTGCAGCAGATAATGCTATTATTCCTAAAGACTTTCCTGAATGAGAAAGATAGCTATCAATGGAATTATTTACTCCTTCAAATGACAACTCAATTTTAAGGATTTTTTTAAAAAATAAATAAATCAAGGCTTGTCATGTCACTTTTAAGGACTTGTCAACCAGAATTTTCACTTCTCAACTTCTGAATACCTTTCTCATTTGCAGAAAAAAACTCCACAAAGAACAAAAAAAAAAAAAAAAAAAATCAACACACCAATATTAACTTCTTTCTAAGATGTTAATAAAAGATTGTTCTGTGACATATGACTTAAGATAGAAAAAATATTTCCACTGACAGTTGCCAGATGCAGAAGATGGCTGATTTGAGTCATAATGTTAAATGCTGCTTCTCTTATTTTCACCTTTAATTTTAATTAAGACCATGTGTAATTGATGAAAGCAAGTCAGCTTCAAAACATGTAGCTTGTTTCAGATAAATTATATTCAATAAAAACCACAGCTTTTATTTTATTATAACGTATAGCTACAATATGTTAATATTTTAAAAATTATTATAGTCTATTAATATTCAGTTTGAAATACTTTTAGAGTTTAGCCATGTAAGTGATACTATGTATCATTTTAGCCACCAAATAAGTCTGGCAATAATGATAAATCTGAGAACGGGATCCTAGCGTGTAATGTTCTTCAGTATACATAAAAGGTAAGCTTCAACCTTCCTTCAACCAATATCTAATTATACTCCAGTGTGACCAAGTAAGTGAACACTGTGTAGGAGTATACAGACAGAACTAACTATAAGAACAGCACAGTTAATCGATGAGTGAGCACCGTTACATTGTAACTTTTTTATTAATCTTGGTGATTTGGGGAAAAATAACTATCTAAAGCTCTAATAACAAGCAAGAGCTGCTCTTTCCATGACAGCTGATATCTTAGATCATACTCTTATTGACCTTGTGGGAATGCAGCTGTACCTCTCTGTGCGTCTCCCACCCACTGATTTTGTCAAAATATGGGCTGAGCTTCCACAGATATAGTGCCTGTCATTAAAAGTGAAAAAGGACTGAAGTTCAGACTTCCTTCATTTCATGCCGGAAAAGGAAAGTTCAGCCTAAAAATTATTTTGTAGTAAACTTAACAGCAACAGGATATTGTTTTGACTAGCTAAACCTGTGTGATTGGATGCTGTTTTGACAATTTGTGAAGGGGAAAAAAAAGTGTTGTGAAATGGATTTGGCTCACTGAGCTAGTATTAGCCCTGGTGACTTCCATCCTGTGCTCCTGAAACTAAATGCAGAAACAAGATATGAGTGTCTAGTCCATATGTTAGAAACTTTTTTTTTTTCAGATGTGAACAGATTGCAAAAACCTGTGTACGGATGATGTCTCATATCTAAACAAAAGTGGCAAGAAGTGTGAATTACACCCTCTCTCTCTCTCTCTCTCAGTGGGATTCAAATTGCAAGCATCATTACAACAAATGTCAATAGTTGGTAATACATCCAAAAATAGGACGTGCCATTCATAATGGCATAAGAATATTCAAAATGTATGCCAGTGAGGGTTCTGCCTTAAGCTGATCACCAAGCTGGAGTTTTTAGAAAGATTATCAATAGATTTCACATTACTGTCATTTCTGGAGAAACATTTTAATGTTGCTAAGAATTCCAAAAGAATATAATATGGTATGATTATATGAATAGATAATAGCAGATAGCAGAGATGATAGATAGATAGATAGATAGATAGATAGATAGATAGATAGATAGATAGATAGATAGATAGATAGATAGATAGATAGAGGCAGGCAGACAGACAGACAGACAGACAGACAGACAGACAGACAGACAGAAATTAACATTAGTTTTGAGATTAAAATGAAATTCATCATGGATTGCTTTTATCTGGAATTCGTGACCCTCCAAATAGAATCAAATTATTTATTTTCCCACAAACTGACAGTGTGTATGTGTGTGTGTATGTGTGTGTGTGTGTGTGTGTGTTAATGCATATATATTGCAGATATATTTTTATTTCTTTGTCTACTCCTACTCTGCAGCTTTAGAAGAAGAAAATAAGGTTGAGTAATATAAAATAACTGATTTTGCATTCAATATGAAGGGAAAACTTCATGCATTTATCCCTTTCTTTTCTTGTATCAGATGACATAACCTTTCATCAACCACTGTAATTTGAGAGTCATAATCATCATAATACAATATATGGGATGTCAATGATGTTGAGCAACTTGATAGACAGTTTCATTTTGCTTTTTACTGTAACCATGTAACTATAACCATATAATGAAAACTGGAATAGAAAACTGAAAAACTGAAAAAGAAATGAAAATGTTACATTTACTCTGGGACAGAGGTCTGAAAAACACTAAAGTCTTAGCAAAATAGGAAAGTGTGGAATAGAATAGGATATAAATATGCCTGAAAGCCAAGCTGGGCTACTTTTAATTCAGATTTTTCCCAATGAATTACTCTTCCAATAAACCCATTTTCTAACAATTCAGATAGAGATAGGGCAATAATAGTGCTCAAAGTGCTATTCTGATCCCATTCCTAACTTAGGTACATTAAAAAAAATATTAAAATTCACTGGTTGGTGAGTGGCTGTGCCAATAAATACTGACTGTGCCAATAAACACTGATGTTCAGGGGTGGGCTGTTACTGGTTTGACCCAGTTCGAGAGAACTGGTAGCTAATTTTATCATTTTGACCCAGTTCGGCAAACCGGTAAATCCCACCCTTGGCTGGCCCCACCCCACCCACCTTGCCCCTCCCAGGAGTCTCCACATGGCCCATTTTGGATGCCAGGTAATGATAAGATCCATGCTGAGGCTCAGGGAGGGTGAAAAATAGGCCTCTTGGAAGCTCTGGAAGCTCCAGGGGCCCCCCAAAGGCCAGAGGATGCCATTTTCACCCTCCAGAGGCTCAAGGTTTTGTAATTGGTGTGCAGGAATGAAGAGGAAGAGGCGAGAGTGAAGGATAACAAGTTTATTGCAACATTGTAAAGCAGCTGTGGCTTGCCACAAGCTAACAACGCGGCTGGCTGACAGAGAACAGCTGATTCTGTTTGACAGCTCCTTTTATCCTCAGCTGTCAAGCGGAATCAGCCAATCAGGGAAGGCTCTGGCTCCTGCTCAAAGAGCAGACTGGAGCGAAGACTTCTGCAAGACGCATCACTCCTTTCCCCCAGCTTTGCATGCATAATTGTCCAAATAGGTGGGGTGACTCACTCAGATCTCCTCAGTTTGGCTGGAACAGTCAACAGAAGAGGACCTGTTGTTGGGCTGGTGGTCTCTACTGGAGTTGGTGTCGGGCCTTCACTGGGAGTGTGTTGGGAGCCAGTGGAGAGGTAGGCCCTCCTTGAGGTACTACTGTTTGGGATTAGTCTCTGGGTCTTTTCTCTGGGTTGCTGGGACATCTGCATCATTCTCTGCAGCCTTGTCTTCTTCCTGGGACAGACCTGTAGGGGCACTCCAACAACTTCTCAGTTGATCAAAATGCTGTTGCCAAACTCTCCCATTGGCCAATCTTTCTCTGTAAGATTTCGGCCCGGTAACCCCCTCTATTCACCCTGGCAACCATAGGGGGTTCCCAGTATAATTTTGGGCATAGACCGGGTCCCCTGAGCTAAAGGTTCTTACTTTGCTGGTCGAATCTAATGGGGTTGCTGGGGCATAGGGCGGATGCAGACTGTCAAGGTGGTTCTAAGCCATCTTCCCATTCATAATTTTGCAGGGGATAGGTTAGTCACAGAACTGGGGGTAGTGTGCTGGGTAAGTAGGTATAGGGCAACCCTTGAAGGCCAGTCTCCTTCAGTTATCCTGCCTAGGGCCTCTTTGGCTGATCTCACAGCTCATTCAGCCAATCCATTAGCATTTGGATGGAAAGGAGAGATAAGGGCATGTCTGAAACCTTTCTGGGCTAGGAATAGTTCAATAGGGCTGGAAGTAAACTGGAGGCCATTATCAGAAACTAGGGTGTCAGGATAACCATGGGTTCCAAAGATGTTGTCAAGAGCCCTTGTCACCACTTTAGTAGTGGTAGACTTTAGCAGGGTTAGTTCAACCCATTTGGAATAGGAGTCCACTAAAATCAAGAATGTGGAGCGCCCCCCGTGGAAAATTCAGGCACTGATAACACTGATTTAAAGCATGGCTACAGCCCTTCGCTATTAAAGATAAGTAAGGCAACTTTAGCGTTGAAAAGGGATTTGTGCTGGTCTTTTTTGGGGTGGAGGGAATATTTTTCCTTTGAATAATTACAAATTTGGCAAAGTGTTCTGTTTTGTTTTTTTTGGAGACAGAATTCTTGGAAACAGAATTGGGGGGCTTGGCTTGTTTTCAGCTAGGATGCCCAGCAGGGGCTGGTGATCTGTGACAAGTTCAAAATGGTGGCCATAAAAATATTCATGAATTTTTTTAACTGAGGCCACGGCAGCCAAGGCCGACTTGTCTATCTGGCTGTAGTTTCTTTCTGTTTGTGATAGAGTTCGAAAGAAAAATGCAATAGGCGCCTCTTGGACATTAGGAAGGCCTAAAACAGCACCAATCCCAAAAGGTGAGGCATCACATACTAGTACTAAAGGAAGTGAATTGTTGAATTGTATTAACACATTTAGTGAGGTCAACAGAGACTTAATGGCTTCAAAAGAGGCTTCTTTAGGGCCCCATTTCCATGGGGACTTAGCATCCAATAGACTATATAAAGGCTCAGCTACTGTTGCTTTATGGGACAAAAATGAACTGTAAAAATTTAGGAGCCCCCAAAAAGCTTGTAATTCAGTTTTTGTAGTGGGAGTGGGGGCTTCCTGAATTGCTCTAACTTTTGAGTCCATGGGGTGGATGCCAGCAGAATCAATGTGGTAACCCAGAAAATCTACCTGGTCAATAGCAAATTTGCATTTTTTTTCCTGCTGAGTTTTAGTCCTGTATCTTTGAAACACTGAAGTACTCTTCTTAAACATTTTAAAAGTTCTTTTGAACTGTCAGCTGCAATAAGGATGTTATCAAAGTAGGGGATGACTCCTGGTATGTTGTATAGTAAACACTTCATTATTGATTGAAATATGCCTGGTGCTACTCTCATGCCAAATTGGAGGTGCTTGCATCTGAAAGCGCCTCTGTGGGTAATTATTGTCTGCGCTTCAGCAGTTTGATTTTCTCCGGGAAATTGTTGGTAGGCCTGTTTCATGTCTAATTTAGCAAAAATTGAACTTTTACCCAGAGAATGAAGTAGTTGTTGGATAATGGGTAGGCATTTGGCTGGAGCCCCATATTGATGGTAGACCTGTAGTTTGCATATATTCAAATTGAGCCATCCTGCTTTAAGGGGATTACTATGGGGGTCTCCCATTTTGCAAAATCAACAGGCTCTAGAACCTCCTGTGAAATTAGTTTGTCCAGCTGTGCATCAACTTTGGGGTGCAGGGCAAGATGTATTCTGTGCAGTTTGAGTGTTATTGCAGCCACCTGGGGGTCCGCATTAAGTGAGATGGGTGTGCCATTGTAACAGCCAGGTTTGTCATCAAAAATCTAAGCAAAGTCAGAAAGCTGCTGATCTAAATCTTGGGTAGGTTGCAGGGTGTCAGTTGTTTCCTTGAGATGCCAGGAACCAGGTGCTTCAGGGTGTCCCAGGACAGGATGGAGAGGAAGGAGCCGGTGTCTACCTCCATCTTGCAGATTTTACCTTCTTAGCGAACATCAACATTAATTTTGTTAATGTAAGTATAACAAGTCTGGTTAGTTAGTGCTTCAGCTTTTGGACATGCTTTATTTATAGTAAAGCAGTCCTCTTTTGTTTTAAAGTTTTTTTGTTTGTGGTTGGTATGGAGCTGGCTGGCAGATCTCCCAGACTGGCAGATTCTTGCTAGGTGACCCTTTCTCTGGCACTTGAGTTAGATCATGTTTCTGAAATGGCAGGTAGCTCTTGAATGATTGCCTCCACAGCTTAGGCAGATGATCTGTGGTGTAGTGAATTTTATTTCAGCTGTGTTGTTTCTTCTTTGGGCTGGCTGGGGGCCCTTTAGATGGTTGATTTCTTCTTTGTGTCATAAAATTCTGAGCTGACAGCTTCTTCGTGGTGAATGGCTGCATTGGTTCTGCTGCCCAGGTAGCTGCTGGAGCCTTGAATTTCTGCCACGGAAAGTGTTGACTTTTCCATGGCTTGAGCCTCTTCGATGGCTGCTTTTAGATTTAGGTCAGCTTTGGCCAGGAGATGCCTCTGTAAGTGGAGGTCTCTAATGCCACAGACCAGCTGATCTAAAAGCATACACACACACACACACACACACACACACACAGAGAAATGGATGGGGTGGGTGTGGGTGGATGAATGGATAGATTGATGGAAGGATGGATGGATGAATAATCGATTTGTAGATTTGCTGTTACTGCTTCACAGGAAGGAGGAGGAGGAGGAGGAGGAGGAGGAGGAGGAGGAGGAGGAGGAGGAGGAGGAGGAGGAGGAGGAGGAGGAGGAGGAGACTTCTCAATATGGGGACACAAAAGTAAAACAAATGCAGAAATTAGAGAACATTTTATTTCTATAAAAATATAATCAATAGAAAATTATTATACAAACTAGTATTAGGAGCAAATGTGATTGTAAATAAAATCATAGATTATTTCTGGATAGTCAACACCAGTTGTACAACTGGGTGTGCATCTACCAGTTGTAATTAAGATGCTTCTTTTTGCAAAAGAAAAATCTTCAACTTATTGTTATGTAATAGTGCAGATGTTCAAATCCACGCTTCTGCCATTCTTAAAAAAAGTATATTTACTTATTTATTTAAATGTATTGGTATCTCAACTCCAGTGGGTATCAGGAAAAACTAGACTAAACCAATAAATAAATAGTTTTCCCCCATTTGTTGTCATTATATTCATCAGAGCTATTTGATGACTAGGATAAAGGCTTATAAAGCCACTGATATCTCTAACAATGTTCCTTGATAATCTCCTGTAATTGCTGTATTTTGTATGTCACAGTGTTTGTTGGAACTGTAATAAGTTCTACAGCAATGCCTGGGAATTGATTCACTTATTAAACTATTTTCATGGCTGCCTATGTGTCAACACTTCATAACAACTTAGTTCATTTTCTAATCATCGTTGCGAAGAATCACAAGGCTCCAGAAAGCCATAGAGAGCTTGGAGAATGAAATTGTAGAGTTTCAGACAGGGCAAGAACAGAAAAGTTGGCTCAAATCAAATCAATCAATAAATGAAGCAAGATAGAGGAAGACAAAATCTGGGAGTTCAGAACTTGTGTATTGAATTTGAGTCCCATTTCCCCACAATAATGAAAGTGGGAAGATATTTTAGAACTGGCAATTTATTCCAAAGCAAAAACCTTCCTTGTACTGGCTTAAGGACAAAGAAGCTTTACCACTCCTATAACTACATTTTCTTGGGGAAAAAATAAAGGACAAACCCTAACAATGAGAAAGGTTCACGAGGATAAAAAATAATTGTTTATGTCTATAAACTTTGCCTTAGAAAACACAAGAACATAACCAACAAAAATCCTGGTCAATATTCAAATTTAAAAAAAAATTATCCCAAATCAAACAGGATATATACATTTATTTCCAAAAGACAATTTGATCATTTTTTCATATGAATGTACATGAAAGATTCTGCATTAAATAGTATCATTTGTATGGTAAAATGACCAAAATAAAAGACTAAAGGGAGTTTTTGAAAAATAAATGAATTTAAAGGATATCTTTCTGAAATAAAGGATTGTCTTTTATAATAAAGGATGTATGGTCACTGTATCTATATTCTATTGACCCTCTGCTAAATCAGATTGCACTTTATCTCATAAACTTCAACTTCCAACTTCAGCACCAGAATTTATTTTTTTATGAAAAGATGCCACATACAAAAACACTCAGGAAACAAGCAAAGCTCTCTTAGATGCAGGTTCTCTCACTCTGGCACCTACTCTAAATCAAACAAAAACAAAGAAACTAACATACATATGCATATGCATACACATAGACATATAGCAACAGCACTTAGATTTATATACCACTTCACAGTGCCATACAGCCTCTCTAAGTGGTTTACAGAGCCAGCATATTGTCCCCAACAATCTGGGTTCTCTTTTTATCGATCCTGGAAAGATGGAAGGCTGAGTCAACCTTGAGCCAGTGAGACCCAAACTGCCAAACTGCTGGCAGCCGATGATCAGCAGAATTTAGCCTGCACTACTGCATTCTAACCATTGTGCCACCATGACTCATATACATATACATAAACACATACACACACAAATACATATATACAGGTAATCCTTGACTTAAGACCACAATTGAGCCCCAAATCTCAGTGGTTAAGTGAGACATTGTTAAGTGAGTTTTGGCCCATTTTACTACCTTTCTTGTCACAGTTGTTAAGTGGATCACTGCAGTTAATAATTTAGAAAACCGGTTGTGAATCTGGCTTCCCCATTGACTTTGTTGTCAAACGATTGCAAAAAATGATCAGATGACTTTAGGACATAACAATGGTCATAAGTATGAACCAGATGCCAAGTTTCTGAATTTTGATCACATGATCATGGGGATGCTACAAAGGTTGTAATGGTAGAAAAATGGACATAAGTCACTTTTTTTCAGCTGTGACTTTGAAACGCCACTAAATGAACTGCTGTAAATCAAGGACTACACACACACACACACACACACACACACACACACACACAGAGTAACTCTTTGGTTTCCATAGCTTTTTGAATGTGTGCATATGGAAGGCAGTGTTCTTCAAATTGTTCAGCCTCTTATTAATCTAACATGTTTCTTTACTACCGTGTAAAATACTTCCAGCTAAACAGTTTCTAGCCTTAGCTCTCTACCCTGCAATGTACTGTGTAACGTTTCCATTTTTCCCTCCTTAACAGCCTTTCTGTGGCAGGAAACAAGACTAGCAGTAGAGGACTACAAATGGAACATGATGTTATCAAGCCTCCCTGAAAAACCCAGCGAATGAGGCAGGACTACTGCACAATAAAAAAAAAAATTCGTCAGCGGGCAGCTTTCGTTGCAAAATATCTGCTTAGCCAATAACCCCTGTACACTAAACCAACCTATCTGTAATCAAAGATATCAGTGTTCCTTTATGCTCTGAAAGATGCAAGAAGGACATGTGACTTTTCTGCCTTTCCAGAAGGGTGCATTCCAATGAAATGTGTATTTCCAACCACTTCATTTGTTTATCAGGTACACTTTGGAAGACTTTCTGTTTGGAGAATAAATGTTATTAAATATTAAATACCAAATATTATTCTGAACAGTGGTTGCACCTCTCCATTTGCAAATAGTTAGATGGGAAGGTTCATCTCATGTAGCTACTGAAATACATATTTTGGAAATTTTCTCCCCCAAAACAGCGCTGCTGCATTTAACACCCTGCAAAGTGATATTTGGATGGGTCCCAAATATGTGATTCAATACTGTATATTTTACAGAAGGATTTCCAAAGATATAGTTATTTAATTTACTTAAGAAATTTGAAGGGATTGTTGCCTACTTTTTTTCCTGCTTGCTTAATCATTCCAGCCCTATTCTGTACTGCCATTTCCTGCTATCAAGTGTGAAAGGATTCTTTTATTCAAGAAGTGTCAAGATTGGACTGGCTTGGTTCCATCCGATTGATACAAAGCAAAGGACAGAATAGAGATCTTGTGTCTGTGAATCCTGCTTGGCTACAGTACCAAAAGGCTACTGGCTCATTCATGCTCGTGTGAGAAAGCCAAAGACACAACATGCAACCTTTGTAGTAAGTTCCGTGCTGAATGCAAAGACAAAATATGGAGGCTTTGAACCTTTTCAATGGTATATTCATACAAGAATCAGTCACCCACTTAGCTCATACAGAGGAAGTGTAGGCCAAGTTCAGGAGTACAGTAAGTATTACGATAGCAACTCAAAGATTCTATCAAGAGGGTGAAAGTAGTATGGCACCCAGTTGTTTACAGGCAGCAAATTGTCAAATAAGCTATTCAGGTAGGAATACTCAAAGATCTATGATGATGGGTGAATTTCTCACCTTATCTAAAGAGTGTGGAAATTAAATTTCATGTAGTTGGATGTCTCTGGATTTCCCATGAATAATTATATAATTGATTTTGTAAGATATTAATGCACAGCTATATAAATTCAATAAATAAATAGAAGATAGATAGATAGATAGATAGATAGATAGATAGATAGATAGATAAATAAATAAATAAATAAATAAATAAATAAATAGCTTGTCATTCCTTCACACCCTGGTGCTACTGAGATGTGTACTGAGCTGGTAATGAAGAACATATGTCAAGATGAACATTCTGGTGCCTCAGACTTCTCTCCCTATAGGAGAAGAGCAGACAGAGTTGAATGGTAGAGTTAAATATGTCATGAGTTTAGCATTCTCACAAGGACTCCAAGTCCAGCCCTTCCTGAATTTCATTGACCTTTAACTGGCACCAATTTAGTGTTGAACCTTAGTTAACCAATTATATAGTTATATCTTGTGTATAGGCTTGGATAGATCTTCTATGCTGCAACCTTATGAATGGTACTGATTCTTTGTGCTCAACACCCTCCTTTTTAAGTGAATTGCTAGAAGTGAGGGATACTTACAGTGTAATCTATCAGATCATTAATTGCCCCTGTGACTATGTAGGACCACCAGATTACAAGAACACAAGCAAGCAGTCAGATGAGGGGACCTGAACTTATTGATAGCCTCACGCTGCAATGAACAAGGACATACATTCAATTTTGCAGCTACTAAGATTGTTGGATGGGCAGGCACACAAACAGCTAGGGAAATGATTAAAGTCTGGGAAGTGGACCCCTTGTCAGTCAACAGGAGTGCTGATTTACTACTAGCTTATCAAATATTTAGGAGGCAAGGACTTGGCAGCACAAGCAAACGACAGCAACAACATAATAGTCATCCATCAACACTCAATCAACATCTAAAAAGCCACATACGACAGGCATCATATAAGAACCAAACACAGAACAGCACATATTCTGCTAGAGAGAAGTTTCCTGAAGATGGGCTCCAACACTGAGTCTGAAAGCTCTGACGACAAAACCAGATTGGATCCTGCAACACCTATATTCACCTTCATTTCATAATGTGAACTTAGCATGTTATAAAGCCAAAAAAAGCAATTCGGCAAATCCTTGTTTTATACGGAGTTCTTCAGTCCAGATTATTTGCTCTATAATGGAGCTGCCAGATTTATTCCTCACATTTTCCTCTTTGAGACAGTCTCTTGGGATCTGCTGAACATCTGCAGAGAGGATGGAATGGCATTTTCTCACTCGCCCCAGAGCTGAAATCAAACAGTTCCTCTGAGAATAAGAAACCTTTTCCTGGTGGCAACAAAATGATTAAAACAAAAAAAAAAAACAAACATAAACACCTTCCCCATTATTTAATCAGGTTGAGAGTGCTAGCATAAAAATTCATTTTCTCCTTAAGAAAATATTTGCTAATTAGCAAAATATTCCAAGAGAGAAAGATTGCAACCCACCCACCCCCAAGACATCAAATTTAACACCTTTGAGCCATTTAATTTAAACTGAAATATTCACTCCTCAAGTTCTTTGCTTCTAATTATAAATTCACACTTTCTGGAATTATAGTGGGAATACACTGACATCAGCAAAAAACTCTTTGTCCCAGAATTGTGTTCCATTAAGCTGTTTCTAATCTGTTTTTGATTTCTGAGAAATATTGACCACAGCATGGACATTGTCCAGTCGCAAATCGTTAAATGCACACAATATTATTTTACTGCATTTAAAATGAAATTATGGGATAGGAGACCATTCTTTCAAATAAGACAATCATTAAAAAATGGGAAATAAATGTAGCTCATTTTTTTTCCTACATACATTTCCATATAATTTATCTCTTTATGTTTCCAGATGTGCTGTCCATATATGTACACTCATGTACATGCATGACATAGGTGATCAATTCCAATGAAACCAAATATAATAAATCATAATTTAAAACAGTATATGATTTAGACATATGTTCTTTTGCTCTCTTCTTCCTCTTTGTGTTTTGCATGACTAGGAATGGGACAACTTTCAAAACAGTGAGTGATATTTACTATGTCTTCAAGCAACTGGGACTATATTATCAGATGTTTGCTGATGTTTGCTGATTTTCATAAAGCAGAGTTTGTTAAAACCTAAGAAATTGCTAACAAAATGAACCATAAAAAGGACAACAAAGGGAATAAAGAATGCAGAAATGATCAATTCTCAAAAATAGTTGAAAGAATAACTTGCAATGTAGTAGTTGTCTACTTCAGCTATGATTTATCTGAAATAAATAACATTTAGATGGAAATCAGCATCAGGGTAGCAGTAATAGAGGCACAATCCAGTAAAAGCTGTCAAAGACCACTGAAACCCACAGAGGTGTTCCATTGTCTTTTATATGGTGACTAAAATTCCTTGTCGGCTAATAAAGGATATTCTACACATTTTGGACATGCCAATTTTTATATTTTCAGGAGCTGCTAGAATTACTAACCCATGAAGTGTGTGTGTGCGCGCGTGTGTGTTTGCATGCTTCCACAGCATTGACATTTCTTTTTTTTTTTTCTGTTTAAGAAAAACAGCAATTTGAGAGTCAGCAACAGGCAAAAATGTTTTCACTAATTTTAGCCCAACATCTTCTAGTAAATGCCAGCTCCCCGAGGTCTTTCTATTTCTCAAGCTGCTGCCTGTGAGATTACAGTGTGATTCTGCCTTTCGATCAGGAGCATATATACCAGGAGCTTTGGCTGGTCTACATGGCAAGGTTGGCTGAACTGAAAGTGCAGTGATTGGCCCAAAATGTAAGCCTCCCAAGTAGAACAACCAAAAAATAATGACAGAATGGTCTAAATTTATATTATTATAAGACTACAGGAATAGAATCATACAAGTCTGAAAGTACAAATCTCCTTCTGTCTCTTTTTACTACCTGAATAGAGCACGGGTGTCAAACTCAATCAAATCATGTGACGCATCATGATGTATCAATATTTTTTTTTTGCCTTTGTGAAGCCAGGTTGGGCATGGTCTGCATGTCACGCATCCAGCCCACAGTTTGAACAGGCCTGTTCTAGAGGAAGAGAGTCTCTTCATCTTTTAGTTTCTTCCTCTTCTAGCCTTTTCTGGGCTTCTTCCTCTTTTATCTTATTATTCCTGAGCAGCATCTCTTCTCTTCTCCCGTCCACCTCTTCAAAGGTTGTTCTCACATACAATTACATAGAGTCACCCACTGAGCATCTGTTGCTGAACCAGAACCTGGATCTCACTGCTCCTAAACCTTAATCTTTACCACTACACCACACTAGTTTTGTGTCTTCTAACATATCAGGATATTTTGAATATTTCCTTTTGAATCAGGCAAATATATTATACCCCACGTTAAGACATTCTGCAAAAAAACAAAACAAAAAAAATGTTGTGTACTTTACTTGTCAGAAATAAAAGATCATAATTTTTGAAGGTAAAACAGCTCATCAAAAACTCAATGCAGAAAACATGTTGTTGTACAATTGGTAAGATTCAAAGGAACCCTATATAGTGCTGATGTGAATACATCCAATAATTGTTTTCTTTCTTGCAGAAGTCCTGGTAACAACTGTCTTAGAAATCTTTTTTTTTTTTCAAATTATTTTTACACCAAACCATAATTCCAGTTTCAAAAATCTATAGCTAAAAACAGTGTCCACAGCAACAGAGTAAAAAAAAAAACATGATGCTTTTAGTTTGAACTACAGTTTAACTGGCAAAGCATTTATGCTTTTTCAGAACAAGAAGGAAAAAAGCTGTCCTGGGGAAATAATTACATGTAATCAAAGCACAGTGGAGGAGTAAAATATGCTCATATCCAATGTCAAAGGTCTAGTCTTCAACAGATTTCTTTAAAATGGCAAAACCCCAAAAGGCACATTTTCCATTGATGAATGAATGGATAGTTTTCCTATTAATTAACTGATTGATTTAATACGATTTTTTCAGCTGTCTTATTCCCAGTCGTGTCTACACTAACTAATACAGTTGAGTTACTGAGGAATAATTGTATGTATGAAAACCAACACAGTGAAAAGGTAGTTAAATTCTTTTATCGGCTGCAAGCCAAGAAAATCTCAGTTACAATAATCCCTTTACATTCTTCCTGGATGTAGTTTTAGTTAGGACTATCTCACTGTTCCATTTTGTTAGCATGTAGTGCATGTTACACATAACTGTAGGTTATTAAAAGAGTGAAGCATGCAGTACACAGACTTAATAGATTTTATGCAAATGATTATATAACAAAATAGCAGCAGATGGTACTCATCATATCAGAATCTTTCCGTAACAATTTCATATTTTGTTTAAATTAAACAAAACCTAACAGTGCCTCAGTGGCCTCTAACTTATTTTAATTTATTCTATCCTACTGTTTCTCTTGCTTTCTTTTTCTCCCTTTGCACACCATTGCAATAAAATGTTTGTTTTAAAGTTCCTCAGATATTTAGTAGCTCACTGTTTTTTGAGTGGTACTAGCAACTAGTAGAGGGTATTTGTTTATTCACCTTTTCCTCCATCAGAAAGAAATGTATTGCTATAAATACAGTGTGCAACTCACCTCATGATATAGCCTAGAGGAGAGAATTAAAAACGGTACACCTAGTACCTCCGTAAGCTCTGTTTTTAACACATTTTCATAATGTTTTCCTCTTAAAACTCACTCCTTTCCATTTTCCCTGCTGACAGCATAGTCAGAAGATAAATGATAAAACAAATCAACCTGAAAGTAGTTATGAAAACAAAACAAAAAAATACCAGAAATAGGGAGTTTGGGAAAATAAAAACAATATAGCTATATTCTAGGTGCAGAAACATTTATAGCACATAAGGATAAAATTCTACATGCATTTTTCATTATGGAACAAATTTCATGTACACAAGGGGAAATGAGAAGAAGAAAATTCATTTTTGAATTAAGTTACGCTTGTAAGATATATACAATCATTCTTGATATTTTGCCACACTTTACAGTGCACTCTCTTGTTTGTCACTGAGCTGCATTTGGGGAGATGTTAATGGTCAAGATCACTATAGGAAGGTTTTCTATTCTATTCTATTCTATTCTATTCTATTCTATTCTATTCTATTCTATTCTATTCTATTCTATTCTATTCTATCCTTCCTTCCTTCCTTCCTTCCTTCCTTCCTTCCTTCCTTCCTTCCTTTTTCTGTTTCACTTTGATTCTCAACCATTTGCATGGTCAAGTCCCAGAAATTTGTTTTGAACTTCAAAACCCTGTATTGCTTAGGAGTAATGTACCTTAAGAATTATTTGGTAATCTCAAGAACCTTCTTGGAACTGATGATTTTCCTTCAAGTCTCTCATTCACTGGAAGATGCTACCCCTTCATTATTTTGAAATGCCTTCTCAGGAACTTTTCAATACAAGATTATATATTTTTTAAATTGGTCTGCATCTCTATCTTGTTGAAAAGAAGTTGATGCCATTAAACTTTGATTTTAGACAAGAGTACCATTAATAACCAAGAAAACAAACAAATGGACCATTGAATATATCATTCCAGGGGTCTCACTAGAGACACAAATGACCAGGCTCAAAATATCCAACTTTTGACATTTTATGCAAAGACCAAACTCTCCAGAAATGACTTTAATATTGGGAAAGGTGAAAAAAAAGAAGAGGATTCCAACTTCAAGGTGAATGTACTCAGTGGTGATGGGTGTACAGTTGGGATAACTGAAAGACCAGATTAGAGACAGATTACTATGGAGAAAAATCTATGTGGTCAGTGACAGTCAACACTGACTTGGTAGTGTATAATTAATCAATCAACCTCTCTTTCTATATATATATTGTATATATTATTTATTATATTTGGCATTTCATTGTTCTTTCAACCCTTTCAATTTTTAATTGTTCTGGGACCCTTCATATCTTAAAACTGGGAAATAATTTTATGAAGTGAGATTAAACTCAGGTATCATTTTGAAGATGAAAGGACAAGAAAAAGCAGAGGGTTAGAGGCATTTTTTCCTTTCTCCCTTTCTCAGATTACAAGGGCAACAATAGTCTTGCTTGCATTTCTCATCTTCATTGTTACGGTCCCTTGTAAGGAAAAAAATCATTTATCTTTGAAGCAGTCAAATCACATTCTGTACCTAGTTCATAGATACAATCTGTTATCAGATGCTAATATTGGGTAGTGGTTCAATTTATCTTTGGGAGGGATCCTATAGTAGTGAGATTTTGTGATTGTCCAAGTCTTCAGCTTCCCAAGGTATCTGCAGATAATTTTTGGTACAATTTGTTGCTTTTTCCATGCTCAGTTCATAGATTTGAAAAGGAGTCAAATTAGTTTTTAAGCAAGTGGGACTGCTGCCAACTGTGGGATGTGCCAAACTGTGAGGAGGAAAATAAGTGTTTGCTCCTCTCCAGTGGCTAACAGAGATGGTCAAACCTGAGCAATTATCTTTGATGCAAGGTGGAATGACAATTTAACTTCCTAGCTATATAGCACAGGGCAAGAAATAAATATCTTAAAAAAACAATCAGCTGGACAATTATAACTTAGGACTTCAAAAGGGAGCAAGCCAAATGATTTGCACTGTAGGATGACTTTGCAGACACTTTTTGTTAAGTGGGTGCATGGATTGAAGAGGCAGGACAGGGCAGGAACCGCTAACAGCTTTATTTGTGCAGTTAAAGTAAAAACTGCTCAGCCGCAGCTAGTGCTGGCTTATATAGCCGGTGCTGTCCAAAGTTTCAGCCACTGACGGGACTTCATTTTTTCCGCCAGTGGCTGGTCCAATGAGTGGAGTCTGACATCAGACCCCACTCTTGTGACTGTATAAGGTAATACTTAACAACCCTCCCTTCCTAGTTAATGTCCATCCAATCTGCACCTGCATACCATACATAATCACATAAGTAGGTGGGGCTTCATGAGGTGTGACTGGACCTGTGCACCTCACTTGTTCCTGGGTGGTGGCCTATGTTGACGGGTCCGCCGCCACTCTGGGCCCTGCCTGTGGAACCATCTCGAAGTCACCTTGTGGTACAGTAGGACCCGTCAAGCCTGAGGCCCCAGAAGTACTCCATGGGACCTCCTCTTCTAAAGCTAAGTGTTCCCATGTTCTGTTCAGGTTTGAGGCTAGGTGGTTACTTCTTCCAGTGTTCTCTGTGGTTAGAGTTTTTGCCAGGGCCAGTTTTGGTTGTGTGTGTCAGGTTTCTGGCTGGTTGTCCGTGATAGTGACCCAGCCCTGATCTGGTCAATGTGTCTGTCCCACAGTTTCCCTCCTTCTGTCTCCACCCAGTATGATCTGGGGCCAGTGATTTCTACAATTTTGGCCAGCACGTTGGCCCTCCTGTGTAATTATGTGCATAGACCAGATCCCCTTTGTTAAAGTGCCTGCACTTTCTGGTGGAATCTGTGGGGGTCTCACTGTTGTAGTTGGGGTATATCCTGTCTAGGGTTTACCTCAGCCTGTGACCCATCAACAGTTTGGCGGGGCTGCGGTGTGTTGTTGCATGCAGTGTGATGTATTGGGCTAATAGTATTCTGTCAACCCTTTCTTGCCAGTCCCCCGTGTCCATTCTCTTGAGGGTTTCTTTGGTGGTTCTTACCATTCTCTCCACCTGTCCATTGGTGGCTGGGTGTGTGGGTGTGGAGAGTGCATGCCTTATCCCCAACCCCACTAGGAACCCCTCAAATGGCTGTGATATGAACTGTGGCCTGTTGTTGGACACTAACATATCTGGTAGTCCATGGGTGGAGAATAGTTTCCTTAGCACTCAAATGTATGAGGACCACTTCTCCTTGGCTGGATCATAGGGAATCGACATCGGGCGGTGTGCCACGTTGGTTGGCAGGGTCGCGATCATTGCAGTGGACGATGAAAATGGCATCCGAATTATGGTGGACTGACATTCGAAATGAGACACAGGGAAATGTCTGAGAAAATGCCAGCCCTGAGTGAACTCAGGTAGCAGTATTTATTGAGAAAAAACACAAGCAAAAATACAGTCTGCATATTCAGAAAACAATGACCTCAACAGGAGATTACTTCACCAGCATGAGAACACACAATCTTGGAAAGTCCCAGATGTTACCTTGCTAGGATGAGATCATACAGCCACGGAAAGTCTCATGGGAAAGTTTGGAAAGTCCCATGAGAAAGCACAACTGTGTACCTTGAACTTTCACCCATTTTCCTATTCCTTCTAAACTTGCAGAATCAAACAGGATGAGACACTCATGAGCAAAGGTACTCCTACCCCCACCAAGAATGTCTATATCCCTAGACTTATTGCTAGTATTTCAAAGGCCTTACAGAAAATGATAAAATGATCAATAGATTATATTACCACATTCCCTCCTTTTTTATTTATTCAAAGATAGGGGGTGTTTTAGTGGCATAGTACACAGTTCCTCATGACCTGATCCCACACGCCGGAAGACTGAGGTACACATTTGTAATAGATTAGGAATACATTGAATAAAACAACATAATAAGATACATATAGCAATAATAATAACAACCCCTTGCAATAAGGAGCGAAACCATGATCCATCAGGAAGCCAGGACCACAGACTGTCCCAGAATGATGCATTAAACCCATCGGCTCCAGATTGATGCTGAGCAATACGATCTTCCATGTCCTGAACAGTCTTTGTAATGTTTGGCTCATAATTATGTATAAAAACACAACAATGCGAATGAATTAAAGCACAAACTCCTCCTTGGGCAGCTAACATAATATCTAAAGCATATCGATTTTGCAAAGTAACTTTACGAATTTCAGACATTTCTACATTAATCATCTTAATATTCTTTATAGTATCATTAAACATAGCAACAGTAAAATTATTTAAAATATGAATATCCCTATAGTTCATAGCAATTCCCAAAGGCGGGATGAGACCTCGAGAAATTTGTGTCCATAGATTACCTCCCCTGGTTAGACCTGATTCCAGCTCACGCTTGTTGCAGATTCTGCCTTCCGGCAACTGATCCAGTTTATAAATTACAGGTATTACATACCCCAATGTGCATATCCCAGACCAATTCCGGGAACCTCCCGATACCCATACTCCCCACATAGGAACCACACATCATTCCCCATAGCCCAAGGCTCCCCCGGGCTACCTCAGAACCATTCTTCATCTTCTCAAGATATTGACACATATAGCACTGAGGAGAATTGAACTGAGGGAGACAGGTATAATTCTGCACACTGCTATTATAACAGATGGTTGGCATTTGAAAAGTGACATTACACCTGGACCAATTCCCTAGGAAAGTTCCTCCAGAGTCATTTCGGGTGAAGCATACATACGCCCTTCCCTTTAAAGACACCTTGACCTTAGCCGTCACATTCCGATTATAATGTGTGCATTTTTTCTTTTTGAACATCTGGAATTGCTCTGTTGTAGCACAAGACAACTGTTTTCTCCAGGTTGCATTCTTTATTAAATCTTTTTCCTCAAAAGGCACTCCATGCAATGTTAGTCCTTCTCCCACTCTCCCAGGAAGGTGCATACACAACCAACAATTGGTGATGTTCAAGTTTTTGGCAGTTGTGCGCAAATCTTTAATGTAATTATTATCTGTCCACAAATCATCGCCCAAATCTCCGGCACGCTGAACATGCTGTCGCTGCTCTCTCCACACCCGAGCAGCCCAGGACAGATTAGGCAGAATCAGCAGGATCAGGAACCACAGATGCGCCATCCTGCTCCTCCGAAACTTCCTTCACAGGTGCCTGCGAATGATCAGGTCGAACGCACCGACCAGGAACCCAACGAATTTGACCAAGATGTTCAACTGCTGTATAACCACATCCCCACGTTATCAGCTCAGCAGGAACCCATGCCAGATCCGGAAGGAACCGCACCAACACCCGAGGTCTCACCGCATCTGTAGAAGGAGAAGAAAAATGCCTGCTGGCCGCGCTCAGGGGGTTACCAGACAAATTTAAAAATTTAAAGTATATAAAGCTAGATTTAATTGATCTTGAATCGCGGAAGCCCCAGGAGCTTCCCTCCTTTTTATTTAATTTAGTCAACATGGTCTTGAGCGTGGCATTATGACGTTCTACAATAGCTTGCCCAGTAGAATTATATGGAATCCCAAATTTATGTTCCACGGACCATTGTTTGCAAAACTGATCAAAACGGTGCTCGATAAGCGCACCATTATCAGTTTTTAAAGTTTTAGGTGTACCAGCAACTGAAAAAGTCTTAATGCAATGATTGATGACATGTTTAACCATCTCACCTCTTTGAGGGTAGCCATTAAAAATCCTGAGTAAGTATCCACAGTCACATGTATATATTTCCAGGCGCAAATGGCGGATATTGAGTAACATCCATTTGCCAAATCATTGAGGGTTTCAACCCTCTGGGGTTAACTCCCATAGGAATAGTCGTGCCCTGCTTTGAACAAGTTGGACATTGTTGAATTATGGCAGCAGCTTCTGCAGTAGTAAGTTTGAATTGCTGTGCCAATGCTTTAGCGTTTTGATGAAAATAACTATGACTGTCCCATGGCTGGACAGTGAGGACTGAAGTTACAGCACTGTCAGCTTTGGCATTACCTTGTGATAAAATTCCAGGCAAATTACTATGACTACGAATGTGAGCAACAAAACACACATTCACACGCTGCTCCAAACATCCTTGTAACAGCAAAAGCAATCTTAAAATATCAGGTGATATTCCAGGAGACAAATAAGAACCTGCTACAAAGGGTAACAAATTATACACATACAATGAATCCACTATTAAATTAAAATCCTGATTGTGAAAATTTTGAAAAGCCAAAACTACAGCAGCAAGTTCTGCCTGCTGGGCAGACTTCTGCTCTGAAGTCACTTTTGTATGCCAAATTCAGATTTATCTTTCCAAACACAAGCACCAAAAACTTTCCCTCCATCAGTAAAAACTGTAGGAGCATCTGATATAGGCTAAGTTACAAAAGACTTGCTAAATTAATTCTGACTGATTTATACAAAGATAGCCTAGGATCGGCTGGAGGATGACAAGAAAACTTCCTGGCCAGGAATGTACCAAAACCTGCAAAAACTCACTATTGCAAATCATCTGTTCCCAGGTAGCTAAAGCAAAAGGAACATAACATGTTACTGGTTCCATACCAGCAATAGCCTTGCAGCGCTGACGAGCATGATTAAAAATATCAGCAAGCTGTTCTGTGATACAATTTATGGATTTCGATGGTGTATGAGACAAATGAATCCATTCCAAAATCCTTAAAGCAGTTTTTCTTTTACCTGAACTATCAATGCAGTAGCCCTTCGTTCGAGATTAAAATCACTGATAATGGACAATCTAGCAAACATCTATCTGTCCATCTATGGCTTAAAACTTGTTCAATCAATGACAAAATCCTTTTTGTTCTTCATTTAAGGTTATTATGTCAGATGCTTGTTTAGCACTAGCCAAAGCTTGAAACAAAGGACTTAATTGAAGAGTAGTTAAACCCAAATACGGCCTGATCCAATTTATATGACCCAAAAATTGTTGTAAACCCACTAAGGTTAAAGGATTAGGAAGAACAAATTCCAATTTCAGGGGTGTAATGTGACTCAGGAATAATTTATGACCTAAATAGGCAAAAGGATATTCTTTTTGCAATTTTTCAGGACTAACTATTAGGCCCTTCTCCTTTAGTATAGCAGTTAAAAGAATGACAGCAGAATTCATGGCATCATCAGAAATATTAGCAGCTATCAAAATATCATCCATATAATGATAAACCTTCCAATCCGGGAATTTACTCTGAAAAGGTTGTAAAGCCCAATCCACAAACATTTGACACATTGTAGGACTATTTAACATTCCCTGCGGAAGGACAGTCCATGCGTATCGCTTAGCGGGCTGCCCCTGATTTATACTCAAAATAGTAAAAGCAAACAAATCTACATCTTCAGGGTGCAAAGGAATGGAGAAGAAAGCATCTTGCAAATCTAACACTCTTATATTCCATCCATCAGGTATTAAATTAGGATTAGGCGTTCCACACTGAAGTGGACCCATTGGCTTTAATATAGAATTTATGCTTCTCAGATCATGTAAAAATCTGTATTTTCCAGATTTCTTTTTAATAACAAAAACTGGAGAATTATAAGGACTAGTGGTAGGCACTATATGTCCTTTTTCTAATTGTTGTTGAACCAATTCATGTAAATGAACTAATTTCTCACTAGTCAAAGGCCATTGGTCTATCCACACTGGCTCCTGTTGGAGTAATTGTAATTTTAATAACTCCACAGGTGGGTGTTCAGTCATCATGAATGACAACCCTTGTATCAAACTGTTGCATCAAATCTCTGCCCCACAAGTTAATGTGAAGGCGCAGAACAATCGGTTGGACAAATGCAACAGCCACTCCCTGCTGTGTTTTAACTCTAAGAATCTTCCTACTAACCCGTGCGTCTTGAAGTCCTCCGACTCCTCGAACAGACGGTGTAGGATCTGTCGGCCACTCCCTAGGCCACTCACTTTCACTGATCACAGAGACATCTGCTCCAGTGTCCAGCACTCCAGTAAACTTTCTGCCTTCAACCAAAAGAGTTAATTTTGGTTTGTCATTTTGCCTAATACCTTGCATAATAGAAAACACACTAGACTCCTTAAACCTATCCATAGATCCAAATCCACCCTGACGAATTCCATCTGACTCTCCCAAAGACATAGATGGCAAAACTATAAGCTGTGCAAAACAATCCCCTTTTTCAAAAATTGAGGAACAGGTGAATGAACCTGAATTTTGATCTGACCCTCATAATCCAAATCAATAACCCCAGGAACCACAAACAATTGACGCCTATGAGCCGATGATCTAGGAAGAAGAAGACCCACAGAAGCCGGAGGCAACGGTCCATAGAAATCCGTTGACCCCAAACAAACTACATGTGGAAACCCCAATTCCAAATCCTCGGCTAATGGAAGATCAATTCCTCTTGAACCTTTAGTAGCTGTACCTCTCTCTGGTGGCTCCAACCCTTCGGACATTACTTCACTCTTTAGAGTAGGGAGAATGCCCTGATCCCTGCTTCCTAGTTTTTCCCTCAGAATGAAGTCTGCACTGATTTGCCCAATGGTATCCTTTCTTACATTTTGGACATACTGATTTAGGACGAACACCCTGTCCCATTGATCTCTTATTCTGCTGACTTTGACCTCCTCCAGGAGCCCGACATTGCGCTTTAAAATGTCCAGGCTTCCCATAATTGAAACAATTCCCCTTTTGAGCATGTCCTGCTTGTAAAGCCAAAGCTAAAGTTTCCATGTTAAAAGACTGACTCCCAACCTTCCTACATGCATTAATCAAATCCGCGATTTCTCGCTCTCCACTTGCTACAAGTGGATTTAAAATCTTTCTGCAATCTGTGTTAGCTTGTTCTACTGCTAACTTAAAAAGCAACTCTTTCTGGGCGAATTGATTATCAATTTGTCTTTCAATAGCCAATTTCAGTCTGCTAATGAAATTTTCATAGGGTTCATTGTTCCCTTGTTTGATGTTAGTAAAGGTCTTCTCACCACCTTCGCCGTCAGGGAGAGCCCCTACGGCTTGAAAAATTAATTGTGGGAGAAGAGCGACCCCTCATCAGGCATACCATCTCTCTGTTGTTCCACTGTTGTAAAATTACCAGCTCCGTAAAGCTGATCTGGGGTAACATTGCTGTTCCCCTCTGTACTGCCAGCTGTCTCCATTTCTGATCTAACACCAAATATTGAGCTGGAGTTAAAATCATATTCAACAGAGCTTTCCAGTCAGCCGGAATCATTTTATTTCCATAACCAACTGCTTCTAACAATGCCTGAGTATATGGAGATCTAACACCATATTCTTTTGCTGCTTGCTTAACTTCCCTCAAAATCCTGAGAGGTAAAGGCTTCCACTCCCGCTGCGGATTCAACGCAGCATCCATGACAATTTCTACTGGATTAAGTTGAACTTCTACTCCAAACTCCACCAAATCATCTCCTGATAGTTCCCCTCTATTCTTTGCTTCTTGAATAGCTGCAGTAACTGCATCCACCTGAACCCTTAAAGGTAAACTCTTATCCTCTGACAAAGTATTTCTAGCGCCGGACAGTCCCCAGATTTATCTGGAGGTGCCGTCGGCGGCAACAAACGTACCGCATGGTAAAGCGGCAAACCTTCTTCGGGGGTGCTAGGAGCGGTTGTTCATAAGTAGCTAACATCCATAATCACCCTCCAGGTTAACAAAATTGAAGAAGGGGCACGAGGTTCCTCGTGCAAAAATTTCCCTATCTTTTCCAGGACTCTACTTTAATACTACCTCCCTCCGGATATGACTTAATATTTTTCCAAACATACTGTAGTAAGTCCTCAATTTCTTTCTTTCCTACAGCACAACCCCTACTGCCAATTCCAAACCCAAAACTATTCCCAATGATCCCTCTCAATTCCCTGATGTGCTCTTTCTGAGCCTTCGAGAGATCTCCCCCATACTCACGAAAAGAATCTATCTTCGTCCAGCGAAGAAGATGAGGGCCAGTCGACGTCCGCAACGATGAGTATAAGATGCGGGAAACGTATAGCCTTCCAAGCTATCACGTCGGGGTCACCATTTATGGTGGACTGACATTCGAAATGAGACACAGGGAAATGTCTGAGAAAATGCCAGCCCTGAGTGAACTCAGGTAGCAGTATTTATTGAGAAAAAACACAAGCAAAAATACAGTCTGCATATTCAGAAAACAATGACCTCAACAGGAGATTACTTCACCAGCATGAGAACACACAATCTTGGAAAGTCCCAGATGTTACCTTGCTAGGATGAGATCATACAGCCACGGAAAGTCTCATGGGAAAGTTTGGAAAGTCCCATGAGAAAGCACAACTGTGTACCTTGAACTTTCACCCATTTTCCTATTCCTTCTAAACTTGCAGAATCAAACAGGATGAGACACTCATGAGCAAAGGTACTCCTACCCCCACCAAGAATGTCTATATCCCTAGACTTATTGCTAGTATTTCAAAGTCCTTACAGAAAATGATAAAATGATCAATAGATTATATTACCACACCGAATCCCCATGAGGTTGTCCTTTGTTCTCTCCTCAGGTCAGGATCCCACCTTTGTCACCAGTGTTAAATGGGTGCACAGATTAAAGAGGCAGGACATGGCAAGAACAGGTAACAGCTTTATTTGTGCAGTTAAAGTAAAAAGCTGTTCAGCTGCGGCTTATATAGCCAGCGCTGTCCAAAGTTTCAGCCACTGACGGGACTTCATTTCTCTCACCAGTGGCTGGTCCAATGAGTGGAGTCTGAGATCAGACCCCATTCTTGTGACCATATAAGGGAATACTTAACACTTTTCCCTCTGGCCAAGAGAGAGCAAATGAGTTTTCTTTTGTTGGACATAGGAAATATCAGCTACCACCAAAAATCAGGAATTATTTTAAACTAACTTGAAACTTTATTGGCTTCACTATTTGTCTGCCAGTTGATTTTAATCAAAGAATGTAAACCAAAGAAATATAAAACTGTTATTTTATTTTATATTTTGTTATTTTATTTTATTTTAAACTGACCTTTCTCCCTTGTTCAGCTCACAGTAGAAGAGCTCCATATAGAAGCTTGCAAAATAAAGGTTCTCTCTGACATCTCCACCATATATGCCTGCCAATTGATATGGATTTGTGGATCATAACTAAGTGATTCAGAATTAATATAGGTATATTAAGAGTCATGGTGGACCAATGGTTAGAATACAGTACGGGCTAATTCACTGCTCACCGACAGGAGTTCAATTCTGATGAGCTGAAGGTTGACTCAGCCCTCCATCTTTCTGAAGTCAATAAAATGAGGACCCAGGTTGTTGGGGGCAATATGCTGACTCTGTAAACTGCTTAGAGAGGGGTGTAAAGCACTATGAAGTGATATATAAGTCTAAGTGTTATTGCTATTTGCTATTATCTGAAGCTATCAATGTAATAGTGCTGGTTGAGAAACATGTTTTGCTATCTTTATTGTGCTTGTGGAATTTCTTTCTAATGTGGGTATTAAGTAAGGATCATGCCGTTTGGAAATTCTGCAGGCCAAATGTATGAAATAATCATAGGTTTAAGAACTCCATACCCTCCTTCATTTCAGATGCTCAGCACTGTCATCCAAGCTAGCAGATAGTCTTCTCTCCCACCCACCTTCTGTGAATGGTAAAGCTTTTCATTTCCCTTTAGCAATGAGGTGATCATGATCATGACATAGATGTGATTGCTGCAGCATTCCACAATAAATTGCCTATCCAGTAGAATAAAAATCAACACAATTCTAAAAAAAGAACAATTGTGATGAATTAAATATGATTGTTTATAATGCAAAATATGTGCTGTTGTTTGGACACTTTGTTTTAATAATTTATTAATTGAAATCCTATATTTTCCTCCTACCACGTTGCTGCTAATAAACAAATTCCCGGGTTGACAGAATTAGCTAACGTGATGTAACAGTCTACACTTTCAGAAATGCCTCTGTTTTGCAGAAATGTTCTTTATCAAGATGGGTTACACTCACTGCCTTTCTATTTTCATTACATACTTAAGATGTTTTCTTTCTCTAAGGTATATTTTTATTAATATTACAGCCCCAGAAAAATACACACATTTCTGCTTCAGAAGCAGTATAAGAAAATGAGATTTTTTAAAATAAGTAGTTGGGTTAAGATTGTCTAGAGAGCTGCTTGGAGGATTTAGAAAATATCATGTAAAGAATGGCTAGAAGTAATGCCACAGGTCATTTGAAATCCAGATATCTAAGGAAGCTCACAGGTCAAAGTTAGTGCTCATCATCATTTTACTTCTCACTTGCCATGGGATCCAGACTGTTGAAACTGCATGCAATTCCTCTTACCTTGCCAATCTTGTATAAAACAAGCATTTATTCCATAATACTTTTACTTAATTCAAACCAGTGTTTTTGCAATCTTTTACTTCAACGGCTTTTTCTGCTGACAAGAACTATGCAAGCCTTCTGGATGTTCTAAGCAAACAAATTAATAATCAGATGGAAATTAATAGAACAGAATGTGGGTGTCACATTTTATTCATTACAGCAGATTGCTTAGTCAACAGAGCTCCCTTCAGATGAATAGTACTCATTTACTCAGGAGCTAACACACTTTGTTCTCATAATGGAAATGATAGGAATATAAGTCTATCCCTTGACCACAGCACTATCCTTCAGATGTCTAACGCATTTACCAATTACAATCCTAGGCCCATTTTTTATATGGAAGAAATCCCACTGAACAGAGTCAGAACCAATTATGATTATATGATTGAACTTTCAGTCTCATACTCATTTCTCAAATGTAGAGATGAAATTAAAGAACTGTGGTCTTTAACTCGATTTTTTTTGTTTTTTTTTAATTTATTTAACTGATGAGCTCATTTCTAAGTGTTTTCCCAGACAAAATATCCCAAACAAGACAATCAGAGACATTAGTTTACCACAGCCATCTCATTGAGATATTACTTTATAAGATGCATGGCATTTTTATATAGGAAGAGCAATAAAAATGTCACCTCCTTTCTTGAGGTAATACAATCCAAATTTGCAATGTAGATCTTCTCTAACTGACACTATTTATTGGAATTCTCCATTATTGTCTTCAGGCAACTTTATATTGTTTGTGATCAAATAACAGAAGATACTAACTATTGTCTTCTTCATTTTTTTTAATGTGTGATTCGTATAATCTTGTAACATTGTTCATACTTATTCCTGCACTGGAAGATTGCAGGGATTGGAACCATCTTTATTAACATTGATATCTCTTTTGGTAAACATGCTTTACATTTCAAGGCAGAATGGCCATAACTCAGTGGCAATGTACATCTTTTGCATGCAGATAATCATAGGAATAATCCTTAATGCCTTCAGAAAAAATATTTTTTATTAATCCCTGAACAATACTGAGCTCAGCAGACTTATAGTCTGATTATGGCTTTCAAACGCTTGGCCATAGTAAATGGAAAAGTGCACTGAAAATGTTATCATAGGTTATGAAAATGTTATCATAGGTTATGAAGAGCTATATGAAAGTTATATGAGATGCTTACTGCTAAGAGTTGCACAGCATATAATACTTGAAAAAGCTAGACTTAAAAATGAGTTTTGCACTTAAAACTCTATACAGACATTCTTGTAGCTGGCAACATTGGTTAGCAAGGGCATCTATTTCTGTCCCTGAGACTCTGGGCTCCATTAAATATGTTTTTCTTTACTTTAGCTGACAAGATGATTGAATGTACAATTTGTGTTTGCAGAATACTGTGTCACAGCAAAATGCCTAGGTTATTTATGTAAGTTAATGCTACATGATTGTAAGGAGGACATCCTGTTTTGAGTTTGAAATGATCTCCAAATGGGAACCTGGTTACAAAAATCATGTCCACCCTTTCCCCCCAGTCTATTGTAGAGATGTCAGCCACAAGCCTGACAAGGTGATCTCCATTTTGTTTTTGATCTCTATTGGCAGATTTAGTGGAGGTGTCCAACCTTTTACAGGTATGCCCCAGGGCAAATCCAAATAATTAGATAGAGTGTCATTTAAGTTTTCAGCTCTAGCTCTGAAGCTGCTCACCATGTGGTTTCACCTGTGGCTTATTGAGAAACGAAGAAATTCAAAAGGAAAAAGTAACAGATCAGAAAAGTACAAAAATATTTAAGGAATAACTTGAAGGAAAATGATTTATCACAATTCATGTTGGTTCAGAAATGATTAGTCAGTTGTAGATGAGTTTTCTTGCTCAATCTGCATGAGAATAACCCAACTTTTCTACAATGTCAACTCTATTATTTACCATTTAGGTTAGTTTCCAAAAACTATGTATCCTGCCCTCTTTGAACTTTCCCTTCAGTAGTTTTCCTTCACATTTGCTCAAAGCAGTTATGTATGGCAAGAAAGAAGTTTATCTTCTATC
Organism: Notechis scutatus; assembly: GCF_049901735.1. Classification (NCBI taxonomy): domain Eukaryota; kingdom Metazoa; phylum Chordata; class Lepidosauria; order Squamata; family Elapidae; genus Notechis; species Notechis scutatus. The sequence goes on along the minus strand of NC_142011.1, from coordinate 131,508,260 downwards.
TGATATAATTGACAAAAATGCTACTAGCCATCCATCCATGTTAACCATGTGGATTGATTAAACTTCTATGCACATCAGGTTTGCCCCTGTAGCAGAAGGAAAATTTGACTAGTCTTTGGTCAATTGCATAACTGGTTCTATACAAGAATGTTTTAGATTCCTACATGCTCTGTCATCTAGGACATCTCTATTGCAAGAAGGCCAGGACCCGAAACATGTTTGGAAATAAAAGCACCTTTTGAAAGGTCTACATTTTTTTGCAAATAATTTCACCTGAAAATTAACCATAATGAGACTATCAGGTTGGATTAACATCTTAAACTCCTTCTTTATCTTCCATTATTTCATTGAACCTGCTCGTCCAACAGGTCCAGGCGGTTGAGTTTGTAAACCCATCACAATGTTATAACTATTCTAATTTGTGTATACTCTGGTCAATAAACAGTTGTTTATTTTTCTTTTATTGTTATATTGTGGTTTTAATTTGTTCTGTATGTCTGTTTTAGAAATCCAATAAAATAATAAACAAACAAATTACCCTCCCTCCCTCCCTTCCCTACAAATGGAAATAGGTATCCATGTTATGTATTTAAATTAGGCCTTATAGTTTATCAGCTAAACCCGAATCCAAATTAGGATTTTCCAACACATGTGAATTTTCTGGGCCATTGATCTCAGTGAATGAAACACATTGGGAGAAAATGTTGATAAAGTGACAAGAAAGCTGTGGCCAGCACAATTCAAATGAACATTCTGCCCCAAGGCTACTCAGAATCTTTAAAAGGTCCTGATTACTATCAGATGATCAGCTTCATAAAATACCATACTCTTAACTTATATTCAGTTAAACTCATTGTTCATTTTTCTCCATCTGCACTTCAGCACTTTTTCCAATATGTTGGATTTGGGGTTTTCATGAGCTGTAAGCCATAATCATCACAATTATGACAAATCACGGCTTGAACTATCTTGCTTTGCATGTAATGAGTCTATCTCATATATTAGTTTCATCTTTTAAGTTGCATTACTGAAATAAATGAACTTTTGCACGATATTCTAATTTTTTCGAGTTTCACCTGTGTGTGTGTGTAATATTTTGTGTTTACGAATCTTCTAATCCTATAGATCACCTAACATTTTATAATTTTATTGCTTTTTATTAGAGCATTTTTATTGTGTTTGATATTGAATCCTGTCTACAGCAACTGAAATAGGAGTGACTTATAAATAATACATATATACACACATAAACTAGGAAGCAAAAAAGTAGATTGCAACTTATGATCATACTGAAAGGACCATAAAATTAGGACAATAAGATGAGCATGGTAACTTAGAATCAGGGAGAAAAACATCTAAAGATGACCTCTCTTAGAATTCAGAATATTCCTGTATTTTTCAAACTGTATAGAATTGGTATCACAACATCTTGCCAACTAAAGGCTGTTCTGTAATTGGGGATTGTTAAATGCAAACATCTTCAGCTGCCTTCAGGGAACACTTAATTCTATCCAGGTTAAAACAACTGACAAGTGGTATTCCACGTATCCTATGATTTGCTTAATAGCAGCCCTTGACTTTCTATCTCTAATGCCAATATATCCCTGGACAAAAGCCATTACATTGAAGCTTTTCCTTCAGAATATTCCGAAGAGATTGATAAGACCTTTTAACCAATAATTAAAAATTATGATCCAAATCCTCACATTACCTGTATTTTCATGACTTGAGCTCAGATCCTAAAATAATCCTGGAAATACAATTAACAACCTGAACGATTGCCCTTAACAATTTTGACTGGATTTATTCCAAAAGCTATAAGTCAGGATATAACATAAGTCATACTTCATGCAGAATTTGTGTTAGGCCTTTTGATTAAGAAAACTCTAAGTCTGATGGAAGAATATGGGTACACTGGAGTGGGAAAAAAAGGCCAGGGTAAAAACCAGGTGAAACTATAATAAGCTGAGATTTTAGCAAAAGAGCAAAACATGCTTAATTATATTGCAACTCTTTAGCAATAGCAATAGCACTTAGGTTTATATACCATTCCATAGTACTTTATAGCATTCTCTGAGCAGTTTACAATGTCAGCATATTATCACCAACAATCTGGGCCCTCATTTTACCGACCTCGGAAGGATGGAAGGCTGAAGTCAACCTTGAGCCGATCAGGATCGAACTGCTGGTAGTCAGCAGCATTAGCCTGCAATACTGCATTCTAACCACTGCACCCCCACAGCTTTTAACATACTTTCATTCAACATTATGATGCAAATATTGAAGGGGCACAGTTTGCATCACACATACCTTCAGAAAGCCATATTTAAAAAAAGATTGCCAGGCACTTTGGGTTATGAATTTAGCACACTTTATAAGACTGAATAATGGAAAATAATTGTCAGGGATGTAAAACTTTCAGACCCTGCTTGATTTCAACTCTATGAATGAGCCAAGGATATTTTGAAAGTTATTTTGCAATGGCCAACACATGGTTATCTATCTATCCATCTATCCATCCATATCTATCTATCTATCTATCTATCTATCTATCTATCTATCTATCTATCTATCTATCTATCTATCTATCTATCTATCTATCTATCTATATCTATCTAAGATATTTAGCAGTGGCCTGTAGTTATTTATGGCCTATACCTGAAAGCTATGTTATAATTTTAGGTGAGAGGAAGTTCTGCAAGGTTTAAACAGTGTCAGGACACAGCAAAACAAAACAGAGACTTGTTTAATTTATTTTGATGGTGAAGCTATTGCTATACCTTACTCAAATGAAGATTTTCTGATGGAGGATACTCATTAGTACTAAAAGATGATGTCAATTGCAGAGCCTCCCAATTCATCCCAGAGTTTAGACCCTAGATTTGAATTAAAGGCAAGTTTAAAATCGATATATGCCATATAAAGGGCACCTTTGGGGATGCAAGTATATTTCCCAATTAGATGTTGGAACATTTGCAATGGCTTACAGTTATTCTCCCCCTTCAGAATCCTGCCTGTTTGTCTTCATTTTTTTTTACCTTGCAATCCATTTCTGTAAGTTCAAGATCAGTATTTTTCACTACAGTTTGTTACTGAAATGTATTAGGCTAGCAGGACAGTAATGAGGGGAATCTGTTTTATTACTATTCCTAAATATTGGTATACTCCCTCTTTTACAACCTTGTAATCCCTTAATTCAGGGTAGAGTCAGGGAAACAGGATGGAGCTAAGCGTTTGCTGGCTGGATGCCCTTTCTGATGCCACACCAAATTCACAGCACTTTTTTTTTCTTTGTCCCCTGGGAGAGAAACAACTACTACTACCCAGAGATTGAACTCTCAAGCTTCTAAGTAAGAGGCAAGCAACTTCGTTACTAGGTCCTTTATTTGGAATTTGGTATGTTTGGACAATAAAGATAAAAAAAAGAAGAGCCAAACTTGGCAGCTCCCATTCTGGGTTTGATTTAAAGAAATCTGATAGAATAAAATCACAGTCCAATTTTATTGTTTTAGTTGAAATATCAGGTCCCTAATTTCATATATGGAGAACATGTGGAAGATAGCCTTGATGGGATATGCAAGCTTTGTTGCCAAAGCAACAGATGCAGTTATCAAACATAATCCTCTTTACCCAACTCCAACTCATAAAACTATTGCTATGGATATCTTTGCTATGATTTTTAAAAGCACAGCAATAGGAAGTTCTTTCCATCACAACAGACTTTCTAGAAAAATTATCTATGCAATTGGTTGCTCCATCCTCTTATTCAGGAATAATAAGCCACTCACTATCACTGTGAACTGAGATGAGTGGCATATCAATTTGATAAATAAACAAATAAGTAAAAAGTAGTCACTAATATAACTTATGTATATTATAGATAGAGCCAACAGGCAGTGGAACAATTAAAAAAAAATCTGACAATGGAATTAACTCAACTCAGCAGATGTCTTACCTGACATTCATATCATAAAATACTCTGGGGATTTTATCACTATTACATTTCCTCTAGTTAAGTAGTTTGTAGTGTTAATGAAGCAACCACTACTGGCAAGCTTTTTTTCCCACCCAAGGTAAAGAAAGAAACCAGGATGTGGGGTTCAGTATATTGCCAGTTTTCAGTGTTCATTCAAATACTACTTGATATTCTTGTAAAACTGTTTCCTTTTCATACCTGACAAGCTTCTTGATTGCACTTTGAACATGATAGGAAAGAAAACTCTTAACATGAGCAGTTTTTTAAATAAATACTATATATCAGGACTTTAGTGCAGCAGGTTACATTTAATTTTCTAAAATATAATAATCATCGATCATTGCCATTGTCACCACCACCAATATCCCCCTCATGCATAATTGTTCTCCAGTTCATTAGTTCCAGTGCTTCACATTCACAAAAGTTATCTGCTTTTAATTACTGCCTACTATGGGTGGAGTCATATTGTCACTGTTACAGAAAAGTTGGTTAGGTTTGCCAACATTATCTCTACTGACTGAATAAATTCACATTTAATCCTGAAATCAATGGACTGGCAGGGAAATGTAGACATGCTGGGAATGCAACATCAGTGAGCACCATACAACAGAAGCATCATTCAGGCAAAGGTTAAGCCTGAGGCACTCAATGAAACTTTTGTGAATCTCTTGCCCTTGAGTTTAAATTTCGTTCTGCTTCAAATCACCCTGATATAAAACTTGATAACTATATTTGTGAAGCAAACTGACCAATGCGTTTCTGATCTTGCTAGACAGAAGTTGGTGTGTGTGTGTTGGTATTTGTGAAAGGAAACTGCCTTCCTTCCATGAAAAGAAGTTTTGCAAACTTCATAGGATTCATAAGAAATTGTAGGCTTGGAATCAATCTAAATTCTCAAGTAGCTACTCCAACACATGGAGAAATACTTAGGATAACATTTAGGATATTCAGATTATTTTACCATGGAGAAGGCAAGCACTTTAGTAAGCAACTTGTGCAGTTTTTGTCCTGTAATAGCAACTAATTAGTTCCTTTGCAGAGAATTAAAAATAATATCAGTCTACCAAATGATGTAAGAATATTTTTTGGTATTCTCAACATCCAGTCAATGGGGAGGGGGTCTAAAAAATGTAACAAAGGTGATTATTTTTTGAGGGGAGAGCAATAGCAAAAGTACTTAGACTTATATACCACTTCATAGTGCTTTACAGCTGTCTTTAAGCAGATAACAGTGTCAAGCATATTGCCCCAACAATCTGGGTTCTCATTTTACCGACTTTGGAAGGATGGAAGGCCCAGTCAACAACACAGTCTAAAATGGGGGGAAGAGTTGTACTTTGAGCTTATATTAGATCTTGTTTTTTGCCATGGATGCTCCATAGAACAGTGAATCATCAATGCAATGGTAGCATTTTTCTTTAAAGTACATTCTCAGCAATACAGCAAGAATAAAGTGGAGGCGGGGGGGGGGGACTGGCACCATATCACAACAGAGACAAAGCCTATTTATTGCTGTTGTTAAATCTGGGATCTGTTCCCAGAAAAGGCATTTCTAATTTGCTATTATTTCTGGATACTAGAATTAAAATTACTCTTGTATAAGCCATCTGAAAGGGATGATACTCAATAATGGACTGTCAGCACTGTGCTACAATACAGTATGCAGCCATGTGCCTTATATATGCCTGCTTTTCTAATTAACAATACTCTGAGTTGAGCTAAGAGTGGGACTTGAACTCATAGTCTCCTGCTTTCTGCCCTAGTGCCTCAATCACTAGATCAAACTGGTTCTCTTTACTAGAATTTCTGTGTTAGTACTTCAGTTCTCTGCCCTAATGACAGGAAATTTTTCTTTAGTCCTAGGTTGCTTCTCTCTTTGGTTAGTTTCCATCCATTGTATCTTGTTGTGCATTTTGGTGCTTTGGAAAATAGATTGATTCTCTCATTTTTATAGGAGCATCTCAAATTTCCTGACAGAACAATTAATCAGTGCAACAATTTGCCTCCAGAAGTTGTAAATGCTCTAACACTGGAGGTTTTTAAGAAGAGATTGGATAACCATTTGTCTGAAGTGAAGTAGAATTTCCTGTCTAAACAGGGAGTTGGAGTAGAAGACCTCCAAGATCCTTTCCAACTCTGTTATTCTATTCTATTCTATTCTATTCTATTCTATTCTATTCTATTCTATTCTATTCTATTCTATTCTATTCTATTCTATTCTATTCTATTCTATTCTATTCTTATGGATCAGGAAGTAAAACTCCAGTACTAACTAAAGAGAGCTAGTGGTTGAGGCACTGAGACAGAAAGCAGGAGACCATGAGTTCAAGTCTCAGCTTGGCCATGAAGGCCACCTGGGGGACTATTGGGCCATTCACTCTCAGCTCAATTCAGAGTATTGTTAATTAGAAAAGTGCCGTAAGGCAGAGTCAATCTATTTTCCAAAACACCAAAAGGCACAACAAGAAACAATGGATGGAAACTAACTGATCAAAGAGAGAAGCAACCTAGGACTAAGGAGAAATTTCCTAAGGGTGAGACTAATCAACCAATGGAATAGCTTGTCTTCCGAAGTTGTGGGTACTCCATCACTAGAGGCTTTCAAAAAGAGTGAGGGAAGTACACCCCAAAAGGACAGTGCCAGGAACCACTAAAGCAATGCAGAAAACTTAAAACAACCATTCCCCTTTTTAAAAAAAGTCAACCCCAAAGCAAATGCAGCAGCTGAGAGAGAAACTAAGAGCAGCTGCTCATGCTAATTGAAAGCCTGGGCATGCTGCCAAAAGCCATTAACCCTTCCAAATCTATTATTCTATGTTCTCATGTTCTAAGTTGGGTGCTTCACAGCAGAAGCAATACAGCTGGCTGGACCATACATGCATTAAATTCACGGCCTGATAAAGCTGCATCATTGTCCCCTCCTGTATCTTTTACTCCAGGAAGAAACAAGAAGTAGGAACACTGCAGCAGCTATAAAAGGTCTTGGAGAACTCTAGGAAGTATCAGCTTATCACAGAAGTGTTATTTAATACTCTTTATAATGAAAATGTTTGTAATCTTGTCCTTCCTGAAGGGTAGAGGTTAATCCCATCCCTAAATGGGTGATTGATGGGTTTCTCTGCTCTAATCCTGTCAATGCCTTATGCCTTAGGGGATTCCTTCAAAATGTGACCAAAGGCCACATATATGTTTTTTTGAAGTTAGAAGACCTATAGTGGTGATCTTGATCTTGATGTTGAAACATAACAATCAATTCACAACAATTAAACTTCAAAATTTATAAATCAATCAGATACCAATAAATTACAAAAGTCTGAAAAGAATAAGGAAAAAGAAGCAGTTACCTAAAAAGCAAGACCTATTAAATATTTAGTCCCAAATTTTAATTCTATCAAATTGTATTTTCTCAAAAATACAAAAAAAAAAAAAAAAGATTATTATCTAAAGAGTATTAGTGAAGCAACCTCACAGCTAGGGACCAAATAACCCTTATAATGAAGAGGATATCTTCACTTCATGAGTCATCTAAGGATGATTATAAGCAGGAAATGAGAAAATAAAATAAAATGGAGTGTTGCCTTACAGGACCCTAATGTGAAAGTTAAAGTGAGAGCCAGCAAGTCAGAGATAGCAGTTATATAAGCATTTAATAACTGCTCAGCTTCAAGGCTGCTGAGTGCTTAGCAAAGAATCCATTAATTTAGGGCAGTAAGAAAAAGCAATGAAGTTTAAAAGGACTATTGCTCCCTAATAATCAGTTGTTTCATTTGGCTTCATTCATCTTTGCAATAAAGATTATTGCCTAACCTTGCCTTGACTGTCAGCCAAATCTTACCCTAGGAAATATGAAGTATTTCTGAAACAGCGCCAATTTTATTGGGATTTTTACGCTATAGGTTATTAAACAGGCTTGTACATTTCAGAAGTCTGAACTATAAAACTATACATAACAAATTGGTCCAAGAATTTGAGGGTTATGATATAAAGGCAACACTCAATATGAAAACTCTTATTCCAGCACCTTTCTATTTTTGCTCAATTGAGAACTTAACCAGGTCAAAGATGAAGAGCCAGGTGATTCCTTAGATTTATTCGTACTTGTCCCTAGTACTAGAAATACAATGTCATATTTCTTAAGACTAAGACCCTTGAGTAGCTGACAAATTTGAGAAAATTTGAAAGCTTCTGATTCTGAGCTTTCATCAATAGGTGGGTTTCATCCTCACACTGGAAAAGCATAGCAAATACAATTTTGAGGCCTTTCCCAACTGAGGGCAATTGAAGCTTTATCATCTGAGTACTTATCAGAACTCTAATGGGCTCTGAAAGAATGTGACATTTGGAGCCTGATCATTTTGCCATAAACTACCTACATCAAATTTCACTTTACTTTTGTTTGTCTGATAAGTACTTTTCTCTATCTTCAGGAATTTGTTCAGGAATTCAAGTTGCTTTGTATTGGCAGGACATTCAACAGTGGACTGACTTAATCTTTAGTTAATTAATTTATTGTTATTATTACTACTAATAATAATATGGTTGTTCAATTATGGTTGTTCACACTCTGAGCCATATGTTTAAACTGGATTTCGCATTTTTGTCCACCTCTTTTCTAGAGCTAAATTAAGACTGGGTAAGATTAGAAATTTTGTCATTTGTTTGTTTCCAGACAGTTTCCACAGCCTTAGAAACACTCTTATGATTAAGTGTTATAACTTCACCAGATTATAACATGCAGCTACAATTCTAGCTGGTGAAGGGTGAGATGTGGAATGGCATATATAGGATGACATAGCACCAGTAGCATGGGTTGTGATATACATTACAGACCACACGTGATAAAAATATTGGAACGTTCTGTTAAACTTTAGGGTAGCTAAATTTATATTGACAATTATGAAGACGTGGGATTAGGTTTTCTTCTCTGGAGATTCATTTGAGCTAATCTTTGTTTTCCTTCCAAAACATAGAATTTTCCTCTTTCTAAAAGAGAACTGAGGTGTGTGATGAATTTTCAGAATTCTGTCTCATTATTGATATTGTATTATTTTGCTGTTTCTTTTGTTTTCTTGATAATGATCCATAGTCTCTTCAGTTTAAAATATTCTTCTGATAAGCATCACAAATAAAATGGGAACTTTTTCCCCCCTAATGCTCCTACTCACAAAATAATTGTTTCAATCTGTTCTACTCTGCTCTGCTAATCATTGCTTTATTCTCAAGAACACGTATTTTTGCCTTATACTTTACTGTAGAAAAAGCTTTCAAACATTTCTGTTAAAAACAGAACATTTCATTCCATACTTCAATAAATCCAATTCTTGTAGAACAGTAATCTAATGTATTCAACAATATTTGTTATTATGTCTAGGACTAGGTAGAGAGTTTGTGTTTATTTTAATTTAACAATGTATGTACTTGAAGCACATGACTAGGAATTGCAGTAGTATTAAAACTGTGTGTGTTGTTGTCTGTCTATCAATTTATATCTCTTGCAATCAAAATCTGTATTAATGTTACCACGATGACAAAAATACCTCCAGATTCAAAGGCAGCATGTTTCCCATCACTAAGAAATAACCACAGATACGTGTTATGCCTGTGAACTTACTTAAATTTATCTTGTTTGCCACTGTGACAAATAAATTGTAGTTATTGTAATTAGTTCTTTGGATTGATCCATCAGAATCTTGTGTCCTACCTTTGTTTAAATGGTACAGTCAGATTAAGCACAAAGGCATTCACAATACAATGTTAAATGTAGCTTTGAAAAGCAAAATAGGGGTCATGATTTACAGTTACCATTAAAACTAAGGATTATCCATAATAAATGCAGTGTGATGATATAGAGCAAATTAGTGTTTATGTATATATTCTGTATGACTAAAGAATATGCATGTAAACACTCTCTCTCTCATACACACCAAACAAAATAGTGATATACATTTGCATACATAAATAGAAAAGGAAATCTTCAGGTTAAGAAAAACAAAGCAGCTACAATCAGGGTACGATGAAGTATAACTGCATTTTTTTTTCTTGCTGTAACTGCTTATGGCACCTAAACTGAACATCTGCATATTTGGACTTTAATAACTATCTCAAAAGGCAATTCATATTAACAAGTATCTATAATGTTGCAGTTTATGAGATTTGGGGGAAGAGTTCAGATGGAGTTTATGCATAGCTCTGCCCATAAACATCTATGTAGTTTATGTCCATATAACCAATACAGTAGGAACTCTATGGCTTCTTGTACATTTTGCCTCCTTGAATTGCAAATGAAATGGCTTGGGCTGAATTGATTTTCACTTGTTTGAATTGGTTTGTTTCTATAATCATACTCTGATAGTCTGCAAATGCATGATTTATAATTTGCTTAGATCTGCTACTAATATCCAATGAATTTTTTAAAAGTTAGTCTCTCCTTCCGAATGATTAGACTAAAATTACATTCTTTTATAAAGAACATTCATAAATATATCAGAGTAGACCCCAAACCCCATTTGATTTTAAAAGACTTCCCACGAGAGCAAGAATTGTCCAGTGTGTCAATATATCAAAGTGTGCTATTGTTTGTTCTGTGCTTCCTGCAAATTTCTCTGCAAGACACTGTTGGCAGAAAATGTTTGTATGATCATCACTGTGAGTATTGGGACAGCCATTTTAATTGTTAATAATAGTTATTTAGCACATAGAACAGTGTGTAGTACCTTATATTTATTGGTATGGAGCTGAACTGCTTTGTTAAGCAGAGATGACACCAACTTGAGCAACACTATCCAGTTATGAAAAAACCCACTAATTTTACAACCAATCCTTGCCTTTATAAACTTTGTGGGTCTGTAAAGCAATGGAAAACTGAAGTAAGTTGTTAATCAACATAGTGACTTCTTCACTTAATGACCAAGATGTTAATCCCACTTGTCCCTAAGCATTAATTATTTTCTCTACATTGAAAGCCAAATCTGGCTCTAGGTTCTGCCTCAGTTTCTCTTTCCAATAAGCAACTGAGATCATTTAAAAACAGTTAATTAGGGTACCCTGACGAAGTGGAGTATCTCTATGAAAAAGGGAGAGAGAACTTGAGCCTCATGTTTCCCTTCTTTTATAGTTAACACAAAAAAGAAAATGAAAGAGGAACATTGATTGAACAGAATAAAAGTAACCTCTCCTTTGCATAGGACAGAGGTCTGCAACCTTAAACACTCAAAGAGCCATTTGGACCTGTTTCCCACAGAAAACAAAACACCGGGAGCCCCAAGACATGGGTGGGTGTGGCAACTCAATGTCACTCCCATTGAGTCACATGACCGCCAGGTTTTGTGGTTTTCTGTGTTTTCTATGAGGAACAGATTGCTCTCTCTCGCTCTCTCTCTCTCTCTCTCTCTCTCTCCCCTCTCTCTCTTTCTCCCTCTATCTCCCTCTCCCTCCTTTCCTCCTTCTCATCTCCTTTTCTTTCTCTCTCCCTCTCATTCTCTCTCTCTCTCCTCTAACTTTCTCTTTCTCTCTCTATGCCTTTCTTCCTCCCTCCTTCTCCCCCACTCCCCACCCCCCTTCCCAACTCCCACACCCAGGGAATAACTGTAAGGAAATTTGGCCACGTTCTTTCCTAAACCTTCCATTCCAAAAGGAGTGACAGTCAGGCTGTTACCTCATAGTGCTACAAGGTTGCTGCCTTAGATCGCTGCTGAATCCTTCAAAACTGGGCAAAGATAGAGAGAGGGGAGCAGACAGAGCTGAATTCAGCCGAATCTCTCCCTGTGTGTCTTTCCTCTGCATGCTTTCCTTGGGGCTCTTTGCTGTCCCCTTTTCCTTCTTCCTTTTGGAAATCTGGGCTGGCTGAAGAACAAAAGGAGGAGGAGAGGGATATGGGAAGTCTCCACCATGGCTTCTGCTTGTCCCTCAGGTAGCCCAGATCCAAAAGGAAGGAACACAAAAGGATAGCGAAGAGCCCCAAGTAGAGCGCGCAGGGCTTTCTGAGAGTGTGAGAAACTTCTTTTTTCTTTTTCTTGGTGAATGTTTGTAAATCCAGGTTGGCTGAGGAATGAGCACAAGCCGTGGCGGAGGTGAATACAGCACCAACGAGGGGCGGAAAAAGAAGCAAGTGCTTCGCTCCCACCCTAGAATACAGAATGAGACTCCATCTGCCGCCATTTCCCTTCTCTTCTCAGGGCAGGCAAAGAGTGAGTGGGAGGGGAAGGCGAGGGACAGGGCCAGCCAGTGGTGGGATCATCTGACAGGGAGCCACAGGAGAGGGTCCAAAGAACCACATGCAGCTCCAGAGCTGCATGTTGCTGACCCCCAGCATAGAAAATCCGTTACATGTGCTCAAACATGTTACATATTTGTATCTCATAATATCATACATCTTCATTAAAATGTGGTCTGATGTCAGAAGGGACATACTTGTAAGGAAATAGTTTTTTTTTTAGAGTTCATGAAAGAGATAAGCCAGGCCACAAGTTGTAATAACAAAGTTTTCTTATCTGGAGGTAATCTCCAGCTTGTTTATCAATTTAGGAATGTTAAAAGCTAATAAATCTGAACATAATTTTAAAAGAGAGAAAATAAATCAAATTAAAATACAAGGTAACTATGTTAATTAACAAATAACAAAGCCCATGCTATTTTCCCCTCAACATACATATTTAACAATATGTATATGTATTTAGAACAATGCATATTTAATTTTTAGCTCAGATTCTTTGGATATATGTTTTACAATAATTATTTTAAAGGGAGTCTCTGAACCAATGGTTGCATAGGAGAAGCTCTAAATCTAATGTTTCACAGGACATCCAAATTCCTTAAACTGTCCCTGTCTCTCAACCTGAACTAGAATTGAAAGTGAAAGCAGGGAATAACTCTTGGTAAAGTCCCAGTTTAATATCAAGCTCCTTGTGCTTATTTTTGAAGAGGAAATAAAGCACTAATTGAGGTCCAGTTCTAATATGCTTGCATATTCAGATCTTAAGAAACAATTCCCACCATTAAAACCCAAGCCATTAACATGTTCCTTAGTTTACCACAGGGGTGGTCAAACTCAATTTCATTGAGGGCCACATCAAGGCTGTGGTTGACCTCGGGGGAGGGGGGGTTGTAGCTGACTGGGTGGGTGTGGCCGACTAGATGGGCATGGCCAGCTTGACGCCACTCCCCAAACTGCTGGCATGTTTCTTCTTTGCATTGAGTAGACCTGGCCGAAGCCACACTGGCCTAATCTTTCCTCTCTGCATTGGGTAGACTGGGCCAAAGCTGTTCTGACCAAGGCTTCTGAGACCATAATTACGCACATGCTTATTTTAAAAACAAGTCTTGTTTTATTGCAATGAAGGGAATTATTTTCATTCCCAGATGGTAATGAATCTCAAACAGTCCCTCGAAATAAGCACCCACCTTTCTTTCCTGTGAAGTGCTGCCAATAATAGGAATGTCAAATAAACTAGAACAAAAACCAACCGAAGTACAAAGTGCTTCAAGAATGAATCTGAATCAAACAAATGACTTTGCTTCTTGTAAAGGTTTTGTCTTGGCCTGTCGTTTATACCTTATGGGAGGGGCAATCACCTCTCAGCCTTACTCCTGAGTCACCCCTTTTTTTTCAGATGCTCTCGCCTTCTAGCAGCTCTACACACATGCGCACTGGGAACAGGCTCCCCTGGGTCCTCTGCCTTGCTGCTGCCAGACTCTGGAGGCTCTGGAGACAGCACCCCACTCCCATATGGTCCTGGCCCCATCTCTGTGTTGGATGCAGGACCCTTGTCTGAGTCCTCTCCAGACTCCCTGACTGGTCCCAGTTCTTCCCCCACTGTCCAATTCCATTGCCTTCTACACAGGTTGCCAGCGAAACACAACAGAAACAATGCAAGTAGTCCAGGCCAAAGCGACACAAGTAGACTGGAATTGCCCCGCAGGCCAGATCCAACCACATCACAGGCTGGATCTGGTTTGTGGGCCTTGAGTTTGACATCCTGGTTTACAACAATTGATTGCATAAAGGACATTGTCATTAACCAAATTGTCGTGGCTATCCTAGATTTTTATATTATTTTAGTCCTAGATATGATGATTCTTAATACAGAACATACCATTGGATCCTTTCCTCCATTTCATTTTGACTTTTTGGAAGATACTGGATACCAACTCCTGTATCCTATATGATTATGCAGTTGATTATGCAGTTTTTGTTATCCTGATTATATCCTGGATCATTTGAGTTTTCTTTGCATTTAACTTCTGTTCATTCCAACCCATTTTATTTTTGAATCTTGAAGTTTGATAAGTACAATGAATATTGCAATTGCATGAAAATTTATGTTCTTGGGCAGAGATTTTGAAGACAAGAATAATACAGTCACTGGCATATGCAATATTCACAAATTACAAAAATACAGAGAAGAATATTTATTTATTTAGCATAAATATACTGTATATTTCACTGATGTGAAAAAGTTACCTTTTTTAATGCTGATCACACAAGTGTGAATGAATATGCAAAGTAGTAATAGAATATGTTCTAACATGTTAATACCAAGGTGAATAATACATTATTATACATCCCAATTTAATTCAATCATCTCTTGTTATTGTAATTATTTGCATCTCTTGAGCTTCAACTTCATGTCTGAAATGAAGTATTGAAAGCTGTATTGTGTTATGATTGTGACAGAAATGTTGCATAAATAAAATCCACAGTGAATTTGAGACTTCTGTCTGAATCATCTGAATCGTCTGAATCATCTAATAAAATTAAAGGATATTAATTGAATATTGATATGACCAATGAAATTTGTAGAGTCTTAATCTTATTTTGCATGAATTAAATACTTTTTGGGAAATTCTGCTCTTGACTTAAAAGATTTAATATAATCAAATTAGTTTAGGATATATTTGGGGGAATCCCTTTATTAATTATGAGCCATTAAATAAGGATTAACTTTTAGAAACCACATAGATAATCTCCAAGTTGATCTGTCCCTAACCTGGCTCTTAAGGTTTTTCCATAGTATACCCATTGCCACAATTACTGCATTCATTCAATTTCCTGCTAGTTATCTTTCATTCTATCTTCTACACCAAAGGTGTCAAGCTCAATTTCATTGACGGTGACATTAGGGTTGTGTTTGACCTTGGGGGGGGCAGGATGGGTGTGACCAAAGTGGGTGTGGCCAGCTCAACATTTCTTTGTCAGGGGCACCTGTGGTGGCCCAGGTGGGGTTGGAGAGACATGATGGCCTCCTGCAGCCCTCTGCTAGTGAAAATGGAGCTCAGGGAGGTCTCCCTAGCTCCATTTTTGCTGACAAAGGCACCACTGGCTGGTCCTTTGCTGTTTCCAGAGAAGCTCCATGGGCCACATCTAAGCATCTGTCTTGAGTTTGACACCCCTCTTCTACACCCCTGTAGACTTCATACAACAGCTCTATTTTTCCATAATATATCCAAAATATGATAACCTAAGCCTGATCATTTGTAACTCAAATTATAATTCTGTATGAATTTATTCTGTGGTATGTTGTTTGTTTTCTTGGTTCTGTAAAAAAATACTAAAGACTCCGATACAGACTTAGCGATTCAAAAATCTTTAAAAATGAAAGGAAATTAAGGGATAGTATAAATAACTCATTGTATATATATTCTGATAGATCTCAAATTGATACTATAGAAAGAACAAAATGCTGTCCAGACTCACCATCCTATCCCATCAGTACCCAAACTAGGTAACATCATCCGTGCTAGTGACTAGCATGGATGATGTTACCTAGTTTGGGTAATGAAACATCTGCAAGAAAACAACCAGGCTCAGAGAGTACAAGGACCCCTCGTTTCTACCCTGAGCTACAAATATTCTCCTATATCACTCTATCATCATTCATAAATAATAAACTTTTGGTTTTTTTACTAAACATTTATTTGAGATAACTGAGATAAAAGATGTTGCAATTTTCTTATTCTTGGCAGCTTCTCATTAATTGCTGAAAACCCATATAAAAATGGAGATGGACTCTATCATCATGGAGTAGCTCACAGAAAACTAGTACGCTATTGTGGCCAGAGGCTGAGTTCTGAACCAGAAAATCCTGATGAAATAAGAACAGGAGGGAAGAATGATCACATTCACCATGACTGAATCTGGTAGCCCTAGGCAAATGATTATCTTTCAGCTCTCCTTCTCCCAAATCTGCAAAATGTAGGCAATAATAGTAACCTGTGATATAGAGATGCCATAGAAGTCCTTGATAATATATGTGGACTGTTTTGAAGACAGAAAAGCATGAATATGGTTTTATATTCTTTCTTTAACTAATAATTTCTTACTGAATTGGTCATTTTTAAAGATAGTATGACAACATAATGTAAACATTTTGATTAAATATAAATATGTTTATTAAATATATAATAATACATATTTAACATTTGTATTCAATATTACTAAACATTTTTATTAATTACTAAAGCTTTACAGTCTCACAAAGCTATGTGAATTAGTAATTATGAAAAAAAAAATACATTTGCAACTGGAAAGTGTGCATAGTTTATTCTGCAAAAGAATGGATAATTAAGCTTTGGGAGCATGCCTAGATGTCCAAAATAACTTTATTATTTCAAAAATAAAGCTGACAAACAATTTAATTCAACTTGGAAACATTTTTCAGATTTTATTCTATATGTGGACTTGTACCACATCCAAAATTTGGATTTCTCTTACATAAATTCTTTAGCTGCTTGGAAACAAATTACTTTAATTCTTAAACACAAGTTGTGAATTTATACTCCTGGTATGTTAACTATTGATATTCATATGCTACTTGGATTTTAAATATATTTTCAGTTTTTAAAGCAATCTAATATATTCAGTTACTTAAAATTAAATAAATACTGAACATTTAACCTAAAATTTATTATCCTTGCAAGTTCTCTGTTTACTCATTTTTTTATTTTTTTATTTTCCTTTTGTGCCTATCTGTGTGTATATTTTTCTTTCTCCTTCTTTCCCTCTACTTAAAAAAACTGAATGAGAATATAATAGAAATATGATATCAGGAGCATAATAGAAACACATAGAATGAATATGCACAAAGCAGGGAAAATGCAATGTTTTTCTTTTTCTAAGATTGGAACTTGGGCTGTTTAATGAAAATGATTGGCAGGAGATCCTGTAATTTTTTGCACACACACACACACACACACAACATTGCATAGGTAATTTTTGTGGAACGTGTAGCCAGGGGTGGGATTCAAATTTTTTAACAACCAGTTCTGTGGGTGTGGCTTAGTTGGTGGGCATGGCTTGGTGGTCATGTTATTGGCTGGGCGTGGCCAACTCAATATCACTCACATCGAGGCACGCATCTCCTCGCCTGGCCTCTCATGACTGTGGGGATGCTGCAACAGTCATAAGTGTGAGAAATGATCATAAGTCATTTTTTTTCAGTGCCATTGTAAATTTGAATGGTCAAGTACCAGCAAAAGAGGGGGGAAAAAACTCCAGAGAAGTTCCTGAGACAGGAAGTCTAGTCCTGCCAAGAATGTAATAAGGGTTAACAGAGAGGCAGTTTCTGTAAGCAACACCAGAATGTTTCCTTCCTGCCTTCCTTACAGGATTAGGCCAGTAATTTTTTCTAACAATTGGTTCTCCGAACTGCTTAGAATGTTAACAACCGGTTCTAGCGAATAGGTGCAAACTGGTAGAATCCCACTCCTGCGTGTAGCCCCAACATATAGCAGTTGTAGGCTTGAATGGTCTTGAAATAGAAATCAGACACTGTAAAAAATCTAAACACAACAGAAAAGCACCATTAACTTATTGGTTTCACTGCTTGGGAGAAAAGCTAGGTCTTCATGAACTTCATGATCTTCAGCCCTGGTGGTGAAATGGTTAAAATGAAGTATTGGAGAAAAAAACCCTCTGCCCACAGCATGGTGTTCGATCCTGACAGGACACAAATTTGACTCAGCTTCCATCCTTACAAGCTCAAAAAAATGAGGACCCAGATTGTTGGGGGCAAATAATACTTCTATACTGTAAACCACCTAGAGAGTACTGTAAAGCGCTATGGGGTGATACATAAACCTAAGTGCTATTGCTAAATGCTATTGCTATCTTATGGAAGACCAATACGGTCAGAGGCACCTGAATCTTCATGAACGGCTATTCCAGAGGTCTCCAAACTTGGCAACTTTAAGACTTGTAGACTTCAACTCCCAGAACTCCCAGCCAGCATAAGACAGATACCAATCAAATCACACATACTAGGAATTCCAGATGACATTGTTTCATCAAGAGGACCTGGAAAATAGCCACCCTGCTAGATCTAGTGGGAAAGGCAGAAATCTTCAAGGACAAGGAATCTTACAGGTAACTGGTTCCTATACCGTGTAGGGCTTTAAAGATGACAAGCAGCACTTTCAATAGCATCTAGAAGCCTATGGAAGCCAGCAATGGTTTTTCATTGTACCATTCTGTATCCAGTACTGCATGTACCATTGAATTTTGAAGCAACAGAAGCTTCCAAGTACTTTTTAGGACAGCCTTAATAGAGCATGTTACCTTCATAATATGTTGCTCAGTATTATATCCTAATTTCAATTCAAATTGAGCATGGACATGGCATTTTGTCCACAAGAACTTGCATACATTTCCTTTGGCTCCTAGATTACAGAAAATGCCTGGTTTGACTCAAGACTATGGTCTATGTTTGGGGAAAGAATTTGTCACCCAAACACTGGTCTGTTATCAGTGACAGTGCCATTCCAACATATAGGTTGCCATTAAATATGAGCAGACGAAAATACTACTTGTTGCACTTTTCCTTCAGCAAAGTATATTTTACTAATGAAGGCAAATGTATATATCCCAGGATAATGCTGCAGGATCCAATCTGAGTTGGTCACCAGAACCATAGGTTTTGTCTTCTGAGCTTTTGGACTCATTCTGGAGCCCATCCTCGGGGAACTTCTCTGTGTGCTCTGAGCTGTCTACCACACACAAAACAGCCCAGAGAAGTTCCCTGAGGATGGACTCCTGCATGAGTCTGAATGCTTGGAAGACAAAATCTCTGGTCCCAGTGACCAATCCAGATTGGACCGTGCAAAGTACATTTTCAACACTAGTGTGGCTTAACTCCTGGCATAAGAGTTTAAAGCAGTTTCCCAAACTTTCCCAGTTCATGGCCTGCTTACTGTTTCATCAATGTTTTCATTGTATCCCTAGCATTCCCAAAGAGGGTGTTACAGAACAGTTCCATTCATTTAGTAAAAAAGTATCCCGTGGAGCCTCTGTGAATATGTTGTGATGCTCTGGGATGCTGTGATGCACAGTTGGAGAACTGTAGATGTAATGTGATGTTTTACAAAGCATCAATAAAAAAAAAAAATACTATATAAAATGACCGGTCTTATAGTAATCATGGTAGCATGAACTTGTTATTTTTTTTCTGTGTGGAAAATAACAAGTCATCATACAGTCAACCAAACAACAGAAACAGAATAATAAGCTTTACTTCAAGAGCATCAGAGTCTGAAGGGAATTGGACTGGATCCTAACAAATTTCTCAGCTTTTGTTAATAAAGATGTAATTTCAACACTTTTGGGCAGTTTTTTTGGTGGGTGTTACAATAAAGATTTTGTCAGAATATTTCACAGATTATTTTTGCACAAAATGTTGTTAAAGATTCAGGTAAGTCCTGCTTTCTAAGTTACTTCTATGTCACTTCTTTGACATGGTCCATTTCAGATTTCAAAACCTAATACTGCATTTTCACTAAGGTGGATATTTACCCCAAATCTACCACCCTCTAATTTACTTCTAGGTAGGAAAAACAAGGGGAAGCTTATTATCCTAACTTGTAGCCAAAGAAATTCAATTAATTAAATTCAATTAAAAGTAATAGAATGGTAATTTGTTTAGAAAACCCACATTTCTTAAGCCTGGATATCATAGCTGAGAAACATCAGAAAGACAGTAAGATGGAAATTCATCACCTTATGGATTTTTCCAACATTTTCACTCACGCAGACTGGACAAGATTTTGAGCAACAGGTCGCGCAAGATATTCTCAGAAAATTTCCACCTTTCTTACTGCTGTTGCAGTGGATCCTTTATGTGGGTTTAGATTACTCTGCACCATAACTTAGAGCAACTTGGCAAGCTAAGTGAAGCTATTACTTTATCTCCCAATTGACAGCCATAGATGATTTAAACAAGGAAGTCACTTAGATAGATAGCAAGAGCAAAGAAGATGGGTAAGAATGGAATGTAATTATGGAAATTAGTCAGGAGGGACTGCTAGTTATGATTCTCAGCAAGAGCCTATCAATAGGATTGTCCACCAATACCACTGCCCAAATGAATGACAGGATGCTGTCACCTCCCCAACACCTAAAGTATATTGAAAGTGATTGGTCTAATGTTATATTTGAACCTTACTTCTTTGACAATGGGATTATGATTTCCAGTGAGTAAGCAAGCTAATTTAGAGTTCTGAGGCATTCAGAGCTCTCTTCCAATTGAGACATCTGGGGAATTCAAGAAAAAAAAGAAGCCTGCTGTCCCTAGCATTCACTGCCTAAGGCAATCATCTCACTCTGCCTCATGAGAGAATTGATCTTGCCCAACAATAATGAGCCCTGATGTTGTCCTTGTTGAAAAAGAAGGTTTTTAAACATCCCAAGTTCCATTAATATGCATGCGTTTTCTTTTTCAAAGTGTAATATTTGTGGTGAGCCAAAGTAAAACTCTGGCTGTTGATCTCCAAAGTATGAAAGCTGGGAGTGTGAAGTATGAAATCTCACAAACACTTCCAAAACTCAAATGGTACAGAGTTGATGCACTTTAGTTTAAACTTCCCTTCAAATTTAAGATGCTGTTCAAAAACTGATGATAAGCAAATTTTTAATGCATTTTTTCTGTTCTTTAACATCTGCAGGTAGGCAGTTCATTATACACCCAGAAAATTGCTACCTATCTTCACATTTCTTTTTAAAGGCAAATCATCTTCTCATTACCTATTTCAAAGAATGGACAGACAAAGAAGGCAAAATAAATAATGGGACTGTTCTGGGGGCTAATTTTGCCTCACAACACACAAAATAAAAACGCTTAGGAAGACATATATAATGCTCATTCCAGCATACTTTAGCATAAATCTACAACCCCAACATTAAATCAATCATACACACTTAGAGTTCTGAAGTGGTGACAGGATTATAATATATACTTTATACTTTTGTTTCTATCTGGCTTCTAAATGATCCTTTTCTTCCTAGATTTAGGCTGTCAAGGTCACCCAGCTGGCTTTGTGCTGACAGAGGGACTAGAAATCACATTCAGTAGACTGGCTCTTTTACTATACAATATTTGACATTTAATGGGGTGTGGCCAGGGTTGGGAAGCGATTGGTGTAACTACCTGTTCGGTGATTTACTTTTGCGCGCACATGTAAAGCATCGTCAGCTGTGCTGCCCGGACAGCTGAGCAGCGCTGCGTGTGGGTGCGCAGTGTTTGAAAAAGCACTATTTTCCTGCTTTTTCAACCGCAGCTGTGCCACGCAAAGCAGCTGAGATTGAAAAAGCAGGAAATAAAGGTCAGGTAAGAGCCCGGGCGGGCGGGTGGGCCAAACAGCAGCAGACACAGAACCAGTTCTGTGTCTGCTGCTCTTCAGAGCTACCGGTTCTACAGAGCTGGACAGAACCAGTAGAATCCCACCCCTGGGCATGGCTGGGTTAAATGATGTTGTTCTTGAAAGTAAAATAAATAAGACAGACTTTGAAATTCCTATAATATGCCAGACTTTTAGTTGTACAAGTCTGAGTATTGTCTAAAGCTGAATTCCATAAAAGTCAGATGTGAACCAGATTCTTTTTTAAAAGATGTACTAAAAATTATGGATTGTGTGAATGCATGGGAATGCTTGATTCCTAAGATTACACCCAGAAAACTACTACCTCTTGTCCTGATGCCCAGATGGCCTGCTGATCATTTATGGAGCATTTATGGAGCATCATAGTAGAGCCTTCAGCTTGGTGTTATTAGGCATCTGAAACAGGCTGAAGCCAGATCAAACAGAACAGCAGAACAATATTTTGCTTTTTGATTTGCATGGAACAAGAACATGAAGGATTTGGTGACCTGAAGGATTCCATTTGGCCCACTGTAGTACTGCCTCCTTCCATCAATTCCTATGTTTCTCTGCTTCCATGGCCATTTCTAGTTTGGCTTCAAGAAAAAACAGACCATTACCTTCTTTTTTTAAATTTGTTATGGCAGAAACAGTGACCTTTATTTAAAAGGTTATTCTTCCAACTAGTCCTTGCTCTGATAAAAAGGCTCTCCAAAAGTGAATGCATTTGAAGAGGTCTGAAAGAAAAAGGAGAAAGAAAGCAACTCCTATTATTATTATTATTATTATTATTATTATTATTATTATTATTATTATTATTATTATTATTATTATTATTATTATTATTATTATTATTATTATTATTATTATTATTATTATTATTATTATTATTATTATTGCTGTTGCTGTTAAATCTTTACTGAGATTCACAGCCTTTGGGGCTGGTTGATAGCTC
The DNA here is from genome assembly GCF_049901735.1 of Notechis scutatus. Classification (NCBI taxonomy): domain Eukaryota; kingdom Metazoa; phylum Chordata; class Lepidosauria; order Squamata; family Elapidae; genus Notechis; species Notechis scutatus. The sequence continues at coordinate 131,485,707 of NC_142011.1, read as the reverse complement.
AACAGCTTGAGTCCTAACCAAGAACTGTTAAGGTAGTGTTGGAGGATATACTGTTCCAAGTATGGTGGTTTTTTGTAGAATCAGGGAATTCAAGTCTGATAAATTCAGAATTTCCAAATAGCGAGATAGCCCTTTAGGTATTGCTCCAAGGGTTGTTGTTGTTGTTGTTATTATTATTATTATTATTATTATTATTATTATTATTATTATTATTATTATTATTTTCCTTGTTCCCTTGTATCTCAGCATTTGCATCAGGAACCCTGAATTTCAAAGGAGAGTTCCAAAAGGTTACATCTTCTGAGGTGAGAAAAAGCAGTCTGCCAAAAAAGAACAGACAATATTTTCTATGTAAGCAACTAGTTTTCTGGTTTCTCTGCAGAGGGATGGTCAAAGGACAAAGTGGAGAACTCTTCTTGTGAAATATTTCTGGATTTTCTCAACTGTATTAATATCAGATATGTAATGCGGGTTGCAGACTGATGATGAGTTGTATTCAAGTATTGGTCTAGCAAATGTTTTGTATGCTCTAGTTAGTAGTGTGATATTACCAGAGAAAAAGCTACGCAGGATTAGGTTAACAACTCATAACGCCTTTTTGGCTATGTAGTTACAGTGGGCTCTAGCACTTAGATCATTAGAGATGAGTACCCCAAGGTCCTTGACAGAGTTTGGATAATCAACAAGGTCTTGACTATTCAGCTTGTATTTTATTTTCTGATTTTTTTTTGCCAATATGTAAGACAGAGCATTTATTTGTTGAGATTTGAAATTGCCATTTGTTTGACCATTCTGATACGTAGTCGAGGTCTTTTTGAAGGGTAGACAAGACAATTTTGTCATATAATTATTTAAGCAAAGTAATATTACAAGACATGGATATTAACCCACAGAGGGACACAATAAATATGTAAAAAATTGCAAAGCATCATTGAGTCACCCTTAAAAAATTGTCACTTGGAAACCAGTCATTTTACCTAGCTGCCATCCTGCCTCTGAAACATAACATAACTTGCCTCCCCCTACCTTTCATCATCAGCCCTACAAGGTAGACCAGACTAAGAAATCAATGCAATATAAGACACCACTACTTTTATTGTAATAGCTATAGTGGTAACATTTTGCAAATCTGAATGTGCTTTCCTCCTTTCTCACTTTTTGTGACCAAGGGAGAAGTTGAGAGGTTTTCTCAAATTAATTTCTTGGCCCAGTGCCCTGGCAATGAGTCTTCCTGCTACCCTTCTAGGCCATCACCTATATGTTCTATACTCACCATGAAAAGGGAAAGAGGCCCTGGCCTGATGCTAACACCTTTTCCCCCAAACCATCTAACACAAACAATAATAATCTACATTAACCTAATCCAATTGTTCCCCTACTTCTTCAGATTTGGGGAAAAAAAGCATAAACTTTCATAAACCATAAACAGAACACCTAGCCCACACTCTGGTTCCTTTCAATCTCATGTCCATAGCATGGAATGAAGATGTTCCCCTCCCCACAAAATATTAAAATACTTACTCTCCCATGAGATCAGTTACATAGCAGCTGCAGGATGCAGGTCAATTCTCATCCAGGACCACCAACCTGCTCCCATTCTCAATGCTAAGACTTGGAAGTTTGAAAACCTTTAGCACAGATGCTGTGCATACCCAGATCACCATTACCATAACTGATTGCCCATACTGGCCAAACTGCAACAGTCACTATTGCACTCACTGGCAACATCGAGAATGTCAATCTATTATCCCAAAACTGTTTTTCCAAACTCTCATTACAACTTCATTGGCTGAAAGTTGTGTTCTGCTAATAAGCTGATCAGCATAGCTGTTGGAAGAGCTGTATTGTATCAGCTGCAGTAGAAGTCTTTTTGCCTATGTGTTATGATTTCATTCCAGGCTGATCAATGAACCTCTGCCAACCAGATAAGTGATTGAAGAAACACATAAAAGACAGTGTCATAGAGATCCCATTGGAAAAGATGGGATCAGCAAGAGACTGAATTATGACTGAATAGTCTGCAATAGTCTGGAATTCCTGCAACCTAAGAATTCAGTATTATTGAAAAAGTCAGAGTTGTTCAAATGAGATAATCTATGAATGCTGAGAATTCTTACAGAAAGTGATTATTGGTCGGGGTAATTAAAATATAATCACCCTCATCAGTGTTTATTTTCCCTTTTCCAATTCAAATATTGATTCAGAGAATTGCAGAATTGGAAAGAACCATCAAATCTAATCCCCTTCTTCCAGTGAATATATCCAAAAGATAATGTCCTTCTAGCTGCCTACTTGAATACATCCATTGAAGCAGACCTGGGCATTTTACAGCTCATGGGCCACATCTGGCCAATGGGTGATCTCAATCCAGCCTGTAGTGTTGGTAGCATTGGTGTCAGGAGCACAGCTTTGAGAGTATCAGGGGTGGGGTTGGGGCATTGGCAGCATCTGGGGTATGGCATCGGTAGGAGATGGACCATTAAACAGTGTTAGTAGAAGAATGGCAGTGGCCAAGTGAAAATTAGTTGTTCATCCTTGCACCGAAGCAAAGTTCACCATCTCTTTGTGTAATCATTCCTATTACTGACCTGCTCTTAGAGTAATAAATCCAGAAATCCAAAAATGGAATAGGATGGGATGGGATGGGATGGGATGGCATGGGATGGCATGGGATGGCATGGGATGGGAGGGAAGGGAAGGGAGGGGAGGGGAGGGGAAGAGAAGAGAACTGAATAAAATAGAATAGAGCAGAACTAAATAGAATAGAGTAAAGTAAAGCAGAGCAGAGCAGAGAAGAATAGAACAGAATAGAATAGAACAGAACAGAACAGAACAGAATAGAATATTTTATTGGCCAAGCATGTTGGACGCACAAGGAATTTGCCTTCAGTGCATAAGCTGTCAGTGTACATACAATCAACAAAGTAATATAATCATAAGATACATAAGAAGATAGTAGAAAAGATGAGAAACATGATAGTGATGCAGCATATCTACATGGGTATATATCCTTAGATGTAAGGCAGTACTGTAGTAATTAAATATTCAGCAGAGTGGTGGTACAAGGGAAACATTGTTTTTGTGTCTAGTTGTTTGGCATGGAATGCCCTATAGTGGCATCTGAGGGGAAGAGTTGAAACAGTTTATGTTCAGGATGTGAAGGGTTTGTAGATAATTTCTCAGTCCTCTTTCTGACCCCTGCAGTATATAGGTCTCAATGGAAGACACGCTGATTGCAGTTATTTTTTCTCCAGTTCTTACTACCCGTTAAAGTCTGTACCTGTCCTGTGTCAGGGTTTCAATGGATGCTCTAATTAATTCTTGAGCCTCGAGCCAAGTTTCAAAAGATATCCAATTATTTATTAGGAGCAACATGTTGGCACTTTTCCCAAGTGCAGTCAGTTCTGCCCTATGTAATTTACTGCTCACCTATGACCCTGTTTCCTTCCTCCCCCCAGGGTGTGTCATAAATCTCATTCTCCAACTTTCATGGGCTGCAGAAAACATGCCTCTCCAGCTGGGCTTGGTAACTTGAGACACAATCTGGAGAAAGGTTTGTGTGGAATGTGCTTCTGGTCATAGCAATGAGCTGCTCCATCAGATCTCTTCTCTCTCCCCCCACTTCTTATGGCAACTCGAGAGCAAGCCAGGAATGCTTTACGAGTTGACATCCTGTTTGGTTATGTACCAAATCAGACACTTATAGAAGTACAAATGACAGACTCAATAATTCCCTTGTAGAGCTGTATCAACAGCTCCTGGGGCAGTCAAAACTTTCTGAATTCATGGAGGAAGAATATTCTTTTTGATGATGGTTCTAATGTTAGGCGTTCATTTTAAGTCCTGGGAGAGTATAGAATTCAATTGTTAAAACTGTGTTGTCTAATATTATAAGAGGTGGTAGAATAGGAGGTCTCCTTCTAAAATCTATCATTGTATCATTGAGGAGCCTCCGTGGTGCAGTGGTTAGAGTGCAGTACTGCAAGCTCCTTCTACTGCAATTTGGCAGATCAAATCCCACCAGGCTTAAGGTTGACTCAGCCTTCCATCCTTCCAAGGTGGGTAAAATGAGGACCCAAATTGTTGGGGGCAATATGCTGACTCTGTAAACCGCTTTGAGAGGGCTGTAAAACACTGTAAAGTGGTATCTAAGTCTAAGTGCTATTGCTATCATCTCTACAATTTTGAGTGTATTCATATCCAGGTTGTTACGACTGCATGACAGGGCCAATTATTCAACTTCTCATCTGTATGCAGGCTCATCACCATCTTGAATGAGACCAATGACTGTATCATCTGCAATGAGACCAATGATTGTATCATCTGCAAATTCCTGCCCTTGAACTGAGAGATCCTTCGAGATCTCTCAGTTGCAAATTCCCTTCTGAACACTTCAAACAATTGTTCAGGGTCTTACGCTACAGAACTATGGGATAATTATCCTACTTTTTTTTTTTCCTACATAAAGTTTGAAGCTGTATCCATCTTAACTAGAAAGAAATACCATTTTAACATGCTAATTTAGGAAGGGCAAAAATATTAAGCATTTTGACCCTGGCTATAGGCATATTTGGCATCATCTTTAAATTAGAAATAAATCCTTATCCAACTGAAAACTGTGGCTAAGATTGGTAACTACATATGTGAGACTAAGAAATTGGACAGTGGAGATGAGGAACTGAAGAAGGAATCATGAAAAGATTTTTTAGAAAATATTTATGCCGCACTGGTGCAATGGTTAGAATGCAGTATTGCAGGCTAAATCTGCTGATGGCAGACTGCCAGCAGTTTGGCAGTTTTGGTCTCACTGGCTCAAGGCTGACTCAGCCTTCCATCCTCCCAAGGTTGGTAAAATGAGCTTCTTGGGGGGGCAATATACTGACTCTGTAAACCGCTTAAAGAGGGCTGTAAAGAACTGTGAAGCGGTATATAAGTCTAAGTGCTAATGCTAGTGCTTAAAGAATTTCCCTGCCTGAAGCCAAAAAGCAAATGTGCATTATCTCTTGCTTACAATTTGACTTGCTCTCTTTATGTAAACACTAAACAGTTTATGAATGTAAAGAATGAAAAGAAACTGATGAAATGAATAGACAGATAATTTTAGCTGGAGTATTAAAAAAAAAAAAAAAAACCGAGCAGGCACCACTTGCTACTTTCCCGGACAGTAAGCACAATAGGAAAACTGTCACTATGCAGCAATTAGGGAGATATGGTATGGACAGCAGGCTTTCCCCTGACAGTAGTAAGGAAGTATAAAAGTACGAGTACTGAATTTTGTGTTCTCGATAAATGTCACACCCACCTAAGTCATGATGTACATTCAGCCAAGTTCTTCTGGCACCTGAGGCAAAAATAGAGAGATAAATCCCACAAGGACCAATTCTTGTACTCCGCAATTAAAATAGAATATTAGCAAAGTAACTAATGAATGCTTTGCAGACCTTTTCAAAATTCCTGCCTAGGCCAGTTGGCTCCTAAAGCTATTTGATAAGCTGTAACATTCCAGATATTTAAAATAGAATATTTCATGCCCCACATGGGCCCGTTATTAAAACATAAAGCAAAGTGTCCCCGTTCCCCTTAAAAAAGCATCCTACTGTATGTGTGTATTTTGCCTTTCCTCTTTTCTCATGGGAAAGAAATAGCTTGAGCAGGAGGAGTGTATTTGAAATCAAATTGCAAATAAAAGAAACATCAGTGAAATTCTAGTTTGAAGCAACAGATTGCCTAGTGAATAATTAATGAGAGTTACATACAGAAATACTTGGTCTGTATAGCCTGCAATTAGGAATTGCAGAAACAAATTCCCTTTCTCTGTGACAGCTTTATGAGAGTAACAAATATATTTTAATTACCTTTATGATTAATCTCCATCTTAATTTAACATGCTGTTATCCGTATCTGTGGATGGCCAGTGCATAAATAATGTAATATACCCACACAGATCATTTAGTTATGTCAAGATGCAATGATATTCATCACTTAAAATAGAAAATAGAAATTAAGATAAGATATTGTGCAGAAGACAAAACATTTGCTAATGCCATCCAATAGCATCCCACATACGTGTGTGTATTTATGTTTGTGTTTCTTTGACAAATATCCTGAAACATCTTTAACATAGTTTTTAAAACAGATTTTTAATTACTGTTTTCATATGCAAGGCATATCAGCACTGCATCCATTTAAGCGCCTGTAAAAAAAAAAGAGACAATGGTGATGTGCGCAAATTTTGTTGGACTGCAAGTTAGTATGTCCTTCCATTCATAAATCCTTTAGTATGTCTTTTCATTCATATTTACTTCCAGTTATAAAAACAATGAAATGTTGCAATCCTGGCAGAATCCTACACTTTTTTGAAAATACCAGAAGTCAAAAATTAGTGAAAAAATGCCATGGAACCCTTACATACTAGGTGAAATTCATAACCATTGTGCTATTTTAATATGAAAGGTGTAAATGGACCTTTAGTTGAGGCAACTATTGCCTCAGCTGAAGGATACAAAATAGCTTAATGAACTGTAGGGGCTAACCTGTAAGTGAAGTCCATTTCAAGTCACAGTGGATGATAGCACTCAAGGTGACATACGAAGAAAAAAAAATTCAAACTGTGGCAGAAAAAAAATACATCCAGATCAATATTTATGATGGAATGGAGGTGAGTAAAGACTGACATCGTCCTTACACATGTTACACTTATGTTTTAAGTTCATTTTTATATCCTTCTTTCATACAGTAGTTCTAACAAGAAAGTAGAGAACTAATCAAAATCAGAGAAAGTTTAAATTTGTTGATTATGTTGTTCTATCCTAATTTCTTAGGAAAAGCATAGTTACAGCCTGCTCTCTACTTGATTGACACTAGGTTTTCAATTTCAACTAACTGCTAGAAAATACTGACTGGTATGATTAAATGAGACCAGCCGACTACTTACAATGTTGTGTACATTTATCCCCGTACATTCATCGTATACAGTATATTTCTGTATACACATTGGTTCAACACATGTTTTGAGTTGTTAACTGCATTGTACAAGACAAAAGAAATGAAAACAGCTACTAACATACAACAGCCATCTGTTTCTGCTTTATTTAGCTTATTCTCTTTCATGTTTCTATAGCTTTTAGTTTAGCTTTTTGGTTTGTTGTGGTTGAGTTGCAAAGGTGTTGGCCTACATACATTTGATTTTATACCTTTCACTTTGTTTTTTGTTTTTAATCACATCCCATTTTTAAAGTTGGCATGCTGTATGAACATTTCATCATTTCTCTTTCTTTCTTAGCCAAACTAATTATATTATTATGGTCTGAACTCACCAGCTGGTAAGGAATATTGAATTCACTTGGGAGATTTCTGAATAAATATATAAGGATTATAATATAAACCCATATTCATGTTTAATGAATAGTTGAAAACAAAGTATAGGAGCTTCCTTCCCAATGCAAATAGCATGATCTGGCTGTTTCTAATAGCAGGGGGACTTTTTTTTTCCATAACCAAAAATCCTGAATTGTAACATCCAATTGGTCACAATCTATCAACTGATTAGATCCACCCATAGATGTCAATTTAAAGATCAATTCAGGATAGTTGTTTTTATTGGGACTTTGGAGGATTTATCCTGCTTTCTGTGGCATCCATGCTTCAAATATCCACTCAGGAACTGTTGTTTGGGCTCACTGACATTCATAAGTAGATAGCCAATAAATGTTGCCTTCTTATTAAATTCTCAGCCTATTAAATCTCTCTTAAGATTGGGAAAGGTAAAATTTCTTGGAGCCCCATTCATTTTTTCAACTCTTGTTTCCTTTAATAAAGCAAGCTAAAAGTTTTTGTGCTAAAGGAATGCTTTTATATCAGTCAACTCAACTTTTATGATGTTGAATATTGGCTAAAGGCTAAACAAGCCACAATGTACTCTTGGATGAAACCTTATTATCAGATTCTGCACAAATAGGGCAGATTTATTTCTCTTGATAAAAAAATAACTAGATGGATGCTAGACTAGGATTGAAAATGTCTAAATATTTACTGTTATGAAGGCAAAACTACAAGTTTTCTCTATTCTGACATCTTTCACTGAACTTTGCCATCCTTCCTTAGGAGCCATGCTGATTTTTTTTTTCTCTCTCTCTCTTGCCTTCAGAACTTGTGGGTGCTCCATCACTGGAGGTTTTTAAGAAGAGATTGGACAGCCATTTGTCTGAGTATAGGGTCTCCTGATTGAGCAGGGGGTTGGACTAGAAGACCTCCAATGTCTCTTCCAACCCTGTTACTCCATGTTTACACAAAGCTGAGATATAGTGTGTGTGCAGTTCTAAATGAAACCTGTACATCATTTTTTAATTCATTTTGTTGCTCTGTAGTCAAAGATTAGACCAACCTGCATTAAAACTTACATAAGAATTAAAATATGCATAAAATAACATAAAATCAAGTCAGTCAAAACTGGGAGGGAAATAACTTCAACATGAGACAAATTAAAATTCCTTGCCACCTGAATACAGTGGACATTTTAATAAGATATGAGGTATGGATTCAATCTGTTTGAAGTTATACAGGTGTAACTTTCATCACCAGAGATGATGATATCTTCCAGCTTTGCCTTAATGTGTAACATTGCAACATTGCAACACAGGCCAGAGGGGGGGAAAAAATCTAAGCAAAAAATGATATTGACAAAATAGTTACAAAGAATCTAGGGAGAATAGATGTTTCTATTATAATAAAATAAATGATATTTTAATCTTATCTGCCTGAATATCTGCTGTAAATCCCAATGTGATAAATTGCTACATTGCAGTTGTTGGTTCAAGAAAGTAACATCTGGCATATTGTTATTCACACATGAGTTGAACAAAATTCTCACCTCCCCTTGCTCTAGCCAGAAGTTGTAGAGACCTGGTTTGAAACCAAAGGAATAAAATGAATGTGAAGAAGGAGAAAAAAAGAGCATCATAATGTAATTTAGAGAACAAGGCAAAAGAAACATGAATACCTCATTACTGAGCTGCCATATAAGGAAAAAGTGCAAAGTTACAGAAGAGACCTGACAGAGCTGAAAAGTGAACAAGGATAGCCAGCAGCTGTTGAGGGGGAAAATGATTTTATGGCATTAAACCTTAAAGCCACCACAATCTGATGTTTACCAGTATGCAAATCATCCCTTCAGCAACACTTCAGCTATTTTTCTGAGCCTCCAATTCCTCTCCTTAAAACTGAGGTTCAATAAGGCAGCCACACAAAAGGATCAATAACACCAATGTCAGTCTGGCATTTGATTAAATAATTCTTTCCTGGCTTATCATTAAACATGCTGGATTCCCATGGCTAGAACTTAATTAATTCCTGTCTTTTTAATTTGATAATACGTGCAGATTTGACTTGCATTTTAATTGCCAGCATTGGAATTTTTTCTCTCTCTCCCAACTAAGAGTTGTAGTTTGTCAAGAATCCGTTCTAAAGATTCTCAAAAGCTTTTATTAAATTTATTATTTTAAGAAGGTAGATTCATTTCATTTTTATGGATGCTCATTTACTCTTCCTTTTTTTCATAAATCTTCTTCATGTCTATTTATTGTAGATATAATGCACCCTTTTTGCCCCATACTATTCCAAAAAGAAGAATATTGGTAGCATTTATCTGTATAACATCTATGTGCTGTCCCAGCCAGTCTATGGGAATTGGATAGTTTCCTTGGAATTATGAGCTGTCCCCTTAAGGCAGGGGTCCCCAACCACCGGTCCGCGGACCGGTCCCGGTCCGTGGAACAAATCCTACTGGGCCGCTGGTTTGCTGGGCACCGCCATCTTGTTTTGATGAAAAAGTGCTTCCGGTGAGCTTTTCCAGGTAGAAAGCTCACCGGAAGCACTTTTTCATCAAAACAAGATGGTGGCGCCCAGCTGATGCCGGTACCGGGCCGCGGCGCCCAGCTGATGCCTGTACCGGGCCGCGGCATAAAAAAGGTTGGGGACCACTGCCTTAAGGGAATGCATCATGGTAAATGTAGTTAAAGGTATCCTGGGAAATCTGTAATCTATAATCCCGATTGGTCACTAATTTGACCCTCGATGGGTTGGGGGAGTTTTCCTCACTTTTGCCTGAATTCCCTAACTCATGGCAGCTGCTTTTTATCGCTATGAGATGGGTTAGGAGATAACCATCTTTCACCTACAAGGCAGATATGCAAAGGATTGGTCATTAAATAAGAACTTCATCACAAATGTAAGTTATGAGGATACCTGATGAATCAATAAATATACTTTGTTATGGATGCCTTGTTGAGTTTATCTATCTGCATCTGCACAGCTTACAAATCCACTACTGTGCAGAATACAGAAAAATATACATAACTGTCTAAATTTGCAGATACCACCCCCTCTTGGAGTGAATGTCTGATATTCAATTCAGTAGTGTGATAATTTAGACCCAGGACAATATACTTGATTGGATATCAACTCTCCATATGAGTTCAATTCATCCCATCCCCTGAAAGGTTTATTTCTTATTTCATTGCCTCCATAGCATTCTCACAGAACTTGTGACATAAAGATCAACAACCTTCTGCCCTTTTGAGGTTCCAAGTACCATTTGGATCACATTTCCAAATGTGTCTGGACTTCTGAATCTACTCAGGTGGCTTCACACCAGTGCTTCAAATACTGACAGATTGCCAGGCAGAAGGATTATGCAGGATTGGAAGAGACAGAACCTCCTTTGAATGTCGAGGGATGAACAGAGCCAAAGGTTCCTGTTGCAACTGAAATAAAGAAAGACTTCACTGCTTTTCTAAGGGTTGGTGTGGGAAACAGAATAGATTAATGGACAGGAATTTATTTTCAAATGCAATAGTAGTTTATTTTTCCAAACTTTCCCAGGGTGCTTGATGACAGATAAGTACTCCTGAACACTCATCATCTGCCACCAGATTTCCTTCCTCTTTTGTTAAGAAGGACATTGTTAGGTATAACATTGATACCAAATATGGTTTGGGTGAATAAATATATAAAACTTAGATATCATGGTTTAAGTGCTTATCACTTTAAGCACAATGCAGCAGGCAATTAGCCAATTAAGGGTGCGGTTAGAAGTTACAATATAAGGAAGCATTAGAAGCTGGAAAGCTTACTGTCTGTAACTGTGTGCTGCTGCGACTTACTGTGTTGCTGTGACTAACTGTGATTACTGACTGTGAGTGCCTGTGACTGAACTGTTTTTGTTTGCTACTGTTTGCTGAATATCCAGCGTTTGTTTCTCTGGAGAGTGAAACCGGAGGAGGAGAAGATATCTTTATCGGCTGATAAAGATATTGCAAGGACTCTTAACTTGGACTATACTAGTGAGTCTTACTGGATGGAAATACTGTGAATGACTTAATGGACTGAATGACAATGCTTAAACTCTAACTGGATTAAAAACTATTTAAACTACAAACAGTGTTTGTGTTCAGTGTGTGTATACTCTGGGACCCTTCCTGGTTTGACTACTGCTGCAATACTCTTCTAGGGGTTAATCCCCAAACCCTAACATTGGTTATGGGCCCAGCAGCATAGTCTAACTAACCAGGATATAGCAGAGAGAGTTGGTGTGAGTTGCACATTACTGTAAAAAACAAACTGTTTTAATTAGTTTAAAATAGTCAAAATATCTGAAGAGTAATGGCACAAGTAAATTTGTCACAACTGTCCATGATATCCAGGCTGGATGGAACAAACTATGTTTCATGGTCAATGAAATGTAGTTTACTTCTCACGCAGAGAAGGTTTGTGGGACATTATAGCAAACCCACCAGATGTGAGTAGCTGGGATCCTGCTAATGATGATGATAACGAAAAGTTACAAGACTTTAAACTGAAGAATGAGCAGGCTTTATGCATCATAGGACTGACTCTCTGTGATCAGCAGCTTGTCCATATTCGTGGAGAAGAAAATGCTGCAAACTGCTGGGAGAACCTCAGGAAGATTTATGTTCGGGACAGTGTAGGAGCACATATAAATCTTACACGGAAGCTTTTCGAACGCATCTTCAGAGGAATGGAGATATGTTAGTTCATTTAAACTGTATGAAGAGCATTTTTCAAGATTTGCAAGAAAAAGAGCTTATATTTAATGAACTGCAACAAGTCTATATAATATTATCTTCATTAGATCAAAGCTATGATGACTATGTGACTTCGTTAGAGGTATTGCCAAAAGAAAGCCTCTCATTAACCGAGATTACAGGCAGGCTACTAGAAGAAGCCAGAAGAAGGCGTGAGCGTGACGAGCTGAGAGAAGATAAGAAAGAAGAGAAATTATCTTCAAAGCTTGAAAGAAACCAGCAAAGCAAATTACAGCACCTGGAAGAAGAGAATTTATCTTCGACGGCATACACAATTAAAACACTTTTTAATTGTGTAGGCAGAGGACATTTGGCAAGATTCTGCAAAAAGAGAAAAAGCCAGAATGTAAAAAAGCCAAAGAAAGCATTTGAACTAGCCACGTTTAGCAACTCTGATGTGAAGAATAATTTATGGGTGGTTGACAGTGGCGCATCCCACTGCATCACAAGAGATAAGACAAAATTTATAAAAATGTCTAAAAGCTCTCAACATATATCACTTGCCAATGGCTGGAACCTGAAAGCGAAAGGTCAAGGTTTTGCACGTTGTCCGTACATAAACCAGGATATAAAAATGTTGTATGTACCGCAACTAAAGTTTAATTTGCTTTCAGTAAGGGTATTAGATAAATTAGGTTATGTAATTACTTTTAAAGATAATAATTGCATAATTGAAAAAGATAACAAAAGGGTAACTGCAGCTTTAAATGGAACATTATATGTATTAGATAATAGTAAGAAAGGGAGGCTCAAACTGTTTTTAATAATATAAAGCCTCATGAAGAATGTATCCATTTATTGCATAGGCGTTTGGGGCATGTAAATTTTAAAATGCTAAAACGTACAGTTGAGTTATCTGAAGGAATAAGGTTAAAACCTTGTGATAAATATTTACGTTGTAATGTTTGCTGTGAAGATAAGAGCAAAGTATTGCCTGCAAATAGGCTAAATGGTTTCAAAACAAAAGAACCTTTAGAAGTAGTATTTGCAGACATAATAGGTCCAAAGAAACCCAGTATGGGGGTGCTAGATATATACTGAGCATTATGGACCATTATTCTAGATATGGGTTTTGCTATTTAATGAAAAGCAAAACTGAAACATATCAACATTTTTCAATTGGCTTAGGTTTGCTGAAAGAAAGTCTAAACGTCAACTGATAACCCTGGTGACAGATAATGGTACGGAATTTATTAATAACAAATTCCAGAACAGACTTAAGATATCTGGAATAGAGCATAAGAAGTCTGCTCCATACAGGCCAGAACATAACGCTTTTATTGAAAGAAGAGGCCAAACACTACAGGCAATGGTTAGAACAATGTTAAATGATTCTGGGTTACCTGATTCTTTGTGGGGAGGCTACAATGTGTGCTAATAACATATTGAACAACGTTGTTAATACAACAACAGGTGAAATACCATTTACCAGGTGGCATGGCAGGAAACCTGACCTAAGTTACCTGCACACATTTGGTGCACCAGCATGGGTGCATATTCCTGCACAACTCAGAAAAAAGGGCAACATAGAGCTAAAAGATTTTTCTTCGTTGGTTATCAGGCAAACCATAGGGCATATAGATTTTGGGAGAAAGGCACATCTAAAGTGTTATGTAGTGCTAGTGCCCAATTTCTAGAACATGAAGGATGGGAGAAATTAGAACAGGATGCCAATAAAGATGTAATTATTGAATCCTATAGAAATCCCATTAGTTATCCCTGTAATTTTAAAAATAAAGTAAAGAAACAAATACAGGATGAGATAGTGCCCATAGAGGAAGAAACAGATTCAATAGCTGAACAGGATGAGGAAGATGAACAGGTAGTAGTTCAACAAAGTCCTCCTGTAAGCCCTGTAATTCCCAGAAGAACTACACGTGTATCTAGACCGCCTGATAGGTACCAGGCTAACACAGTGTGCCAGATTAATCAAGTTCCTAATTCTGTAGAAGAAATTAAAAAGTATCCTACTAAGGAAAAAAGAAAGATGGTATGCAGCAATGAATAAGGAACTGAATTCATTAAGTGATATGAAAGTGTATGAGAATGCCAAATTACCTGCAGGAAAGAAATCCATTGGCTGCAAATGGATATTTAAGGTAAAAACAGATAAGGATGGTAATTTAATCCATAAGGCAAGGTTAGTAGCCCAAGGTTTTAGGCAGAATGCTAATGACTACGATGAGGTGTTTGCACCTAGTCTTAAGGCAGCAACCTTGAGAGCAGCTTTAGTGTGGGCAGCTAGTAAAAACTATATAGTTAACCATCTAGATGTGGAAACTGCTTACTTGCACGCCCCATTAAAACATATTATTTATATGAAAAAACCTGTTGGTATTAAAAGTGAAAATAAGGATAATAATGATTGTTGGTTGTTAAAGAAAAGTCTCTATGGTCTTAAACAATCAGGCTATGAATGGAACCAGTATATTGTAAAGGAACTAGACAATATAGGATTTAAAGCTGGTTTAGCCGATCCATGTCTGTTTAAGAGGGAGACAAATGGGAAAGTATCATTATTATTACTATTCACAGATGATATTGCTTTGATAACTGAAACTAATGATGAAGCAAATAAAATAATAGCATCATTAGGAAAGAGAATAAAGATCAAGCAATTAGGGAGATAAAGAAGTATCTCGGTTTGAATATAAAGAAAACACGGAAAGGTTTTAAGATATCTCAGGAAGATAAGATAAGCAAATTGCTAAAAGATTACAAGATGGAGCTTTGTAAGCCAGCTAAGACTCCAATGAGTCAGGAGTTTAGCAACACTGATGAACAAAGCCCTGAGTTTGATAAGGTGATTTATCAATCTTTAATTGGTAGTTTGAGTTATATTAGTAATTGGTCTAGACCAGATATTTCGTACTGCGTGAATCAGTTGGCTAGATTCAATTCTGCACCATGTGAAAGACACTGGATTGCAGCTAAGAGGATATTAAGATATCTTAAAAAGACAATGAATTATTCATTGTATTTAGAACCAAAGGGTGATTTAATTTTGAGTGCTTATGCAGATGCTAGCTTTGCATCAGAAAGAGACACTAGAAAGTCGACTTCAGGAACAGCCATAATGCTGGGTAAGACATTAATAGGCTGGAAGTCAATAAGACAACAGCATATAAGTTTGTCTACTATGGAGGCAGAATTCTCCTGTTTATCATTGTTATGTACAGAATTAATAATGTATAAACAAATGTTAATTGATATAGGTATAACTGTAGATTATCCTATAATTATACATGAAGATAATCAGGCAGCAATTCAAATGGCCACAAATATTGGAGTAAAAACAAAGGAGCAAGCATACAGATCTAAGATACCTAAACGTGAGACAATCTGTAAGAAGTAAGATGATTCAGCTAGAGTACTGTATGTCGGAGGACAATTTAGCTGATAATTTTACTAAAGCCCAAGGTGCCAATAAGCACCAGGAGAGTTGTGAAAAATATGGGGTTAGATTGTAAGGTATTATATATTTATTTCACCCAAAAGGGAGTATGTTAGGTATAACATTGATACCAAATATGGTTTGGGTGAATAAATATATAAAACTTAGATATCATGGTTTAAGTGCTTATCACTTTAAGCACAATGCAGCAGGCAATTAGCCAATTAAGGGTGCGGTTAGAAGTTACAATATAAGGAAGCATTAGAAGCTGGAAAGCTTACTGTCTGTAACTGTGTGCTGCTGCGACTTACTGTGTGTTGCTGTGACTAACTGTGATTACTGACTGTGAGTGCCTGTGACTGAACTGTTTTTGTTTGCTACTGTTTGCTGAATATCCAGCGTTTGTTTCTCTGGAGAGTGAAACCGGAGGAGGAGAAGATATCTTTATCGGCTGATAAAGATATTGCAAGGACTCTTAACTTGGACTATACTAGTGAGTCTTACTGGATGGAAATACTGTGAATGACTTAATGGACTGAATGACAATGCTTAAACTCTAACTGGATTAAAAACTATTTAAACTACAAACAGTGTTTGTGTTCAGTGTGTGTATACTCTGGGACCCTTCCTGGTTTGACTACTGCTGCAATACTCTTCTAGGGGTTAATCCCCAAACCCTAACAGACATCATGATTTCTGGCTGCTGAATTCTGTATCAATTGAGGATCTCTACCAGAGGTGGTATTCAGCAGATTCTGACCAGTTCTGGAGAACCGGTAGCAGAAATTTTGAGTAGTTTGGAGAACCAGCAATTGTCACCTCTGACTAGCCCCACCCCGTGCATTCTCTGCCTCCTGAGTCCCAGTTGATTGGCTGGGTCTTCTTTTGTTGCCCTGAACAGGAGAATGGAGCTGGGAAGCAGGTTAGTGGGGTGGGGAGGGAATGGGATTTTGCATTAACCTTTTCCCATGAGTGGGGAGGGAATAAAGATTTTACAGCATCCTTCCCATGGAGTGGGGTGGGAATGGAAATTTTACAGTATCCTTTCCCTGCCACATCTACCAAGCCACGCTCACCAAGACATGCCATGCCCACCAAGCTACACCCACAGAACTGGTAGTAAAAAAAATGAAACCCACCACTGATCTCTACCCTCTTCTAGGCATTCTGAATTTTTGAAGTAATTACGGAAGAGAAATAAGTAAGCCCTATAAAGTGCTCCACTTGAAAAGAAAAGTTCATCAATAGTTAATTGGCCTTGTTAGGGGAAGCTTTTGTATACAGTAATGAGCTTTGCTTTGGTTAATAGTCCTTTTGGCTTTCAAACAGGTATCCATCATATTTTCTCTTACTTGCGTGAAATATTTTTATTGTCCATTTAGATGATTTGTTGATTCATTGCTGATCTAGATGATTTGCTGTAGTTCCTGCCCCTTGAAAAGCCTCGACCAGAGAAATTTTATTTCTCTGCAGGCCCTTGTTACATCCCAAATGAATTATTGTAACAAAGTCCACAAATACAGTACGTCCGACTGGCCTTGAAGAACATCTGGAAGATACACTTGGTGCCCTTGGTGATACACTTAGAGAAAAAACACATCAAAACACAAGTGTACTTCTTAAACAATACCCAAAATACCTCTGTATTTGTTGCCACTGTGCTTCCGAGCATAATTCAAGATGCTAAAGTAACCTATAAAGCCCTACCTGTCATGGGACTGAGTTATTTGAGGTTATTTAGCCTCTTTCTTATTACATCCATCTGTGACATCAGGTCCAACAGAAGAACCATGTTACAGTCCTCTCTGTTAAGAAGCCCCACGTGATTGGACCTGGAGAAGAGCCTTTTCTGCATGGAGCTTGCCCTTTGGGGCATCACACTTTCCATAAAACGAGTTTGGCTCTAACCTTGCTTGCCTGGCTTTGTCATTATGTCTCTGGATCAGGTTATGTTTGGAGCACTTGCCTGCTTATTATGTTTTATGGTTTTAATAGCATTGTTTTATTGAATATTTGGTTATTGTTTGTTTTATTGTATTATTGTTCTGATTATATGAACTGCTCAGAGTCATGAATGTGAGTTGGTTAACTATATAGATTGATGGATGAATGGATGGATGGATGGGTGAGTGGGTGGGTAGATAGATAGATAGATAGATAGATAGATAGATAGATAGATAGATAGATAGATAGATAGATTCACTTCTTAACCTATTCTCCAGATCTCAGCTGTCTCTTTATTTATTTATTTTTTTAAACAAATTTTTATTAACTTTTAAAGACATACAAAACATACAAAAATTCAAGACATAAAAACATAAAAAAATCTCTTTTCTGAAAGTTGCTTAATCCCGGGTCAAAACTCTTGGTACAGACACACATTCAAATTCATATTCATTTTACATACCATTCCATATCTTATTACATTTTCATTTTTCTATATAGCTTCTCCTTTCTTTTAAATTTTCTCAATTTTATTTTATTTATCTCCTCTCAATTCAAATCATAATATTTATTCTTTGTCTGTTCTATTTCCAACTATCCGTTTATCTTTCTTCTTAAAAAAAGAAAAAAGAAAAACCTTCTCCTGTACACTGATTGGAGTATGACGCCTATGTCTCTTTCCCCTATATTTATAATACTTAATTTAAAGTACATAACTTACGTTGGGATTCTGTCTGGTACATTCTAACATTATACAATATCATCAAAACCAATACAAATCTATTCATTAATATTAATATTTATTCATATCTTAAACATCTAGCACATTTCTTATCAATTAGATCACATATTTCTATGGGAGCACCTATTTGCCATATTAGTTCCATCCCCCACATCACATATTATAAATCATTATTACATTACATGTTCCCCTCTCCTTCTTCAAACCTCATTTCACGAATACTTTCACTATTATAACATAGCCTAATCATTGGTATTAACAATCATTTATATCTTTAGACATTTTACACATTTCAATTAATTATCATACCTTTATGGGAACACTTCTTATACTTTCCAAAATTATCCCGCCCCCACATCACCAATCTTAAATCATTATTTCATTAAAGTACTCCCCTCTCTTAACAAAAATTTCACTAAATTATACTAAATATTTATCACATTTTAAATTACATATTATTTCCAATCTTCTATAATTATTTCTAAATACAAATATAAAAATGCAATCTTATGTACCCTTCTAGAATCCCTTTTCCAATAAAATCTATCCATTATCTCTGAAAAACTTTTGTGTTTTTGCATTTTGCTCCCCATCATTAAAGTTTCTTATTCCTTCCTTTCTCCCTTGCTTCTTCTTCTCCTTATCCTCTTTACCCCTTTGTCTCTCCACCTCCCTTTTATCCTGTTTTCTCTCTTTCTGTTGTTTCCTAACACGATATCCTCTTTTCACCTTATTCTTCTCTTTTTGGATTGTTTTCCCAGGTCTTAAAGTCTTCTTCTCCTTTTTCTCCTCCTTCTTTTCTTCTCCAACCAAAGTCACATGTTCTTCAAAAATGGCTTCTTCTTTATCCCGCTCATACGATTTTACATAAGCACAAACCGCCATTTCTATAAACTGAAAAAGAATGCCAAAAACATCTTTTCCTTCTCGCTTTTCTCTTTCATATTTTTGATGTATAAGTTCTAGTTCATCCACAACTGATGCCATTGTACAGAGAATTTTTTTTCCAAAACAACCACCCAAGTGCTTTTTAGTCTGAGATAATTCTCATAAAATCCAAAGTCATCAAACAGTCCAATCAGCTGATTCTTTTTAATGCTTTCTCTTTTTCCACTTTCTCTTTTTGGGATAAAGTTTGATCACAAAGTTCTCTTTAAAATATATCTTTAGAAACTCTTATTGCTGTTTAATAGCTCTTTAAAATTAGCTCTTTAAAGTTTTAGGCAGTCTTCTCCTTATTTTCAGGTTGCTCCAATTTTTATTTTTTTTTCCTCTCCCTTCCCACTCACAGCCAAAAAAAAAATCTTCTTCTTCTTTTTTTCCCCCTTTGAATATTCTGAAATCCTTGCTCCTTCAATATTTATTTACCTCCAGAACAAATTCCCGGATTTCTCTTATAGTTCCACTGCTGTCACGTTAGGGAGGAGAGTGAAAGGAAGAAAAAAAAAAAACTTACTCTTTTGAAATGTTCGCCGCTTGTATCTCTTTCTTGAAACAAAGTATCCTTAGCAGCCTTCGAGGTTACAGGAACTCTCTCTTAGCTTTATCCCAGTCAGAAGCAACTTCCACAGCTCTTCCCTCTTCCTCCAGCACGAATCTTACCCGGCTGCTGGCTTCTTTGAGGCGGCCATTGCTGACCGCCGCTCATCCACCTCAGGAAAAAGGGGTTGTTCCGGCTGGAAAGGGGGTCTGCGTTACCCCCAAACCTCTGTCCGGATCCCCTCTCTCTTCGACTGCCTCTACAAGGCAGCCATAGCCCCCAGACCTATTTAGATCGGGGGCACCTTGGCAGCGAACGCGGCAGGGATCGCAGAGACGCGAATCCCTGCCGCTCCCAAAGCCGCGCAAAACCGGAAGCCCAGCTGTCTCTTTATTATAGACTCTTGCTTTGGATTTCACCTTGAAACAGCCTGTTTACAATTCGTTTTGGGGTTTGGAGACAACATAAAATACCACATATATACCCACATTAACATCCCAAACCAATTCATGCATTTTTTTTTTCTGAATAACTGCTCCAGTTGGGAATAATAATGTTTTAATGAGGATCTTTCGGCCACCAAGAAAGCTTTCTAGCATTGGTGTCATCTCCTTAAAGGCACTGAGTAACTTATGAAACTCCAAACAGACAATTTGGAAGACTTTAAAATTCATTCAAACACTTAGTGTCCAGTCAGAACATTTTTTTTTCATTTTAACTTATTACATTCTTAGTTCACCTGCATAATATACCCACATTAACATCCCAAACCAATGCAGCTTTAATGTTACAACAAGTGTTCCTTGCATACATTATTGAGGTTTTCCAGGCTTAAGATAATCAATACAAAAATAATATAGACATATATAACCATTGGTTGAAAGTATAATATAAATTTTAAGATAAAATTTGGAATATCTCATATAAAATGATGGAATAAATAGTTTAGTCATGGATGATTAATAATTGATAAATATATAAGTATACATTAGTTTGACAATGTGAAAATTGATATAAACTATGAGTAATGACTACAAAAGGATAGCACAAAAGATTTGTAACCAACTGACATGCTGTATGTATATAAAATGGAAGATGGTTTTATGTTTTTATGTTTTGTATGTGTATGTTTATTTTAAAAAAGTAAAAACTCTTTAAAAAGATTATCAATACAAAATAGAAATTAGGTTATTTTAGCTTAGGATACAGCACAGCTTCCTTCCTTCCTTCCCAAATACAGAGATCGCCTTACAGTATTTCTAATTGATTGTTTATTAGAAGCTTCTTGGGGAAAAATCAGTTGATTATTAGTTAGAGAATGATGTTAGAGAATGATGCTGGTTCTATTCTGATTGGTCTGCTTCATCAGTCAGTTTTATATATTATTAACACATTAAAGAATGAAGAAGACACGTATTTATCACTCACTGCTCACTAGCAAACTGTTTAGACATTCCATTTATTCTTTTGGCTTCTTGGCTTATCATGAACCATTTGAGGAGAACCAACCTTCAACTTTATATTCATGCAAAAACGAAGCTTATTAAGCTTGACTGTAAACTTTCTCCAAATCAACTGATATATGGTAAAGATTCATTCTCTCATGTATACATTTCTCAATCATCTGTGGGTATATCAAAATCTGCCCTGCGGAGTTCTCGCGCGATTTGAGATGCTCAACCGCTTGGGCGGGTTGTTTGAATGCGAGCGAGTCGCTGCTGGAAGGAAGTTTTTGGTTTTGTGTGATTCTGGATATGGAAGAGGAGAAAGCGGCATTTGAGTCTCCAAGGTAATGCTGACACAAGAAAATGGGATACAATCTCTTCAAACTTAAATGACTCATGTATTCATCTCAATTCTAAGATCTCAAATATCAAAAGGTCACTTTAGTTGAGAAAAATAGACAAAGATCCGTCTTTGAAGACAGTGCTAAGTAAGGTAGTCCATGAAATGTTTCTCTTAAATAGCCTGCTCAATAAATTGGAAGAGGAATATTGTCATCAGAAGAGACTGCAGAAACAACTCAAGGATCTGCAAGAGTCGGTGGAGAGGGACTACCTGGAAGCCTAGCATCTTGAAGAAAATGTGCCAATCTACCTTCCCCAAGCTGCGCAAGTCAGTTCAATAGGTGGAACTCTAAAGGAGAAGGAACTGTGCAAAGCTGAGGAGAATAAGCCTGCAAAAAAGTCAACCAAAATCTCCAAGTGCATCAGAGAAGCACCCTTCATAATGAACGAGGAGTTTGAGAGCATTCCCTCGTACATGAAAGGCTGTCTGACCTGCAGCCAAGTGAATACGGTCATCGCAGAGATCAACAAAGCTGTTGCTAGCAAATACAGCATCATGCACCAGCCTCTTAAAAGCATGGTGAACACAACCCGGAACCTCTACTTCCGATTCCAGGAAGAAGAAACCAAAGACACAAAAGGTGAATATTTTATTGTGGAAGCTGATATTGAAGAGTTCACCCAGCTGAAGGCTGACAAACGTTTTCACAATATCCTGACGATCTTGTGACATTGCCACCGAATGCGGGAAATCCAAGGATCACGACTTGTCTGCTATACTGTCTACTAATTTTTTAAATTGTTTTTTTCTTCCCCGACAATGCTTTGTTTTCTTTCCTTCCTGCCATTATTATTAGAATAGATGGGTTTTTGTTGGCATTAGTAAAATGTTCATTGTGGGACAAAGATTTTTAGCTTTTTGTCATGATGAACCAATATCCCAGCTTTTCCTGCCATCTCCTCATTCCCCTTTAATTTTCTACTTGATGAGTTTAAGACATTTTAATTTGGCAACAGGAGAAGCATAATAGATGAAGTGTTTGAAATGTGATTTGCTCAACATCTTTGGAACTAGAACTATGGAAATTGTGTGTTGCTAATAAATCAAAGAAGAAATAAATGTGAAAAAAATAATAATCTGCCCTGCAACCCTTCCCCACATTTCTACATTTTTTATTCATTGTTGCCTCTTGGACTCTTTCAATTTTCTTTCATTTTAATTTCATTTAGAATAAATTGCCACCATACAATAAACAAAATGAAGTCTGATGTGATTTGGAGGACACAGTAAAAAAATGTTTGCCCTGTTGAAGAAGCAATAAATTACCATTTATTTAAGTTGCATGCTTGCCCTTCAAGGTCATACTCTTAACTTTAGGTTTTTAAGCCCTACATAAACTAGTCTTTGTAATATTAAAAAAACACAAAAAATGTGGTGAATTTGTGGGAAAGTTTTTGAATAATTTAAATGCTGCTCATCCATTTGTGATAAAATAAACTACTGCTTTTATTAGTGGGGAATATCTTCCTTATTTAGATATAACTGGTTTCATAATCTCCAGTGGTTAGGGCTAAGGATCAGTGGAAGGCTCTATGATGCAGATGTAATCTCAGGATTAGTTATCAACATCTCTATTAATAAGGTCTCAGGTTAGGAAACCCTACAGCCTGCAGTTTAGAAAATTACTGACAATACAAAAGACAG
The DNA here is from genome assembly GCF_049901735.1 of Notechis scutatus. Lineage (NCBI taxonomy): Eukaryota > Metazoa > Chordata > Lepidosauria > Squamata > Elapidae > Notechis > Notechis scutatus. The sequence continues at coordinate 131,462,554 of NC_142011.1, read as the reverse complement.
CACTGGGCTAGATAATTCCAGCGATCCAATTCAGCAAAATAAGTTTGAGTTATTGTGCTTCTTCCCCTTCTCTGTATAATGTGATCAACTTATCTGTAGAGAAAGAAATCATAAAAAGTAGAACATTTTCTCATGTTTGACTTTACTTACAAATATGTAAGCTGAGGACAGCTTATGAATCAACTGAACTCTACTGCAAAGAAGTTCCACTATCTTATTCCCACTCCCAGACTCACTCACTCACTCACTCAATCACACACACACGCAAACACACACACACACAATTCCTATTTATTAGTGACATTTTTCACACATCAAGCTAAGTCATGGTTCAAACATTGTTTAATAGTGATTTTCTGGGTTGAGCCAACAAACTAAACATTTAGGGCAGTTTCATATTATGCTGATTTCTATTCACCAGTTCATCAGAAGCTTAGAACTGATCTTCAGTCCATTTTATTGCTTTAAACACTAAGAAAACTGAGTCATTCAATGTGGTTGTTTGTTATTATTTCCAGATGACAGATCAAATAGTGATCAAATAACATTCCATGTCCATTTTTAATTTTTAATTTCATATTCTATTCATTTCTCTAGTGATTCCCTCAAAAACCCAAGTAGATGTAGGAACGAAGGTAGAGATGCAATTTTAAATTTCTTCATAATAATGTCTCAGCAATTAACTGATCACCTTTGAGAAAGAGGAAGGCCCCTGACTGAGGCAAGACATTAAGCAACTTTTTACTAATAGTAAGCCCTGTCACCCACAAATGCCTCAGAAGGATTGTTAGTTTATTTTATTTTGTAATATACTGCTTTTTAATTGTTTTACAAATAATTCAAAGTGGTGAACATATCCAACCATCTGCTATTCCTGTTATGTTCCCCATAACAACTCTGTAAGTTGAGTTGGGCTGAGAGAAAGTGACTGGCCCAATCACCCAGCTGGCTTTTATGGCTAACATGGGACTAGAACTCATGGTCTTTAGTATTATCAAAAACTTAGCTTTAGGCTTAATAAAAAGTAATTATAGATGACAAATAAGTTTTTAAAAATAATTAAAATTCAGTACCACCTAAATTCAATATTTTTAGATTATACAATTAGGCTATTTGACTAGTGAAATATTAAGGCAATAATCAAAGTGAACAGAAACATGACATTTTAGTCTCTTTAGCTATAGTTGCTTTAAAGGATAGACAATGTGTGATTTATATTGTTTATAATTTTTCAACATTTTTCTGTATATCTTTAACAAGAGTTTCCATCACAATAGAAACTTAGCATTCTTTTACAACAAGGATGCATCTGAAGCAGTGTTTATAAAAACTGTTATGTGAAGGAAAGTAAATAGGGATTTTTCTTTTAAAAATCTTCTTTTCAAGAAAAGAAACTGGCAAGCTTCAACCTAGTTTTTGCCAGTTGTTAGGTTACTTTGCTTTCATAAATATACAATGAGGGATTTAACGTGTATTATTTCTGAAGGTTATCCTTCATTTACTATGCATTGTGTTTCATTCTCTATAACAAATACATATTTATTAAGCATCAGAATGGGCTATTAAATACTGACTTTCCTACTTTTTTTTACTTCTACCCATGATGCTGATATAAGATTGTTGTTTCTTTTTTTATTATCAGGCATGACAGACAGAGATTATCCAAGAAAGGGCTTAAAACATCCAGATGGCAGCCATAGTCATGGAATCAAGCATGGTTAGTTTTGATAGCATCTCAAACTACTGCTTTTTACTTACTGCATACACAGTGTGTTTTCCTAGAATGTATGTGCATAGATTTGGCACAAAAAATATTTTTAAGTTTCACTTCATTTTGTGGGCTGTGCTTTTAAACCGTTACCTAGTCTTTGATCTATTTTTGCTGTCCAGTGATCATTTCCAAGCTACATCCTTCACATCTTTGATTGATTATATGGAACATAAAATTTGGACTAATTAGATTTAGTCCAAGTTTCTGTTCTATATATGAAGAGCTGCCAACTCTTTCAGGGCTGTCTTCAGGCCTAGTGGGAACCACGTTCTTTTATGAGTTTCTGGCTCTGAGACCAATGATTGTTTGGATGAAGTAAGAAGTGCAGAGCCAGTGAAAAGAAGAGTAAACAGTAACTGTTTCAAATACATTTTCAATCAAATTGTTATGCTTCTAGGCTTGGCAGAATTTGAGCCTTTCTGAATGACAACATTCTAGATTTTGTCCAAATAAAGTAAACCCATGTTAGTTTTGGATCTGAAACCTGACATTCTGGAGGTCAATTTAACATACAGTATTTCAGAAAGGGGAAAGACTACATTGTACAGAATTAGAATACAAAATGGATGAATGGGGGCCATGCAAATTTTTGCAATACAGATATGGGCATCCTTAATCTACACAGGAATTATATGTCTCATTTACAAAACATACCAAACTAGTCCTTTTGCACTTTTTTCCCTCAAAAAATACTGTCCTTGATTTGATAAAGGAATTGCAACTTCCACTTTCCATTGACCACAAGGTGTGATAAAGTTAAATCTCTGTCAGTATTATTTGTAGAACATCACTAGGTGAAAAAAACCTGTGACTTATCTAAGCAAGGAAAATCATGGTGTAGAGTTTGTAATTTGCATTGTAAAACCGATTAAGGGATTATGGAATTGAATGGATTGGGCTTTGTGATAAAATCCTGCTGTAAACCTGAGTGGAAAATAAGCAAAATGCCAAAGAAGCAGAAGGAAGAAGCTTATGCGCAGGAAATTATTGATTGATAAAAAGAAAAATTATGTCTGCAAAGATGCAAAAGAACAAGGGTTTGAACTAGTGCAAAGAAGAAGGGCTAAGAAACAAAAAATGATATCTGCAAGGGGAGCCAACATTATTCTGCAATTGGCTACCAAGATCAGGTGGTCTTTTGACTTCTCCTGATTCCAAATGTATGAGTTATATTCTTTTCTGCTCAAATTCTAAACACAGTGGACATTGCAATTGTGCAATCTATCATGAGCAGCAATTGCACTCTGAAAAATTACCACCCAGGCATTTTCCAGTAACATAAGCAATCACGTTCCCATGTCCTTGTGTTTGCATTTGTAAAATGAACATCTGCACTTTTGAACTTCATTGCTTATCTGAGCAAATGTTCCTCTGTTCCTCCCCCCCCCAACAGATATGCATCTCTATAGATTTGTCTGCACATATATAATTTGTGCATGTGCATTTAAATGATCGGCAGCACATGGTATGTGAACTTATTGAGTTATAAGACTTTCTGAAGATGCTACAGAGAATAAATATTTACTTGATCGATGCTGACAGTGGCTTCAGTAGTTCTGTTTGTCTGCCTGCCTGCCTGCCTGCCTGCCTGCCTATCGTCTATCTATCTATCTATCTATCTATCTATCTATCTATCTAGCTATCTAGCTATCTAGCTATCTAGCTATCTAGCTATCTATCTATCTACTAGCTAGCTATCATCTTATTATTGTTGTTACATACATTCCAATTCTAATACATTTAATATAATTCCCAAGAGATCAATTTTTGAAAATATATTTATGTATGTTTTTTGTGTGTGTGTGTGTATGTGTGTGTGTGTATATATATATATATATATATACATATATATATATATATATATATATATATATATATATATATATATATATATATATATATATATATATATATATATATATATATATACCAGTTTGTATATGTACGTATACACACACACACACATATCTATATCTATATCTATATTTATATGTTTTCTGAGGTTTTCGCGGGTATTTGTATGTGGATCTTTGGTTATTCGGGTTTTCTCCCACGTAAAATTATATAAAAAAATAAGCCAAAATACTTCCAATTTTACGCAGAAGTTGTAGCAACGTTTCAGCAGAATCTCATCTGCCATCATCAGGCTTCTGTATTGTGTTCGTCTGTGAGTCAGACTGTTACAGTGGTTTCAGTTTTAAATTTGGGGCTAGCCTATTGCTGTGCCAGAATGGTTTTTTCTTCATCCTGATTGGTTGGGAGTCTTGGTCTGTGTTTATTGGTCTTGGAGTTTGCTGTGTTCTGCTTGATTGGTGTTTCTAATATCTTCTGTCTGTTTTGTGGCTTTTTTTTTTTTTGTCTTGATTGGCTGGCAACATTGTGTTACTTTATTGGAGGCCTTTAGGGCAGCTTGGCTCCGAGTAAATGGACGGCTATCATTTGTTAGGAAGCTAGGTTTCATCTGGGTGCCTGGTTGGGGTGTGTTTGAGCTGGAGGTATCAGGGGGGATCTGTTTGTGCCCAGGTGTTTGCCTGGCTAGTGGTGTGGAGATTTTTCTGTTTGTGAGTGCAGGCTTCCAAATGATTGACAGTCGAGTGGAATCATCTCTTCTATTCATGCTTTCTGGTCTTTTTTCAATCTCTATGGCTTCTCTGATAATTCTGTGGCTGGGGTTTTCTATAGTGGTTAGGGTTTTGGTGCCATTGAAGTTGATGCTATGACCTGTGGCTTTCATGTGTTGGACTAGGGAGGAAGTGTGATCCAGCTTTTTGACTGCATTTTTGTGTTCATCCAGGTGGGTACTTATTCTTCTATTGGTCTGTCCAATGTATGTGGCAGTGCATGGTGCACAGGGGACTTCATATATCCTTGGTTTTCCAGGTCAATTTTATCTTTGGGGTTTCTAAGAATGGCTGCTATTTTTCTGTCTGTTTTGAAGGCAGTTTTGATGTGATGCCTGTGTAGTACCTTACTGATTTTAGTAGTACCTCTTATGTAGGGCAGGACAGCTGTTCCATAGGTCTGTTCATCTTCTAGGTCTCCATTATGTCTCAGTGTGTTTTTGTGGATCAAGCCGGTGATTTTGCTTTTGTGGAAGCCGTTGGCTGTCAGTACTTTAGTCAGGGTGCATAGTTCAGTCTTTATGTGTGTCTTGTCTGCCAGGCGTTTGGTTCTAGCAATTAGTGTTTTAGCCATGGAGTTTATCTGTGCTGGGTGGTGGTGGGATTGGGCGTTGAGATAGCGGTTGGTGTGTGTTTTCTTCTGGTATATGGTGTGTCCTAGTGTGCCATCTGTTTTTTTGTAGATTAGTACATCTAGGAATGGTAGTTGTTTGTTTGTTTCCGTTTCCATTTTATATCCCCTGTTGTTTGGCAATTGTGCTTGAACATCTGCAGAAACACCCCTGCCTTTAGCTCAGATGCAGAGATTTCTAAAATGTCCATTCCTATACATGAAAGATGGGCCAGGACTGGGCACTTCGCAGATTTGAAAAATACCTGTCAATGTGTTTGAAACAATTTTCAGGAAGGGACTATTCTAGAGCCAGATTTGAATTGTTAAATTCTACGGTCAAATACATTCACCACCTGCCATCCTCACCTGCCATTTCATGAGTGGACATCGATATGTAGTGCTTCAACCATCAAAGGTATTGCTCGTGTTTTGTTCAGCTGTCAACTGTATATATATGCCCCTCTTAGGTTTAGATATTTAACATCCTTACTTGGAAGAATAGCCCAATGGAGTCAGAATCACAGATCATCCAATTTCTTCCTGAGCTCTAATGTATATATTGTGAGCAGAACTGTTAAGGCAGTTGAAATATGAACCTGTTATATCAAACAGATTAGTGTATCCTGTAAAAGTGATCCATTTATTTGAATACTATTCTTTCTATTTATCACATATGTATTTTATTGCTGTGTTTTCTTTAATCTATTTTACCTTGGAATTATATCCGCTATTTTATTTTTATTTTATTTTACTTTTGATATGTGCATAAAACTAATTAATATACTACTTACTACTTATAAATCTTCATGTAGTTAAAACACAATAATAAATTGGCATTTGTGACTATTCCCCATATCCCTGGAAGGCATTTTTAAGCAAAGGAAGCTGTTAGCTGCAATCTTTTTATTTATTTATCTCACCCTTCAGCTATATACATTCAGAACAGCTCACAATCAATAAGAGTAATAGAAAGAATCAAAGAGTAAAACAACACACTTAAACAGCTAAGGTAATAAAAGTCCACAAATACCATAAAAATAGCGTAGAATTAAAGTTGTCTAATTTTATTAAAAGAGATGTGTCTGTGTGCTTTTACTGATTATTCTGGTGTCAAAAGAGGATAATAAATTGAGTGGGAACAGGATGAAAAGATTATGAAAACAGCATTTCAGAGACCGGAACTAAGAAAATTATCTCACTGATAATACAACTAAGCTCAGAAATCAGAGGTATCTGGATGGCATCCAGGAATTCTTATACATAATCAACCATTGTTTGTTTATTTCAAACATGCCTAAAAGTAGCCTGATTGCTTCATAGCAACATGGAGAGTGTAATTCATTTGTCTTTCAACTACTACTTTTTTCAGACAGACCACCTTTTTAGTGTTATTTAATGTCAGGATTTTAGAGGTTAAGACTAGCCAATTTGAAGAACCTTGCTCTATTCCAACACCAACATTACCTGGATGCTTCGTCCTACTTTACTTCCCTTTTCTCCAGATTTATATTTTTTCTGACTTCCAACTTCAAGTGGAGTTATGAAGACCATGAAAGATTGATTATTCTTAGAAAATATTTTTTCCGGTTCTAAGCAGGATACTGCTATTTTGTGGATATTGAAATGGGTATTTCAATATCCTAATTTATTCTTTTACGAGAATAAACTGAAAAAAGAGTACAGAATATTCATTTTGCAGAGAGCTAGGAAGTGAAAAGTAAATGCCTTGTCTTGATTATTATAACCAAAAAAAAAAAAAAAACCAGCACCACTAGCTTACATAAACCCAACCAGACAGAAAATCACTTTTAGAATTGACAGAGGAAATTTCACTGTGATAGGAGAAACTATGCAGTGAAAAGAAAGAACAAAAATGCAAAAAAAATCTTCAAATATATTCAATTTTTTAAAAAGCATCTCTAAAGTTATGTCAGCAGTGGGTTTCTTAGAATAGAAGCAGCCCAAGTTGCCCATTTATTTGTAGTTAGGTAATACAATTATTAGAGAGAAAGTTTAGTGTAGTGGTTAAGGCAGGGCTTTCAAATTCACATCGTCATGGTGGCACCATGTGATATATTGGGACTTTTCTCCCCCTTTGCTAAATGAGGGGTGGGCATGGCCAGCACAGAGTTTGACAGCCTTGGGTTAAGGCATCAGGTTGGAAACTGGAAAGTGAATTCCAGTCCTGCCTTAGGCATGAAAGCTGACTGGGAGACTTTGATCCAGTCACTTTCTCTTAGCCCTGAAAGGAAGCAGTGGCAAGCCACTTTTAAAATATTGTCAAGAAAACTTCAGGGACTTATTCAGGCAGTCATGAGGAGTCAATACAGACTCAGAGGCATGAAAATAAAAACAAAGCTCAATTGCTAATCATATATTTAAAGTGTCCTGCATTTTAGAGGAGAAATACTGTGAACAATTAGCTAACCTTTTTAAATCTCACATTGAGGTAGGATAAGCTTAACAACTGAAGGAATCAAATATGATAAGAGTCCTAGATCCTTAAGGAAGAAGAAAGATGGTTTGAAGAGAAACTATCAAGAAAAGATTACACAAGAACTGCCTTAGAAGAGACTGGACAGCCATTTGTCTGAAATGGTATAGGTTATCCTGCTTGAGCAGGGGTTTGGACTAGAACAGGGGTTGCCAGCCTTTTGGACCTCAGGGACCACCAAACTCATAATTTTAGATCCCAGGGACCACTAACCATTTTTGTGGGTATGGCCTACTTTGTGGGTGTGACTTGGTCATGTGACTGGGTGGGCATGGTTTGTATGTAAATATTATAAAATATTAATATAAATATTGAATTTTTTATTTAAAAAAGATAAACTTTTACCCAAAATCAGGCAAAGCAGGCAGGCAGATTGAGTTGCTAACAGAATTACAGATTCATTCAGAGATCTATCTATCTGCCATTGGCTAGCTCAGTCTGTCACATAAAATTTGCTTGCAAGCAAACTCACAAAATTAACTCACAACACACCATGTATGTAAATATTGAATTTTTTATAAAAAAAAGAGCAACTTTTACCCAAAATCAGGCAGAGCAGGCAGGCAGATTGAGTTGCTCACAGAATCATTCAGTGATCGATCTATTTGCCATCGGCTACCTGAGTCTGTCACATAAAATTTGCTTGCTGTGAGTCTGCACTGAATAATAGAATCTTCAGTCCTAAGGGAGGTTCGGTTGTGCTTAAAAGCAGAACCAAAGATCTAAAGACTAGCTAGAAAGCAAGAAATGCAACCATTTCCTGCTTCCTAGCTAATCTAAATCTCCTGGCACAGCAGAATGGCTGATGGTCGGGAAAAAAAGGAAAAATAGCAAGTTAGCAGGCAAGTTTGCTGGGTAAGAAGTGAGTGGGTGGAGAGGGCTCCCATGGGCCATGTGGGCAGTGCAGGCTTGTGTTTCTGCACAGCCTGGATTAATTGCTTTGGGGGGTGCTCTGAGGGTGACATTTCTCTGCAGCCCACCAAAATTTTCTTGTGGACCGCAACTGTTGTCCACAACTGTTGGCGACAATTGGACTAGAATACTTCCAAGGCCCCTTCCAACTTTGTTATTCCATATTCTATGCTCCCTCAGACTTTCAGAATTTTCTTCCATGATTCCTTATGAAATCCTGGAAGCTCAGATTCACAAACCAGGAGAATGACAACATTAGACAAGACTGTCCTAGTCAACATAGGCGCTATTTCCTAAAAGTCTCCTCTTTTCCAAATCAGCAAACTGAAGGCTGCAAGGGAAAGGGGGAAAAATCCAGCAAAATCCCAGATGTGGAAGCCTGTATTAAGTTTATTTAGCAAAAGCTGATTGGAGAAACTTCAAAGGAGATCAAAATAACTTTGAAGTTTCTTGGTGCATTGGCTATTCCTTTTTTCAAGGCAGAAGAAGAAATGTGAGTTCTATTTTAAGCAGTTACTCAGACATTGCTATTACAACTTTGCAGGGTGCTTTCTAATGCTAACAGTAATAGGAAGAGTAAGAAGTACATTGAATTAGAGTTGGAGCTGTTACTTTATAGCACCCAAATTGATTATTTTTCAGACTTTATTTTTACTTATAAACAAATTGCTACGATGATGGTGGTGGTGATGATAATGATGATGATAATAATGATGCAGCAAACAAGAAAATCCAAGCAATTTATTCTTCTTGAGATACTAAGTGACTCAACTATTCTAAACTGCTAATTTTCCACTATAACATTTCACAGTATGCATTAATGAAGTAACATTTCCTCTCAGTAAAACCTGCATCTTAATATCTTTGAAGAGACTCTATTCAAAAGGAAATCTTACTAGCTGCACTATTTTCAAAGTAGAACAGTATGCAAGTGGCTCAGGAAGTCAGTGGGAAGTACTACTTAGTTCTTCCATTGGCAGTGGTCTGAGATGCTTTATATTCAAAGCCAAATTATCAAGCAGAATCCTTTCCAATTTTCTGTTAGAATTCATTTTAAAAAATAGTACAGGCAGACCAACAGACTAAGGCTAAAGACAAGGAAAAATATTTTGAGACCTATTTTAGCATGTCTGGATTAAGTTACTTGGGCAAGAATTTGTGAGGCACTCACACTGGACCACAGGATACAACATTTTCACATAATAGCAATAGCACTTAGACTTATATGCCACTTCACAATGATTTATAACCCTTTTTAAGAGTCAGCATAATGTCCCCAACAATCTGGGTCCTTGTTTTACTGACCTTGGAAAGATGTAAGATTGAGTCAACCTTGAGCCGGTGAGACTCAAACTGCCAAGCTGCTGGCAATCGGCAGTCAGCACAAGTAGCCTGCAGTACTGCATTCTAACCACTGCACCACCGTGGCTCTCTAATGCCTTTTCAGAGTCCTTCATAATCAGATGTGCCATATGACAGAGCAGCAAAGATTTTCTGATGTTTCTAATTGCCTAATTGTCTGACCCTGGCTGTGCAGCTTGCAAAACGTCTGAATGTTCCCTGCTGTTTGATTGATTATATGCCATCAAATTGGTGCTGATTCTTAAGGACTGTATAGTTAGGTAGATTTTCTATATGATCCAATCCTTCTCAGAGGAATGTTAATGCCAAGCCCCACCTTTCTGTTACTCCCTGATGTTTTCACTAAAACTTTAGTTCAGTTCCAATTCCCTTTATCCTTTACTCAGTGCTCCATTTATCATGCACAAAGTCAGAAGATACTAACACACAGGGGTGGTCTTCAAAAATATCAGCAACCGGTTCTCTGCCTGGTTGCTGGGTGGTCATGGCCATGGTGGGTGTGGTCTATTCAGCCTCCTGCACCATGGTGAGGAGCGATTTCACCCTCCCTGGTCTCCAGAGGCTTTCTCCAAGCCTCCAGGAGGGCAAAAATGTCCTCCCCTGGGCTACAGAGGTCCTCTGGAGGCCAGAAACAGGGCCTGTTTCTGGCCTTCTGGAACTGCCAGTAAGCCCATTTTTCACTCTTCCTGAGCCTCCGCGCAGGCCCTGTACTTCCCTGGCATCCAAAACAGGCTGCGTGGGGACTCCTGGGAGGGGCAAAGTGTGGTGGGGAGGGCCAGCCAGGGGTGGGATTTGCGGGTTTGCTGAACTGCACAGAATCTTAGTTAGAGGATAGCCCAAACCCATGTGAACCCACAGCAGCCCATCCCTGCTAACACACCTGATCTGAACGAGAGGCTTAAAAAATTGGCTGCCCCCTCTCTACTTTGTTGACTAGTTTCTTATGCCACTAGTTGGTGCTGATGGTCTTTACAAGTACTCAGTAATACTAATTGATCAGATATTTTGGGAGTGTACACATATCTGCCAGGATGTAATAAGAAATAATTAGCATAGTAAAAAAAGAACCATTTATTACAATCGTTTTTTTCCTAAGGTGGGATTTGAGGGGCTTTTAAAATTTTTATTTTAATGTTTGCAATTTTAGCTTTGAGCAGTATTCATTGAGCAAAAGTCTATTTGAGTGGGAGAACTTTTTATTCCTCTCCTTTTCGATGCATATTTTGGTTTCCTGCTCAGATAAACAAAACACTTACAAAAAAGGAAGATTTTAAATTGTCTGCAGGGGTCAAGAGAATCTCAGGTAGTAATTGAAGAAAATTGGCCAGCAAAAACAGCATTGGATTCTATGTACTCACTTTCTGTCACATTGTATTGTGTTTTTATTTGTAGGGCATTGTTGTTGCAAGTTAGGTAGCCATAAATATTTAGATGTTAAAAAATATATGCATACGTGCAAATACTGTTCTCCATACTTAATTAGATTTGATCTGTCTTTCAGTCAAAGAGATTCTCTTGGCTATATTGTTAATTTAATTTGTTTGGTTTATTTTACTATATTTACACTGCCCCAGTCTACCCTGACTGTGAGCAGTGGTGGGATTCAGCCATTTCGCACCATTTGGGGAGAACCGATTGTTAATTTTCTGAGCAGTTTGATGAACTGGTTGTTGGAAGAAATCATTAGGGCAGAGAACCGATTGTTAAATTATTTGAATCCCACCACTGACTGTGAATGCCTAAAAAAAAAAAATATTACTCCTTCCTTCCTTCCTTCCTTCCTTCCTTCCTTCCTTCCTTCCTTCCTTCCTTCCTTCCTTCCTTTCTCCCTCCCTCCCTCCCTCCCTCCCTCCCTCCCCCCTCCCTTCCTATTAATACTTCAGATTTCTTCCTAAATAAATGTCTATAAGACAACACATATGATGACAGATCCCTCTTTTTAATGTTCAAAACACCCTGATGGTGTAGGAGCAGCTGAAGCCAAATAATTGACCAAGATCATGCAGTGTGAAGGAATGTCAATCTGAGCTATGGAATGAATAAATAAACTATTATGAAGGAACTTTGAGAAAGATTAATTAGTACTAATAAGGAGGAAAGTGTGAGAAAAAAATACTCAAAATATCCCGGCTTGATTTTGCTCAAAAAAAAAAAAAAAAAAGTGAGCTGGTTATTTTCTAATTGACTACAATAAAGCTCATTCCTAGAATATTTCTTGACTTTGCTACTTCAAAAAGCTGACACACAGGAAGCTTCATCCAATATTTCATAACATAATATTGGCTTTTCCTTTTAATATGGGTAATTTGTGTTTTTAGTTATGAAATAAATTTACAGGTAAGATGCCTTCAAGATGCTTTCTTTGGTATTTCCATTTTCTTTCTTTCTCTCTCTCTCTCTTTCCTCCCTCCCTCTCTCCTTCCTTCCTTCCTTCCTTCCTTCCTTCCTTCCTTCCTTCCTTCCTTCCTTCCTTCCTTCCTTCCTTCCTTCCTTCCTTCCTTCCTTCTGCATGCTTCACCCTCCTTCCCTTTGTTGTTAGCTATTTTCCCCAGTAACAAACTTTCAATTATTGAACTTTAGGGTTGTGTCTAAGTCTGCAATATTCCAGACTACCAATAGGTAGCAGATAAGTGATGTAGAAACCTTTTGCTACCATCTTGTGTGGATCTTGAATTTTCCAGTCCAGGTATGATTTCTACGTATATGTATGCCAAAAGAACACACTACAGACACAGACATAGACATACTACAGACATAGTAGCTTAAATATTTTCTCTGTTAGCAGAATCTTTTTCAGAAAACAAAAGCCAGAATACCTTATGGTTCTTAATCCATTTAACCTGTCCCTATTATACTGAAACAATGATATAGACAGAGAATACAGAACCTTTATTTTTGGTGCAAAGTTTTCAAGTGCCATATCCTCTTTTTCCATTAAAAAAAAAAAAAGCACAAGAAAGACAGGAGATTTTGTATTGGGTGTCTTCTGGCAAACAAGTTCTGTGAAAACTTAGCTGTCTTTTTCCTATTTGTCCATTCTCTTTCCCTATTATATAAAGTAGTTTAACTGTCAAACATGTGTACTATAAATATATTTATACGTATTTACTGAACCCCTGATCAAGAGGCAAAGCACTAGTAATAAAAAAAACTGGCAATAAAATGAAAAGCAAAATTTTATTGTAAATACAAATTTTTAAAGTACAAAAACTGGCTATTGAATTTCCCAATTATTTGGGAGGTCATTGTTTTAATCAAATAAATGTGATTTTTGTATTCTTACAAAAATCATTCATAGTATGAATTGTGATTTTCTTCTCATAAGTTCTGCACACTTTCTTTTGATGTACTGAGAACTTTTTCAGATGGGGAGATTGGTATTTAGATGTGTTTGATCAAGGTTTGAATGAAAAAAAAAATGTATCTATCTCCAGTTTAAATAGGGGTATTTTAATAAATGAAACAAGAACCTAATCCTTGAAAAAGGCTTGTCAGAGTTGCTTTCTCAAATTATTTTCATCCAGAGGAAAGGCCCAACTTATCTGACCCTTGCCTTGATAGTAGTTCTTCCTCCTGTTCTTCAAGGCCATTGCCTATGATCTCTCTAAAATAAGGATCTTCAAACTTGGCAAGTTTAAGACTTATGGACTTCAACTCCCAGAATTCCCAAGCTAACATGACTGGAGGAGGAATTCTGGGAGTTGAAGTCCACAAGTCTTAAAGCTGTCAAGTTTGAAGACCCCTGCGATAGTCCACTGAACTATCCAGCAGAATATAGGTATGAACATTTGTAACCAATAGACAAAATTTAGCTATTGATCATGTAACATTGTTCTTACAATGTTTTGAACAACTCACTCCTCTTTCTGACTTCCTCATTTACGAGTAGGAAGATTCAAATCCAGAAAGCCCCGCTGCCATTTGCACAACATCTGTTCAACAACTTTAACATTGATTCTCAATGGAAAGCCAAATGGGTCATTGAATGCCCAGTCATAGGAAGACATACAAATGATCCCACAAAAAAGATGCCAGGCTTTGAAGTACCACATCAGCAATGGACATGAATATGATTCACACCTCATATGGTGTCTGCTGGGATTCTCTGTATAAATGGAGCAGAGTATCCTCCCCTCAGTGTGATTGCTGGGTCCCACATCAAACTATAGATCACATCATGACTAGCTGTAAGCTGAGGGTAGATACCAGTCTAGTATCTGATTATTTTTGTATATGAACAATGTTGCACTTCAATGGTTAGATGGCCTATACATTGGGATTTGAACATAGAGATCTTTTTAACATTTATACTTTATTGGATTCTACTAATCTAGATGAAAGGTTATTATACATTGCTAGTCCATGTATGATATTCCATATGCTAAATAAATAAATAAATTGTTCCTTACAGTCTGCCAAAAACATTATAGGCAATCCTAAAGATTATGCTGAAGCCATCCAATCTGAAAGCAGTTTGGCCAGTAATTGGGAAAAAGGCTTTTCTCAGTTTTTGTAACATTCACTAAGTAAAGATTAATCCATCCTCCTGCCATAGTATGTATAGAACTAGGTGGGGCTCTGGAGGAACGATTTGCTCTTAGAAGCAAGGAAACCACTAGGCTTCCTGAAAGATCTTCTACACCAGGGGTGTCAAACTCATGTTGTCATGGTGGTGTCACGTGACATATTGGGACTTTTTTTTCCTGGGTGTAGGCATGGCCAGCATGTGGCACCTCTGGCTCAGGGGCTGGGAGTTTGACAGCCCTGTTCTACACTGTCCTAGAAGTCACTTTTTTCAATGCTTTAAGATGGAGAAGCAACCGTTGACCTCAACTGTTAGGAACTAGAATTCACAATGAATTGCATCCTTATACTCCATATAATGTAACATATATTTACACTGATTTCCCAAGGAAGTTGGTGGAAGCATCTGAAACTGTTAGAGAACAAACACATTTTGTGAAGCCAGGCTAGCTTCTTATTTGAGGTAGGTAAGATGAATCAGATGGTGAATGGGAAATTCTTTCTCTCTCTTGTTCCTTTAAGTGCTTTTATGGACTGGTTCATTATTATATCTCCTGTCCTTTCCTGTAAGTATAATAAAGTTACATCCAAACTAAAAGAAAGTCTGAAGTGAGATTGGGAAAAAAGATGACACATCTATTCCTACTTTTCCACTTCAAACTGTTTTTTTCTGCTACAGTAATTGCTGTTTGCTGAAGATTTGAGTCAGTTGCTGACTATCTACCTCCCTGAGCTTGTTTGTCAGCATTGGATGTGAATGGGTAGACATGAAGAAAAACTATTTGCCCAACTTTTACAAAAAAAGCTACCTGATCCAGTTTTCTTTTTCTTTCACTGATAACATATTTGTTGTTTCTGCACATGACAACCTGGGAATTTATTTCAAGGTAACACTGTTTACAGGGGAAATTAAAAAAAATGTGTTGCAAGCTAGAACAGATTTTGAAACATTACAAGTTGGTTGCTAAACTAAGTATACTACATTATAAGATGGCTTGTAAACTGGGAATTTTCCATTAAATCCTGAAATTTCCTGGGATGCTTTGAATTACCATTACCAGTCTACCATTGCTTTCAGATATTTGAAGCAGTCCAGACAAGAAGCACAAATTATGAACCTCTAAGGGAGATGGGCAGTTAAGCAATATGAAATATACATACATGAATTCATATATATATACATACATAACACTACCATGTTTCCACGAAAACACAACCTACCCCCAAAACAAGCCCTAGCCTGATTTTTACACCTGTGTCTAATATAAACCCTACCCAAAAATAAGACCTAGTTAAGCCCAGCCTAACATCTGATTATACAAGATGGGATAAGGCGCAGGCATAAAAATCAAGCTAGGGAGAGGGTGGGAGGTGTTGCTCCACGTGCCTAAATCCGCTTACCTTAGGACAGCTGCAGCTAGACCTCCCATGCTCAGACACCTGTTACACCACTGCCCAACTTCTTCTGCAAATTCTTGTGGCCACTTTTGACCAGACACCATGTGGCGCATTGTGCCGATGCCACCATTCACAGCAGAACAAGCCTCGTGATGTCCCACTGCAAGTGGTGGTAAGCCACACTCATGGCTTGATATGAAGAAGTCAGGCAGTGGTGTGATAAGTGTCAGTGCATGGGAGGTGTGGCTACAGAGGTCCTAAGGTAAATGAGGTAAGACATCTCCTGAAAATAAGACCTAGTGCTTATTTTGGGTCCGAAAGGAAAATAGGACCAGGTCTTATTTTGGGGAAAATGCAGTACCTTTATTATAAGATTACATTAATAGAATTGTGCAAGTCTGGAAATACTTCTTCCCTCCTCTACTTTACTCTCCATATTTTACACTAGTTAGAGAGGGTTTCTTCTGAGATGCTTCCTGTTAGCTCTGGAAGCGTGGGCGCAAGGAATGGAGACGAGACATCGAATAGTGACTCAACTCTTTAATAGTGACTTCGGAACAGAGCAAATGGCTAAGGCAGCAGCAGCTCTTTTATAGAGCTGGCTGCTGTCACAACAACCAATGATTTGAGTTTACCGCTCTAAAAAGCGTCCAATCGGAGGCGACCCGCTGCCAGCCAATCAGATCAGTCAGAAACGACCAATCACAATTCGCTATTCGTGGGCCAATCAGAAGTACAGGATTACGAGCCTGCTGTGGAAGTAAAACTATTAGGATTTTAAACGAACGCGTTTGCTTAGTTCGTAACACCCCTCCCCCCTAGGTTCTGTCTGAGGGGTGGGGTGACATATTCTCGCAAATAGGCAGGTCGTTTCACCTGTCTGCTTGATTTGCGCTGTTCCACCGGCTTCTGTCCTGGTTCTGGTTCCGGTGGGCTGTTTGCTGAGCTGGGTGGTGAAGACGGTCCCCCTGCTCCATTGGATGACTCGGGGCTGTCATCTCCACTTCTGTCAATGTTGTCATTCAGGTTCCTTGGACTTGCTTCTATGGCGGTGCTGCTTTGCGGTGAGGCAATCACCCGGCTTGGTCCTCCATCGGAAGGTGAGTATCCCATGGTTGGTTGTGCAGTCTGCTGAGTTTCAATTATCGGATCGCCTGCTATTTCTTTTTCGCCCCCCTCGATTTCCCTCCCCCCCCTGGTTTGAGAGTCAGAGGTTGAGCTGGGGGTAGGTGCCAGTCTGGAGCGAAGCTGGTCTATGTGGCACTTCCATAACTTCCCATCAACAGTTTGTAAGCGGTAGGATCTGGGGCCTGTGAGTTGAGTTATGGTAGCGGGGACCCACAATGGGTCACCTGAGAAGTTTTTTGCAAAGACCAAGTCGCCTACCTTGAAAGCACGACACTTGCTGCTGGACCCCAAGGGCTTTTCTGGTGTGTAGGTAGGGTGTAGGCGATCAAGGTGTGAGCGAAGTTTCTGGCCCATCAGGAGTTCGGCTGGGGTTCTGTTTGTGGTGCTGTGTGGGGTGATGTGTTGGAGGAGAAGCATTCTGGTTACTTTGTCATCAATGTCCCCATGTTCCATCTTGTGTAAGGTCTTCTTTATGAATTGGACCATTCGCTCAGCCCTGCCGTTGGCCGCAGGATGAGCCAGCGATGTTGAAGCATGGCGGATGCCCCGGTCTGCTAGGTACTGTTCAAATGCCAGGGCAGTGAACTGGGGGCCATTATCTGAGACTAAAACATCCGGCAACCCGTGGGTAGCGAATAGTCTATTCAATTTTTTAACGACTGCTTCTGTGGTGGTGCTTTTCATTTTGTAGACTTCGAGCCAGTTGGAATAGGCATCCACTGTTATAAGAAAAGTGTGCCCTTTGGTGGGTCCCGCAAAATTGATGTGGATACAGGACCAGGGACCACGAGGTGCTTCCCACTCAGTTGGAGTTGCCTTTGGTGGGGCAGCGCGAATTTCCTGGCACTTGTTGCATGTGGCCACCCAGGCTTCTATCTGCTTATCTATACCTGGCCACCACGTGCTAGTGCCTTCATTCGCACGATGCCTGGATGCCCATCGTGCAACATTTTTAAGACCTTATGTTGTAGCTTCTCAGGGATGATGACTCTGTCTCCCCACAAAATGCAGCCCTTTTGAGAGAACAGTTCAGTCTGTCTGTTTTTGAAGGG
Source organism: Notechis scutatus (assembly GCF_049901735.1). NCBI lineage: Eukaryota > Metazoa > Chordata > Lepidosauria > Squamata > Elapidae > Notechis > Notechis scutatus. The sequence goes on along the minus strand of NC_142011.1, from coordinate 131,444,679 downwards.
TGCAAAGGTGTCGTTGGGTTCATTTTCAGGCCAACCTCGTTCCACCCAGGTGAGGACTCGTGCCAAAACAAGATCCTTCTTTGTTTCTGCGGCGATGTCTCTGGCAGTCAATGGTGGTGAAGGAAGAGTTTCAATTTGGAGTGCAGTTAGGGTTGGAGCTGGATCATCTATGGCTTCTGGTAGCGGAGAACAACTTAAGGCGTCAGCGTGGGGAATGGCTTTCCCCGGGCAGTGTTGCAGTTGATAGTCGTATGCGGCTAGAAACTCTGACCAACATGTCATTCTTGGCGATAGGATGTGGGGAGTTGGTTTGTCTCCCGCTAAAATACCAAGTAATGGTTTGTGATCGGTGATTATGGCAAAAGGTCTTCCATATACATATTCATGGAAACGCTTGATAGCAGACACAATAGCGAGAGCCTCTTTATCGAGTTGGCTGTAGTTTCTTTCAGTCTTTGATAAAGTCCTTGAAAAAAAAGCAATAGGTGCTTCATTTCCGTTTTGCAGGACATGGCTCAAAATAGCTCCCATCCCAAATGGTGAGGCGTCACAGGTGACAGTTAAGGGCAAAGTCTCGTTATACTGCATCAATACAGCAGTCTGAAGTTAAGAGATCTTTTACTTGCTGGAATGCTCGTTCTTCCCGATGTCCCCAGACCCAGGAAGCCTTCTTGTCGAGTAGTCTGTGTAGGGGCTCAGCTACTGTCGCCTTCTGGGGCAAGAAGATGTTATAAAAGTTAATGAGTCCCAGGAAGGCTTGGAGGTCTGTTTTATTCCTAGGTCTTGGGGCGTTTTTTATTGCGGTTAGCTTTTTTTCAGTAGGGTGGATCCCCTTTTTGTCAAGAAGGTACCCAAGGAATTCAACCTTCTCAGTACAAAGTTGACACTTGTCTTTCTTTACTTTCAGGCCAGCGTCTTTAAATTTCTGGAGAACCATTCTGAGTCGTTTTTTCTAATATGTCTTTAGTGGGGGCGGCTATTAAGACATCATCGAAATAGGGCACGACCCCTTTTATGCCTTGTAATAGTCTCTCCATCAGGCTTTGGAAGATGCCTGGTGCTACACTCACTCTGAACTGGAGTCTATTACACTTAAACGCACCTCTGTGAGTGACTATAGTCTGGGCCTCTGCAGTCTCTGCATCTACGGGTAGTTGTTGGTATGCCTGGGCTAGGTCCAATTTTGCAAATATTTTTCTGCCGCCCAGGGAGTGAAGAAGATGTTGGATCACGGGTACAGGATAAGCGCTTTGCTGAAGCACGTGATTTAGGGTGGCCCGGTAATCCCCAGAAATTCTTAACGATCCATCAGGCTTTATGGGTGTTACAATCGGGGTTTCCCATCGGGCGTGGTCAATGGGTTCTAACACGCCTTGGGCTATTAATTTGTCCAATTGTTCATCAATCTTTGGCTTGAGTGCAAAGGGCACTCGACGAGGCTTAAGGCGTAGGGGCGCAACATCGGGGCTGAGGCTAAACGATATGGGGGATCCCTTGTACTTGCCTAGCTTCTCAGTGAACACGTCCTGGAACTCCTGGATGAGGCCCGCTTCCCAGTCGTTGCTTCCGGTATGGTGGATGCCAGCTAGTTCAATTCCCAATGGGGTGAAACACTGCAAACCCAACAAGCTGGGCCAGTCTCGATCGACGATGGTAAGAGGTAGAGTTGCGGTGTGGTCTTCGAAGGACACTTGGACGTGGCTGGACCCGACAACGGGAATTCTGTTTCCTTGGTAGTCCTTTAATATGATTTTTTGAGTGCTGAGGTCCTGGCGACGGATGTCAGGGATCAGCTGTTTGAAGGTTTTCCAGGAGACCATTGATAGGGACGATCCCGAGTCGACTTCCATTACACACGGGCGATTCTCAATGGTGACTTTCACTCGGATCTTTCTCGCATCCAGGGATGAGGCGTGGCCGATGGTAATGGTTTGATGCGCCTCTTCTCGTCTAGCTGACGTAGCAGGTGCTCGATTTCTGTAGTGGTTGTGGTTCCATTGGTGGCTCAGGCGGTCCCGATTTACAGGTGGGCTACCTGTTGTCTGGCGGAAGTTGCTTTCTCTTCGGATTGGACTAGACCCTCGCTTGCTTCTGCAGACCTTTGCGATGTGGCCTCGCTTCCCACAGGAACGGCAGTGTGCGTCGAGGAATTTGCAGTCAGATCGCGGGTGATTGGCTCCGCAACCTGCGCATTGACGTGAAGGGTTCTGGCTCTGCTGGTCTCGCTAGTCATGCTCTGACCTGAGTCAGTTGACCTCCTCTTCCTCACTATCAGACGAGGATTCGAGGTCTTCGTGATGAGCAGTTGTCGTGTGTCTCTCTGAGAAAGGCGTAGTATCACTGGCAAGTTGGCGGTGTGGTGCGTTTGTGCAGCGCATTCGAGCGGCCGACTTCCTGGTTGCTTCTGCTGCAGTAGTGTCGGTGATGACATCTGCGAGGGCGATGTCCCCTTTAGCCATGATCTTGCTCTGGGTCATGGGGTCTCTTAGACCCAGAACAATTCGATCCCTCATGGCTTCCTCGAGGTTTGCGAAGCCACAGAGTCCCCCTAGGTTCCTCAGGTCAGCGATGAAGTTCCCAACACTTTCGCTCTCCTGTTGGTCCCTCTGGTAAAACTCATGTCTCCGGATGAGTGTTTGCACCGCGGGTGCATAATGTGCCCGAAGGATAGGCGCGAGGTTATCCCAATCCATTGTCTTGACTTCCGCTGGTTTTGCAAGTGCCTTAGCCATTTTAAAAATGGCAGGCCCGCAATGGGTTAGGAATACAGCTCGTTTCTTGCCAGGCGTAGCATCTTTTAGATTGTTGGTCTCCAGGAACATCTGGAACCTGTCCATATATGAGTCTCAGTCTTCGTTAGCTGGGTCAAATGGAGCGGGTGGTATAGCGCCGCTGGTCATTCTGCTGCTGTTGGTGTGCTCTTAGCCACATGCTCTGTTTGGTGCTTCAGCGAGTGCTCAGTTAGATCTATCGTCTCCGCATCCCATCCTCGTCGCCAGTGTTAGCTCTGGAAGTGTGGGTGCAAGGAACGGAGACGAGACATCGAATAGTGACTCAACTCTTTAATAGTGACTTCGGAACAGAGCAAATAGCTAAGGCAGCAGCAGCTCTTTTATAGAGCTGGCTGCTGTCACAACAACCAATGATTTGAGTTTACCGCTCTAAAAAGCGTCCAATCGGAGGCGACCCGCTGCCAGCCAATCAGATCAGTCAGAAACGACCAATCATGATTCGCTATTCACGGGCCAATCAGAAGTGCAGGATTACAATCCTGCTGTGGAAGTAAAACTATTAGGATTTTAAACGAACGCGTTTGCTTAGTTCGTAACACTTCCAACACCCATTTCCTTCTGTGGTTTGAGATATCTTTTGCATGAGAGTTGTCCAAGATGTAGATCATCTTCCTCCCAAGATCATTCCCATATACATTACACTTTGTTCTGAACCTCCAGATAAAGCACCAAATTATACACATCTGATCTTTTAATTTTCTAAGAAATATATATTTCCTTATCTAATTTATTGGGACCTAACTTTAGTGACATCAGACAGAAAATGTCATAAGAGCTTCAAGCCTTCACAATATTTGATCCAAGGCACAGGGACACATTTTTTATTTTTGTTTCTTTTTATTAATACAGGGGAAAAATCACATTTTGGTTTTAGGAAGTGTTTCATTATTTCACCCTGTTCCTTTTGCCTTTCCCACAAATAAATAGGCAAACAGTGACCAGGAAACAAACTAAAACAGCCAGCCTATTCCTATGTCCTACCTAGAGATAATCAAGGAGTAATTATATTATTTAGCTTTCTCTGACTTGCAGTCCAACATTTTCTTCCTCTAGCTAGCTGAATGCGTGCAATCCCTTTGTGTTCTTCTGCTTTCTATGATAGTCATCTATTTTGAAGAGATTTGTCTTACAAGAGTATTCTTTTTTTCCCCTAAAATGGATCTTCTGATTGCTCCTTCCTCAAGTTTATTTCAGGAACATCGGGCCTGCTCTTTTGGAAACCACAAACACTGCCTAGGGTTCATATTGCTGTACCAGCCATTATACCTCTATTTTTGTTTCTTCAGCTTTTGTATGAGCAAGCCTTTAAAAACTTTGCTATGTCTTTACTCTCAGGGTTTGCTATGAGCTAGGAAGAACAACATGTCTGAGTGGGTGTATGCATGACAGATAACAGAGAGCCATGAGTAACTACAGGCTGTCACAAAAAGCTTTTGCTTGTCAATTCAGGGCATGAAAAGTAACATCCTTTTCTAAGTCATTCAAAAATGGAAATGAAGGAGAGAAAAAAAATAGGGCAGTTGAAAAGGCCAGTTGAGATCTCTGTCCCTCTTTGAATTGGTAACAAGTAGAAACCCCGATTTGTTTTTTAAATAACTAACCTTCAAAGTACATTTGGTGAGAGTACCCCCTATCAAAGAAGGACTGAGGTAAGGATGGGGGAAGTTTACATCCTTAGATGCAGGCATTGCTAAATAACATTGATGCAAGCAAAGGATAGATAAAATGCTTTGCATTATTTTTTTAAAATGGTAGGCCTGATCCAACTTTCTACTGTGTCCTCACTTCTTTGCTTACAGTCAATTGTAGGCAGAGCTCCTTAGCATAATGCCTTATGTACAACTTGTCATGCCAACTCACTAAACTTTGGTTTCTAATCAAAACAATACTTCTATCTCTACCACTAATGGATATAAAAGCAAGCAAATTTTTAGTACCAAATTATTTGGCATCACCAGATTTATGGGAGCATATAGACTTATATAATTCTTCACAGTGCTTTATAGCCCTCTCTAAGCTGTTTACAGAGTCAGCATATTACCCCTCATTTTACCCACCTCGGAAGGATGGAAGGCTGAGTCAAACTTGAGCCTGGTGAGATTTGAACTGCAAAATTGCAGGCAGCCGGCAGGCAGCAGAAGTAGCCTGCAATACTGCACTCTAACAACTGTACCACCGTGGCTCATAATTATGCATTATGAATTAAATTTCTACTTGGCTCCAGACTGGAGTTACATGAATATATGTATCCATGTGCGTGCAAACACACACGTATATACCACCACACCAAACTGTGGATTGAACCATTTCTTGGAATGCAGCATAGCAGAAATAATGGCATAAATTCATAGGTGAAGGGAATTGAGATGAGAGGGTTTTCAGGTGCAGCACAAAAGATTTTAAAAAACGATTACTGGAAGTACTTATTGAAAATTACTGTTGGAAGAAATATTCTTCTGGGTTCAGTTCCAAGCGGGGAAGAAAGACACTGGAAACATGGTGACTGCTTGGAAAGATGGTTTAATGGTGGACAAGACCACATGGCTTGGAGCTCCAAAGTGGAAAGAATGATCACATGCTTAAGATGAAAGAAAAGAAGGAAGGGCTGATATGTTGAGCGTGCCTGGGATTTACACCCTCTGTTGGGATTTGAATTTGAGCTTGTATTCTGATTAGTTGTCAGACTCCCATGGGGCCATGCAAGGGCAACTCTGTAGGCTAGCCTGAGTCCCAGGCTTGGTTGAGCCTTGCTGGATGATGATGTAATGAAAGGGCTTTGGGCAATTGTATTATAGCTCTACCTGGATATCTTTGTTATGTAAAATAGACTGGCCTAGGTCAGAGTAATGGTCCAGTAGCAAAGGTGGGGGGGGTGAGTTTCTGCTTCTGAGTTTCTACTCTTTTTAGGGGAAATATTCTGCCTTTTTAATATTTCCTAGGATATTTCATTTTTCCAGGAGAGGGGTTGGTGATAACTTTCTATATTACATATTCACATGTGGAAAGGAATTGTATTGTCAAGCACATCAGTGCTTCTTGAAATGAATAGCATCTTCAACTCTATTGCAAAATATCACACAACTTAACAATACATTAATACTGCAGTCAAATGCACTTGCATAAATATTTAGACTTTAAATCACTAACAGGTGAAAAAAGTTTGTGAATTGACATCCGAAATTTAACTTTACTTTTGTAATGACTGAACGTTTCAGTAAAAATAAAATCAATCCTATATTTTTAATGTTTGCAAAAAATAGTTTAAACCATTTTTAAAGAAACCTCTTTTTTGTAGATAGAACTTCAGTTCCTGGAAAATGGAACGTTGCTGGTATAGACAATTGCTTTGGTAGAACATTGAGCTGTAGTTTCTGCTGATCTGATGTTTTGGAAAAAAGGAAATTTGTATGTGCATATTCATTCATTCATAGATAGACAGACCAACAGATAGATTTCTGGGTTGACACCCCTTTTTCATACTTTCCTGAGAAGAAAAAGAATCCAGAAGCTTAAGATTAGTAACATAGAAGGAATAAATAGCAAAAGAACATCCCACCTCTATAAATCTGCATTTGGTACATAAATGTAAATATACATGAGTGTGTGCATGTGTGTGTGTGTGTACTTTTCTTCTTGTACTTGCATGTTCTTTGGAGCAGCTGCTCTGGTTGGTTTAGAAAAAAGAGGGAGTCCTAAATTAATTCTTTTTTCAGTTGCTTACATTGCAGAAGAAATATTGTAATTATAATGTCATTTGTTAGAAAGTAAATCTTGTTTATCTCACTGAGATGTCTTTCTTGCAGAACTATGTTTAGAATTGACTATGACTTGGTAAACATAGCTTATTATTTACTATTTAAATATGTAGAATCTTGGTACCCTGTTTATTAGACAACTGTCAGGTAAAATATATTTGCAGTGAACTTATTGGGCCTGGATGAATCAGGAATACATTTAGATGCTAATAATGCACATCTGAAGTTTAAAAAGTATCCAAAATTATTTATAGACATCCCAGATGATTTTGCAATTTGAACTGAATGATTGGTTTTTGATTCAGCAAGCCAATTTGATTGGATATTTGACTGAATTGCTTTTCAATCTATATTCTGAGTTGAAGTTTTTCGCAGCTCTGTTTCTTACACTGACTTAGGGGTGGGATTCTACCAGTTCGCACCTATTCGGTAGAACCGGTTGTTAATATTCTAAGCAGTTCGGAGAACCGGTTATTAGAAGAAATTACTGGCTTAATCCTGTAAGGAAGGCAGGAAGGAAATGTTCTGGTGTTGCTTACAGAAATTGCCTCTCTTATTACATCCCTTATTACATTCTTGGCGGGACTAGACTTCCTGTCTCAGGAACTTCTCTGGAGTTTCCCCCCCCTCCTTTGCTGGTACTTTGCTTGTGTGGAGTGACCATTTAAAGTTACAATGGCACTGAAAAGAGTGACTCATGACCATTTTTCACACTTACAATTCTTGCAACATCTCCACAGTCATGAGAGGCCAGGCGAGGAGATGTGTGTCTTGATGTGAGTGATATTGAGTTGGCCACACCCAGCCAATAACATGACCACCAAATCATGTCCACCCAGTCACATGACCACCAAGCCATGCCCACCACTTAAGCAATGCCCACAGAACCGGTTGTTAAAAATTTTGAATCCCACCCCTGCACTGACTGTTTATATTATTCATGTCATTATATAGAAATATTTATTGATGATAAACTTGGTCTAATAAGAATGTCTTATCTCTGAGAAATAATTATCTTACCGGTTATTGTGATCCTTAATTTTTCATTACACTCAAAATCACCAATGGAGACGGTGAGTGGAAAAGTGTCCTGCTACAAGTAAATATGTGATCGGGTCAATTCTGTCTGGTACAAAAGCCCAGTCCTGCTCATGAAATTCCATGTATGCCAAACCACTACCTGGTTATACATACAGTAATTGGAAAGCCATAAAACTGAGCATTTGGGGATTAATAATGAGTTACAGATGGCACTCAACTTTGGATGCAAAGTCACTCCAAACATTTGACATGTTCCTGGATTAGATATTCCAACTAATTCTTTCTGGAATTGACATAAATTTGAAATAAAAATACCCCTTTTTTGCCTTATCTAACAGCATGGGAGGAGGAGGAAAATTTTCCACTTTCCTGCTCTGTGGTATGACTAGTATAGTGATTCAGAGGTCCATGGAGTCCTTGGGAAGTTCATATGGAAAGGGAACAGTCAACAGATTCTCAGATTACTGCAAATGAGAATATGAATAGGAAGCATATGTAAACCATGCATCCCTCCTACTGGCAGTCAGGAATTTGCCATGCCCCATCCCAATTTAAGAGAACAAGGTTACTGTATTTTTGGGGGATGGAATAAAATGATGTATAATGCACTTTTGTGGAGGGAGGAAAAATAGTCACATTTCTGAAATCTTGGAACCATAAGATACTACTCTGTTATTCTAACAGAGTTGGAAGGGACCTTGGAGGCCTTCCAGTCCAACCCCCTGCCCAGGAAGGATCCTCTATATACCAATATATCCCCTATACTATGTCAAACTTGTGGCCCACAGGCTGGATGCATCACATGCTGGCCACGCCCATGCCTGGTTTAGCGAAGGGGAAAAAGGTCATGATACGTCACATGACGCTGCCATGATGACGTGAGTTTGCCACTCCAGACAAGCACCTGTCCAGACTCTTCTTAAAAGCCTCCAGTGATGGGGTACCTACAACTTTTGAAGGCAAGCTGTTCCACTGTTTAATTGTTCTCACTGTCAGGAAAGTTCTGCTTAGTTCTAGGTAGCTTCTTTCCTTGATTAGTTTCCATCCATTCCTCTTTTCTTGCCTTCTGGTGTTTTGCAAATGGAAATAACCAGGGGTGGGATTCTGCCAGTTTGGACCTGTTCAGGCAAACCCCTAGCTCTGAAGATGAGCTGGGACTGAACCAGTTTGCTCCGATGAACATGAAAGCACATGATCACCGAACCAGTTGTTATACTGACAGCATCCCAACCCTGGAAATAACTCTGTAGCCGGGGCATTGCTAGGTGGCAATGTTAAAACAAGAACTGTTGTACATATACAGAATACAAACATGCATAATAATTACTTCTGTTCTCCTCCTCCTTTTTGTTTTGTTATTGGTACATCAAATGCAAAAGTGATGCAGAGTATGTATACTTAAAAGATTATAAGCATAGATGTTATGAATAAGTAAGAGATGAGTAAGAGCCCCCAGTTTAAACTGTTATAGTATATATTATTAGCAGACAGCTGTAGGACTGAAATGTGTGAAAAAAAAGGAGGCATGCATTGTGACCTCATGTGTTCCTCTGGCTGTTTCTGCTCTGTAAAACTTTCAACTTTTCTGTAGGCGTCATTCTCACTAACAGTTCTTTCATATGAGTTATTTCTTCTGTGTGGATGTCTCATCTATGTAGGACAAGTGCCAGGTGTGAATCCCTAAAGGTTTTACACTGTTGTAGAGGAATTAAACAACTACAGAAATCCTTAAAAGGTTAGTTGTATAAAAAGTAGCATTGCAACTATTTATCTTTTTTTTTCTTGCCACTGGGCAAAACTGTTCTGTAGCACTTTGGTGTGAAAAAAGACAGATTGACAATTTGCACTGTTTTTCTGATAATTCTGACAGTAAGGTGACCAGCCATCCTCCTTTAGGGAGGACAGTCCTCCTTTTGTAAGTTCTGTCCTCTCTCGAAAAGTGTCCTCCTACATGTCCTCCTTTTTGATATATGAAGACTAATCTGTAAATCTCTGTATTTGATCAATGCCAATCTGATATGTTGTTTGTGATGTGACATATTTGTATTTGACATGGCGATTCGTCAAGGCTTGGTACAGTGTGGCGAGACGCAATTATGAGACACATGCGCTCCACACAGGAGAATTGTTTTGAGAGAGTGTGCCATGCGCAAGAGTGCAAGAGTGCAAGAGTGCACCATGTGCAAGAGTGTGCCACGTGCAAGAGTGCACCGCGTACAAGTGGCTTTGTTTTTTTCCTTCAATTTATTTGTGTCCTCCTTCTCATTGTAAAAAAGTTGGTCACCTTACTGACAGGCCATATGACGTGAGCCTCAATGCCCCACAGTTCAGCAAAGGCTAAAATGACCATGTCAGCCGAGTCCTATAAAACTTCACATTTTTGATTAAAAATGAAGAATGAGGAAAGATTGTTCAAGGTTTCTGTTTCTAATAAACACTCAGTGCACAGTTTACTAACTTAGTGATCTATTTCAACTGTCCTTTTCCTGATACTTTCTGTCAAATGACCCCCTGGCTCACATACCTAGAGTGCATCATGTGAGAAAAGATCACTTTGCTATCATTTGTACAAGTTTTAATATTTATTTATAAATACCAAATAATTTATTTCTGTGACAGAATTTATTCCAAGCATCACCTAATACGAGTGCTACTTTACTGTCTTATGACCACATTATGCAAATGTGATGCCTTCATTTTTGGCTTAAAACGTTATGGTGTCTTAATCCCTGATTCTACTTTTTTTCTCAGTATATCAAACCATCTTCTCTGTGCATGACAAACGGATTTAGCAAAGGGAGGACATCTTTATGAAAGCTTCTCATGTTGATCTTGATGTCTGAAGAGATTTGTATCAGCATAGGCAGTGTCCTAAATAATTCAGAGCTTTAAAAAAGCCACAACCAACCACCTTACATTGTGCCTGGAAAACAACTAGCAGCAGTCCAGTGTTATGTATTAGTTAGCAATCTAGCTGTTATGTTTTGAAGTAGCTGAAGTTTTCTGAGCATTCCTCAAGTGTCTCTCTTTGTACAGAAATATAAAGAGATGAGAAGAAAGAATGGGAAATTGATTTGCTAGGGAACAGGACTGATTTGCATTGGAAAAGAATATATTTGCCTATCACTGTTATGATGAGTCATCCCATCAGCCAGAAGATGAAACTGGATTTGGCATCTTTATCTACTTAAGTGACTCTGGCTTCCCCAGTGATTTTGCCTGTCCAAAGTTGCAAAAGGTGAACACATGACCTTGGGGCACAGCAACAGTCACCAGTTGCCAAACATCTGAATTTTGATCACATGATGATGGGGCTGCTACAAAGGTTGTAAGTGTGAAATACGGTCATAAGTCACTCTTTTCAGTGCCATAGTTACTTTGAATGGTCATTAAATGAACTGTTGTTAGTCAACTACCTGTATGTTGTTGTTTAATATTATTAAAAGTATCATCGCAGAATGTTCTTGTTCCAAGTAAAAATGCCTTTTGCAATTGACTGGTGGTGATTTTGTCAATGCCAATGATGTTCAAGTATGTTCCAGATTTTTTCAGATTGCACTTAAGGTTCCTATTATTATTGGTTATATTTTTGCTTTCTTTTGCCACAGTTGTTCTACTTCTATTTGCAGGCCTTTATATTTTGCTACTGTTCGTAACCTATGAAATTATTATTATTATCTGTTCACAACAATGTGAAAGAACAGCTGCCAGTTTTAGCTAGTTTTGGACTTCATACACATTTAGGACTTCCCAAAAACCTACGGTATTGGTAATCTATTGGGCTAATATTATGATTGCTGGAGAAGAGGTGTGTATTTTAGGGGAAAATGTCTCTTTAAGAAAGAAGCAAATGTTATTTAAGTGTGGCATATCATGGTTGCTTGGCCTTGGGAATCAGATGAAAGATTCAACTTGAACTTCTCATCTAGATCATGGTATAAGTAGTATAAATCATCAGAGTTAAAATTTCATCATGTATGAATCTTTCAGTTACAATGGTGTGCAGGTATTGTGCATTACACACTGCACCTTATATCATAACAATGGAGAATTATGCCAGAACCACTCAAAATTGCTGCCCACTTTGACTTGACTGAGTCAGGAAATCAGGGAATGTCAAATTTTTCAACTTTTAATTCCAAACATTAGAGGTGCTCAAAAGTTGTAACATGCCTTGAGGATGGTAAATATATTTTGGTTACTTTAATATAATGTAGATGTGCTTGGTAAGAAACTACATAAATATCATAACTTTTTAACATTTTGTTTCATAATGCTTAATAAGATTCATGAATCAAATCAAAAGGAGGACTCAGAAGTCGAAACATTGGGTTTTTATTGATTTATATTTGAAACCCTAATAAAGCTATATCTCTTACTAATAGGATATATTCACATGACATCCTGAGTCATAAACTAGTCAAGAACACTTAGCATATTGTATAAACCTAATGTGGTTAGGGTTAGAGTTAAGGTAAGTTTATGGTTCAGGATATGTTAAGTCCCAAAAATTTATTATTTGTGGATCAGCATATTTTCTGAACATAAGCATTACAGTGACATTTGCAGGCAAATTAACTCATATTTAGGAGTAAACCAACCCAAACCTGAAAAGTAAATATAGTATAAGGATTTTGGAGCTAGGTTGTTTTTAATCTTCATCCTCTTCCTCACCTCAGGATAGCATGTTTAACTCTTTGTGGTAGTTTGTAGAAATACATAGAGTATATCTTTAGGCATAGTTACCTTTTGTCAGAGATCAATACATTTTACAGATTTACTTTTTTGTTATAGAAGAAAAATTGTTGCAGATTAGGGAAGATAGATATAGATAGATAGATAGATAGATAGATAGATAGATAGATAGATAGATAGATAGATAGATAGATAGATAGATAGATAGATAGATAGATAGATAGATAGATAGATAGACTCATCTTTCCATTGATGGATATTATTTGTGAAAACTACAGATGCAGGCAAGACTTCTATAAACTGCTGAGAAATAGAGATATGCCAGAGGTATTCCTCAGTAAAAAAATTAACAAATGATAAATAGAAGTATAAGTAGAGGAAATTAAAGTTAGCCTCTACATGAAATTATGGATTTTAAAGTAAATGTCTATTTTTGTTTTCTAATAGAATTAATTACTTTTGCAAAGCACTTTAAAAATAATTATGACTTGCATATCCTGAAGCAAAACTGCTTATTATTACATGGTAGAATTGTCTTTTATATGTCTCTCTCTCTTTTTGGCAGAATTTTAATTTAATTTAATTTTTAGCTATAGTGTTTCCTCTGGGAAGCAAAATTTCCTAGTCCCTTTCCCCATTCAAATTTGTCCCTTTCTAGTGATATCATGGCATGAATAGTTTAAACTATACTACTCAACAGGATACTGTGAGGTTGAGTTGCAACTCCCAATCCTATATTGACCATATACTGATCCCTCATGATCAGAAATCAAATTGAACAGCAATTCATAGGATCATAGAGTTTGATAAGCATGTTTCATAGATATTTGATTATCTCGATTCAGTTCTGGTTACTTTCAAAGGATCCTGATTCTTCTTGTGAAGCCATAGCTTCTTTAAGTGAATTTTGTTCCATTTTATGTCTTTTCTTGCCACATTTATCAAGATAAATGGTTATCCAATATTTTCTTTGAAACTTCAGGGTTGGAGCATTTACAACTTCTAAAGGCAAGTCATTCCACTGATTAACTGTTGGGAAGTATTGGAACACAGCTGTTATTTCACTCCTAATCCTTCTTTTCATTAAACTAGACATACCCAGTTCCTGCAACCATACTTCATATGTTTTAGCCTCCAGTCTCCTGATCATCTTTGTTGCTCTTCTCTGACTCTTTCTAGAGTCTCAACATTTTTTTACATCATGGCGACCCAAAACTGGATGCAGTATTCCAAGTATGCCCTTACAAAGGCATTATAAAGTGGTATTAACACTTTACGTGAATCACTGCAGTTGTTAAATTACGGCTGTTAAGTGAATCTGGTTTCCCCATTGACTTTTCTTGTCAGAAGATTGCAAAAGGTGATCACAAGATCCTAGGATACTGCAGCTCTCATAAATGTGAGTCAGTTGTCAAGCATCCAAATGTAAATCACGTAACCATGGGAATGCTGCAATGGTCATAAATATGAAAAATGGTCATAAATCACTTTTTTCAATGCCATTGTAACTTTGAATGGTCACTAAATGAACTGTTGTAAGTCAAGGACTACCTTTATGAATGGCTATTGATCATAGAAGAAAATGTGGTGTTAACGATAAGTCTTCAGAAAAATAAAATAAATATATTTTCATTTGATTCCCTTTTTTACCAAGGATATAACCTTGTACCTTCAGATGTTCATATTATGGAATTTAAGTTGCTGGTTGTCTTTGAAAGGTTACAGTTTTCGAGTTTCTAGGCAAGCTTCATTCTTTCATATCATGCAAAGCCCATTTATTCTGAAAACAAGACGTCTGTACTTTTGGTTACTATACCAGCGGCACCACAATATTTGGTATTTTGCTATGATGAGTTTCTGATAACAGCTTATTTGACATTGTTTGTGGAAATTTAATTTATACTATACAACAGCCTTCATATCAAAGAACACTTTGAGGCATTATTGGACTGTATGAAAAAGTGCTGAATGTACAATGATCAGCAGGTTTCACCTGACTGGACTGTACCTTTGCAACTCTTTGAATATTGCACTGCATGATTTATGGTGGCATTTGGCTTGCCAAATGACATCCCAAATCATCCAGCTTTCCTCCAGGTCTCTAGCAGAAAAAATTTGCTGTGAAGAACTCAGAAAACATGAGCCCAAATATTAGGCTGAATGGTAGTTTAGAAATATACCTCAAAGGAAGTATTTGGGGTAGGGCAGCCATAAGCACAGCACTTATTTTCAACTCTCTAATGCATGCACATCTTTTTTTTTTCTGATTTAGAGAAGCAGATTGTGCCGCACATGCTCTAAAGTAGCTTTTTGGCACTGGATCCAAAACATTTTAGAAGTCTATTTGATATTATCACCTGCTAATTGTGGCATATAAAACTTTGGATTGTAGGCATTTGCTCTGATTTCTTTTTATAAAACTGGCAAAGCCATGTGACCCAAAGGACATTCTGACCCAGTTCTGAATAAAGATTTTAAAAAAAATTCTGTACTTGACTTATATCTCTTCAGACTGCCAACAGCCACCAGAACATTTTATGTCTTCTAAAAGAAAGATATGAAAAGGATGGAATTTAGCCTTCCTTCTTAATAGGTAGAAGTCTTTTCTTACAGTTTTACAGGATAACATTGTTTTACCCTAACTGTTTTGGGTAAAGATAATAAAATGATGAATCATGGTTTGTCAGATAAAGTGTATGTGACTTTAAGCTAAAGGAATGTAATTAAGGGTGCAGCTGTAAAAGTACTATATAAGCAGCAAGGCACTCTCTGGCTCTTACTGGCTGGCTTATTGAAGACTGCGTTCTTGCTGAAACGGGGAGTGAAGAAGTGTGTTGATATTTCTCAACGGAGAGAAGATTGGACTGATTTATTGTAAGTGTACTGACATTGGCTATTCAACACGGACTTTGCAAATAGAGTATCCCTGACAAGACTTGACTGAAATTGATATATGACTACTGGACTGTTTACATGACTATGCTATAATTCTTAAATGGAATAAACAATATTTTTGATAGCACAAGCGTATCTGTATTTTTACTGCGTGTTAACGAGAAGGCTTATCTCACACATTTACCTGTCTTCCTATCTGACTTCGCTGCACATTCTGTTTAGTTTGTTTTCCTTAACACCCGTTGGGGAATCCAGGCTTAACACTGGTTATGGGCCCAGAGAGACTGCAAAGTCAGTTTAACTAGGATAAAAACAGGTTTATGTAAAAAGTGAGATTTTGTATTGTTACACGTTACAGTAAACAGACAGCTGTGTTTTATCAATTATATTTTTATATCCATATATTGAAATATGGCACAAGACAGTCTACAAAGTTTGTCCCTTATACCCAAGCTGGATGGAACAAACTATGTTTCATGGTCTATGAAATGTAGTCTACTTCTACGAAGAGAAGGTCTGTGGAACATAATTGAAAACCCACCAAACGTAGAAGAATGGGATCCTGAAGATGAGGAAGATAGTCAAAAGATAGAAGAATTTAAACAGAAAAATGAACAAGCACTTTGCATCATAGGATTAACATTAACTGATCAGCAGCTTGTTCATATACGTGGAGAGCAAACAGCTATTGGGTGTTGGCAAAAACTGAAGAGGATTTATGTCAGAGATAACGGTGCTCACATAAATCTAACACGGAAGCTTTTCCGCACGTATCTCCAAAAGAATGGTGATATGCTGAGTCATTTGAATACTATGAAAAGCATTTTCCAAGAACTGCATGAGAAGGAATTAATTTTCTCTGAGCTACACCAGGTCTACATAATTCTATCTTCATTAGATGAAAGTTTTGATGACTACGTAACTTCCCTAGAAATATTGCCTAAAGAAAGCCTAACTTTAACTGATATCACTGGCAGATTGATTGAAGAGGCCAGAAGAAGACTTGAAAGAGATCAGTTAAGGAGGGAGCAACCTCAAAAGGAAAATAATGAATCTCCTACTGCATTCGCAATTAAAAAGTGTTTTAATTGTGGAGGGAGAGGACATTTTGCAAGATTTTGTAAGAAACCAAAGCGCCAGAACGCAAGCCAGAATGCTGGAAGCCATCAAAGAAGAAATAAGAATTATGAGTTAGCAATGTATAGTAATGGAGTTGTAAAAAATAATTTATGGATGGTTGACAGTGGTGCGTCCCACTGTATTACAAATGATAGCAAAAAATTTGTAAAAATGTCCATGAGTTCAAAACATATCTCATTGGCAAACGGATGGAAAATGAAGGCAAAAGGTCAAGGTATAGCTCATTGTTCTAGTATAAAAGAGAACATAAAAATGTTATATGTACCTCAACTTAAATTTAATTTGCTTTCAGTTAGAATGTTGGTTAGATTAGGATACATAGTTACCTTTAGGGGAGATACTTGTTTAATTGAAAAAGAAGGTAAGAAAATTACTGCATCTTTAAGAGGTGAATTATATGTGTTAAATGATAATGGTTTAGAGTTGGCTAACACAGTTTATGATAACAAGAAACCTCATAATGAATGTATTCACTTGTTACACCGAAGGCTAGGTCATTTAAATTTTAAAATGATTAAGAGAACTGTTCAACTATCTAAAGGAATAAGTTTGAAACCTTGTAATAAGTATTTGCAATGTTCTGCTTGTAATCAAAACAAAAGCAAAGTTATACCGGCAAATAGAGTTGATGGATTTACTACCAAAGAGCCTTTAGAGGTAGTATTTGCCGATATAATAGGTCCTAAAAAGCCAAGTGTAGGTGGTGCTAGATACATATTAAGCATAATGGACCACTATTCTAGGTATGGTTTCTGTTTTTTAATGAAGAGAAAAACTGAAATGTATACAAATTTCTTTAATTGGTTAAAATTTGCAGAGAGGAAAACTAAAAAGAAATTAGTAACTCTTATAACAGATAATGGTACGGAATTTACAAATAATAAATTCCAGAATAGACTTAGAATGGCAGGTATTCAACATAAAAGGTCTGCACCATATAGGCCTCAACATAATGCATTTATAGAGAGAAGAGGCCAAACACTGCAATCAATGGGAAGAACAATGTTATCTGATTCTGGATTACCTGACAATTTGTGGGGAGAAGCTATAATGTGTGGTAATCACATATTAAACAATGTTGTTAATTCAACAACAGGTGAATTACCATTCACTCTGTGGCATGGTAGGAAACCTGATTTGAGTTATATTCACACATTTGGTGCACCAGCATGGGTGCATATCCCTACACAACTCAGGCACAAAGGACAACATAGAGCTAAAAGATTAATTTTTGTTGGATATCAAGCAAACCATAGATCTTATAGATTCTGGGAACCAGGTACATCTAGAGTATACTGCAGTGCTAGTGCACAATTCCTAGAACATATAGAATGGAATAGATTAGAGCAAGATTCAGATAATGATGTTATTATAGAACCCTATAAGAGGCAGAAAGAAAAGAATAGTTATAAGAAAAGTCCAATTAAAGAAGAAGTCCATGAAGAGCAAATAGAACCAGATCAAGAGGAGATAATTGATCAAGAAGAGATAGATAGTCAAGAACAGGAAATAAAGGAAAGTCCACCTGTAAGTCCAGTTATACCTAGACGCACAACGCGTATAACTAGACCACCTGAAAGATATCAGGCAAGTATTGTTTGCCAAGTAAATAAAGTTCCTACTAGCATAGATGAACTTAAGATGTATCCTGCTAAGGATCAGGAGAATTGGAAAAAGGCAATGGAAAAAGAGTTAAATTCATTAAGGGAAATGAAGGTTTATGAAGAAACCAAATTACCTCCAGGAGAAAAATCCATTGGGTGCAAATGGATATTTAAAGTAAAGACTGGAAATAATAGGAAAGTAACTTATAAGGCTAGATTAGTAGCACAAGGATTTAACCAAAATACATATGATTATGATGAAGTATTTGCACCAAATCTTAAGGCTACAACTTTAAGAGCCGCTTTAGTATGGGCAGCTAAGAAGAATTATATTGTTAACCATTTAGACGTAGAAACTGCATATCTTCATGCACCATTGCAGCATACAATATATTTGAAAAAACCGGTTGGTATAAAAGATAATAAAGTAAATAGCAATGATTGTTGGAAACTCAAGAAGAGTTTATATGGATTGAAACAATCTGGCTATGAATGGAACCAATATATTGTGAAAGAATTAAACAATATAGGGTTTAAATCTGGTTTAGCAGATCCATGTATGTTTAAAAGAGAAAATAATGGAACGGTGTCATTATTGTTATTATTTACAGATGATATTGCTTTGATTACGAAGACCAATAATGAAGCTACTGAGATTATTTCATTATTAGCCAAAAGGATAAAATTAAAACATTTAGGTGAAATTAAAAAGTATATAGGATTGACAATTAACAAAACCACAAAAGGATTTAAGAGATCTCAAGAGGATAAAATTTGCCAATTAATTAAATTGTATAAAATGGAACTTTGTAAGCCTGCAAAGACTCCAATGAGTCAGGAAATTTGCAAAATGGATGCTCAAAGTCCCAAATTTGATAAGACCATATATCAATCTTTGATTGGTAGCTTATCATATATAAGCAATTGGTCAAGGCCAGATATAGCTTATAGTATTAATCAGCTGGCACGATATAATAATGATCCACATCAATGTCATTGGCAAGCATTAAAGAGAATTTTAAGATATCTTAAAGGAACAATGCACCATGCATTGTATCTAGAGCCAAAAGGTGATTTGATTCTTAGTGCCTATGCAGATGCAAGTTTTGCAACTGACATAAACACTAGAAAATCAACATCTGGGATGGCTATATTATTTGGTAAGACTTTAATAGGGTGGAGGTCAATCAGACAACAGCATATTAGCTTGTCAACGATGGAAGCAGAATTTTCATGTCTGTCATTACTATGCACTGACTTAATTCTGTACAAACAGTTATTATTAGACATGGGTATAACTGTTAAATATTCTATTATTGTGTACGAGGACAACCAGGCAGCTATACAATTAGCTACTAATATTGCTGTAAAGACTAGATCAAAGCATACTGATTTAAGATACTTAAATGTTAGAGAATCTGTTTAAAATGGTCTAATTAAACTTGAGTACTGCATGACGGAAGAAAATATTGCAGACCAGTTTACAAAAGCTCAAGGTGTTGTAAAATTTAAAGAGAGTTGTGACAATTATGATTTGAAAGTGTAAATGGATATATTATTGTAATATTTATTATTATTACCCAAAAAGGGGAGAATGTTAGGGATAACATTGTTTTACCCTAACTGTTTTGGGTAAAGATAATAAAATGATGAATCATGGTTTGTCAGATAAAGTGTATGTGACTTTAAGCTAAAGGAATGTAATTAAGGGTGCAGCTGTAAAAGTACTATATAAGCAGCAAGGCACTCTCTGGCTCTTACTGGCTGGCTTATTGAAGACTGCGTTCTTGCTGAAACGGGGAGTGAAGAAGTGTGTTGATATTTCTCAACGGAGAGAAGATTGGACTGATTTATTGTAAGTGTACTGACATTGGCTATTCAACACGGACTTTGCAAATAGAGTATCCCTGACAAGACTTGACTGAAATTGATATATGACTACTGGACTGTTTACATGACTATGCTATAATTCTTAAATGGAATAAACAATATTTTTGATAGCACAAGCGTATCTGTATTTTTACTGCGTGTTAACGAGAAGGCTTATCTCACACATTTACCTGTCTTCCTATCTGACTTCGCTGCACATTCTGTTTAGTTTGTTTTCCCTAACACCCGTTGGGGAATCCAGGCTTAACAATGTGATCCTTTAGTTGCCACTGGATAGGATCACACTTAGAATCCATGCTTAATACCTCAGTATGAATTGGGCTTCTGTTCTTCTAAATGAACTATTTCCTATGGAACAATCAATAGTTAATAGAGAAGGAAATCTTAAAAGCTTCAGTCAGCTTGAGAATAGCCCATAGTTAAGTCTATTACAGTGTCAGCCCAGGTTTGTGGTGCAGATGTCATCACAAATTATTTCTGCTCAGGAGTTAATGAAGGAAGATGGAAGAGGACATGAAAAGAGAAGATGGCCTGTCTCTGGGAATAGCAAGCTATGATTCTTCCCACAGTAAACTCAGAGAGTGAGGGCTCATGAAACTACAAGCAAAATGGGATCATTGAGAAACAAGAAGGAAGAATCTGGCATGCTTGGAAGAACTCTAAGTTCTTTCAAAAAATTCCAATAAATCCTTACAGAGTGCAAAGCACCTTGTTTCAACCCAAGCATAAATTATTGTATTTTTGAATATAATAAAGTATACAAATTTAAAGGAGCAATTTAAAAGATAAGATACAAGAAAGAGGAGAGTAGGGGAGGGGAGGAGAGGAGAGGTGAATTATCAGTTGAAGGAAAAATAGAATGTATTGTAAATAAAAAAAAAATCCTGCTGATGTAAATCTCATGAATCTTGGCAGTATATAAGATATGGAAAAAAAAAAAAGTTAAAACATCCACCATAACAGTGGTAGGATTCAAAGATTTTTTTAGCATTGGTTCAGTGGGCGTGACTTGGTGGGTGCACTTTCCATGCGTGCACATACTTTGCTTGCACATGCACGCCAAATGCGCACTTTATACAGGTGCAGAGGCATTCCAACTCACCTCCTGCAAGCCTGCACTCTCCTTGTTGCTTCAGCAGCTGCCGCACAGCAATCTGCTGTGCTGTACAAAGCATCTGCACGTCAAAAGCAGGAAATAAAAGTGAGTATGGGAGCAGGTGGGACCAACAGCAGAGCAGTGGACAGATCTGGTTCGGTCTCCACTGCCCATCGGTGCTACCGGCTCGGCAGAACCAGGCTGAACCGGTAGAATATTACCACTGCACCATAAGATTAAATACAACATAAAAAAGAGAAAAGATAAAACTACCATATTTTTCAGTCTATAGGATGGTCTGGACCATAAAATGCATATTGCCCTTACAGGAAGAAAACAAGAAAAAAAAATATGCCTCTGCCTCCCAGCATCCATCTGGTATTCATCTGGTTAGCATCCTTGCAGCACACAGCCTGGTAAGCTTCAGCATGTTATCACAGCCCCAGTATGTGGCTCATCAGGGCAATGCTCCATTGCGCCCACCACCAGTCAACTGAGCAGAGCTGCTGCCCCTGCCAGGGAATGCTAGGGCCTTCACTGCTGAGCAGCTGATTGGTGGTTGAATCGGCCTCCTTGAATACTTCTGATCAGCTGTTCTAGGTAGCAGGGATCATCACTGCCACCACTGCCTATTACAGTCTGTTCAGCACCCACACCTTCACCATGGCCCGTTTGCCATGGCCAGTTCACCGTCGATCACCACTGCCTGTTCGCCACTGCCCATCGGCAGCAATCAGGCAGCAGTGAACTGGCCACGCCAATCAGGCCATGGTGAAGGGGCCATGACGATTGGGCTGCAGCAAATGGGCCACAGTGATTGGCAACAAATGGGTGGTCAGTGAACAGGCAGTGGTGAACAGGTGGTGGCGAACGAGCCACAGCAAACAGGCCACGGCAAATGGGCTTGGCAAATGGGCAGGCGGTGAAAGGGCAATGTTAGGCAGCCACGGTGGTGGCAATCCCTGCCACCTAAAACAGCTGATCAGCAGTATTCTAGGAAGCCGATCCAACCACCAATCAGCTGCTCGGCAGCAAAGTCTCCAATGTTCCCCCGAGCACTGCACCAACCCCCTCCCCCCACTGCAATATTCACTGTATAAGATGCACAGACATTTCCACCCACTTTTTTGGGGGTGGGGATGGAAGTGTGTCTTATAGTATGAAAAATATAATAAATGAACCATATATACAATAATAATAATAGTTTTTAAAAATAGTATTTAGAAAAATAATTCAGTAGCTGCAAATTACTAGAGCAATCTCTGGAAAAGCTAATTTTTAAATAACCTTCTGAATGCCCTCATGGAGGGATCTAGGTAACAGGGAAATTGTTACACCACCCTGACATTGGGATTGAAAAGCATTGTCTTCTAAGCTCAGTTCCATGTCTACCTAAATTCCAAAGTTTCATAAGTTTTATTATCTAAACCCAATCTATGCTCTAATATGGGCTAAAAATGTCTTTCTACTCACATTCCTAGAAATTGAATACTTTTTCTGGTACATGTTGTGCAAAGAACATGATGTGAGTATAGGAGAAATAGTAGGACTCTCTAGTATATTTCTATATACATTTTTGGATATATATTTTTCTTCCCAGTGCACTAATTATTAATTATGAATGGTCAGAGATACACAGATTTGTTCAGTTAGGAAAACCCATTGAATATAATAGCAACAAAGCATTGTATATAGCCATCATTAAAAGCTATGTTCCTGATTGATTAAACTATAAAAATAGAGAGGTAGGTAGATAGGAAGATATAAGAGGAGGAATGAGAATAATAATAAGCAGGAATTACATATTATAAAGTAAAGTGAAATGTGCAAAATCATTTTTGGCCTAATTATTTAGCAAAGAATAGACAAGTGATAGTGGAGCTGTGAGCCATCGTCACCTTTCTTGAAGAACAGGCTCAGAATAAAGGCATGTCTACGTTTCTGACCCTTCCTTTCATTGTTCCATTTGAGCTCTCCTAATTGCCCTACCAGCAAAACAGGCACTCCTGACAATTATTCCCATTTTGGCTTCTCTTTCTCACACAATCTCTTTCCTCGCTGAATATTTACTGAATGGTTCCTGTCATTATTTAGTCATTTCACTTGCAACTGTGATGGCTCACGCAGTCCTTTTAAGACTTGAATTCCTTCTATGATGTGAGTAGTGTAATGACTGAAAGAAAAGGGAAATGGGGGGAAAACGAATCTTACCAAATTGTGTGGCTCCATTCACAAGTTAAACTCCCAGGGTTTTGGTGCATGAAAGGGAAAGGGTTGGTTCCCCAGCTTTCATTTCTTCTGACGGCTGTATGATATAAGATAATATGATGGAGCCAGCTAGAAAAATATTAAGATCTGACTCAATTAATTACTCCTAGAAGGACTAGTTTACACATGACTGATAACCATTAGATCTGGGGTCTCCAACCTTGGTGACTTTAAGCCTGGCGGAGTTTAACTCCCAGAATTCCTATTCTTATAAAAGGGGCGTGCATAAACGCACAATAGTGCCTACCGTCCCTGTCCTATTGTCCCCAATTATTAGTTCCTATTTCTTATATTTAAACTTATGTTTATTCTTATTTCTATTGTATTGTAAGCTTTTGACTAAATAAATAAATAAAATAAAATAAATTCCCCAGCCAGCTTTGGAATTTTGAAAGCTGGGGGCACATTTCTGACTCTATTTATTTGTATAAATAGAAGTTATCCTCAGGGTATATTCCCATCAATCTTGTACCCTGTGCAACAAATGTGTGTCCAAAATGCCATTACTTCAGTGCTGTTTTAGTGACAAAAGTTACTTGGGACTTTTTTTTTTGTAGAAGAGGGGGAACCTATCCTTGACTTTCCTTTTTGATATTACAACTGCCAAGTTGATATGATAAAATGAAGGAAAATACTTCCAACATGGAGCTTTATCACATACCATATTGTAGTATCCCATTTAATCATGCTCACAAAATTTCCATCTGTGTTTCGCCACCCAGGAAGGAAAAAAAGGACATATAGATATGTGTGAGTAAAATCTACTGATGATTGACCAACATGCAGAACTCTTACTGGACTTAAAAAAGTACATCATCCAAGATGACCAGAATGTAATTTTATGAAAACAATATCACAACCAAAACTAGGGAAATTATGAGCTTGTGTGTCTATGTGTGTGTGTGTGTTATTTCTACAGGAATATCTACTGAGCCAGGGAGAGGGATCGACAGCATAAAAATGGCAGATACCTCCAGATGATCAACACCCCCATCCCTTTTTAATGTGCTTCAATGAACATAAAAGAGTAATCAGTTCTGCCTGCCAGTTTGACTGCTGAACATGTCCTCTGTCTTGGATGCTCCTGAAATTAAACATATATCTTTCTATTGATAAATTCTGGTCTGTGGCTCTCTAATACACAATTCAGAGAAATTCATTCAACTCATTCATTCATTCCAAACTTTAAAATGATGGGACAGAGTTTGATTCAGGAAAGTATCTTAAGTCAAAAGCCCTTTTTGTGCATAATAAGAACCCAGGCTGAAAAACAGTCTGAAGAATAGTCAAGTGAGCAGAGAGAGAAACCAAACAAGGTGGGGAGGTCTGTTTGTCTTTATAAGGCTTGGAACCTATTCTTATATTGACTGTCCCATAGTCTAAAGCAGAGTAGCCTGGAAGATAATGTCCAGAAATCAGAGAGTAGAGGCATGTCACACCAGCCTAAGTGATTCAGAGCTTGATCTCACCCACAGAGTCACCCAACTGCATCACCAACAGAATGGTCAGTGCAGCCTGTTGAATTGTATCCAAGATAAAACTTGTGTTGGAATAAGAGGGAAAACATTATTTACAATAATGATGATTCCACACCTTGTATAAGTTGGGAACTTAGATGAAAGCAGCATTGTAAAGATACAGCAGAAAAGAAAGAGGTTAGTCATCAAGGGAGGATTGTGCTGCACTTAGGTGCAAGTGAGGCAGAATAAAGTAGGGGGTACAATATATTCCTAGACATTAGTGGGGTACAGTCATCTGCAATGTATCTGTGCTGATCCAAAGTAGCAGGATATATCTCTTCTTCTCTTGTATGCAGAACAGCTGTTTATGTTTTCCATACCCCTGAAGTGGATCCATTAGATCTGGCCCAGGAAGGAAAAGAGGGAGATCAACTAACACTAGCAGGATTTTTTTTTTAAATAACAAACAGCATAGGACGAATTTGTCTATTACTCTGAACAACCAGATGACCTTCGTCTACATGATATTTATGAATTTTTGTTTATTTATCCCTAATAAGCTCTGGCAGCCAATTACATAGAAGGCAGAATTTAAGCAATGTTAGGTCAACCTACAAAAGGTGCAGAAAGCCGTGCAGAAAGCTGTGCCTCCTGAAAGTTCCTGAAATATTCCCAACTGTTGAGTAATGCATCATGTGTGCTTCCATAATTTCTGGCCTCTGTGTTTTGGCAATGAAATAAAATGCAAGTTTGAACTAACCAGCTGGGATAAAATCCCTGCTCTTTTGTTTTATCACATAGGTATTTCTTCCAATGAAGAGATGGCAAGATCTCTGGGTAACAGCTGTTGCTTTGCTAGTACAAAAGAAAAGAAAAAGAAACAAAGAAAAAGAAACAAAAACAGAATGCTTCTCACAAATATAAGTGTACAGCAGCTTGATGTTATAACAACAAGTATTCCCTATACTTAAGAAATGACCGCTGATGTATGTCCTTTACGCCATCCAGAGAAAACAACTGGGCATCAGTGGCTGCAGCCTTAGCTATTCATGAACCATATTAATTTCAGCTGCAGTGAACCACAACCTTTTCCACTGCTTTGTCTTTGTTCTTTCTTTCTTTTTTTAAATGCTGCTAGGAATATTATTTAAAGGATTCCTAGGTACACTGTAATGTATGGGCATACAGTAGGTCATACATATAACAAGATAATAGAGGTCATTCAGGATGGGCTAAGTATGCTCCAAAGGCTTTCCAAACTGATTTATTCAGTACCAGCAGGGATCCTGCATAACTGGGTAATAGCTTGGAGGAGCCTGCAGCAGATAATTGAGAATGGTTCTTGGAGTTGCTTCTTGTGGTGTAGTAATCATCTTTATGGTGGCTTCTTATTCTTTGTGTTTACTATAAGACCAAGTGGAGGCAGCATATATGAACACAGCAGGGAGGGAATTCTTGCCAAGGCTATATGCACATTCTGTTTTGTAAAGGAACACATTGGGAAAAATAGTTGATGGAGATGCAGGTACTGTGTAGCTTTCCCTTTACAAAAATCAAGTTACCAGATCTTGAGGGTGCTTAGTGAATGTCTGAAGGTGCCAGTATCTCAGAAACTACAAAGAAAGCTGAACAACATTTTAGTTTCTAGCTTATCTGTGTTCATCTTACTACTTATAAAAATAAACATTACAAAACATTTTTAAAATGTGCAAATAAAATACTGTTTGTATGAATTACTGCACATTTGAAGAACTGGGTTTATACAAGTCGTAGAACTCATCTTAATCAATAAATAACTCTTTTTATTTTTTTAAGCACAGGACAATTGACTTTTTAGCATTTATGTTCCCTATCCATCCCTTAAGCCCCAGTCAACCCATCAAGCCAGCCAGAATTATATTTTCTTTGTGAAAGACTCCATTATTGATTTTATGTTGAAATATCTTGATAAATCCCTTGCACCGCCTGTCCCACCACATACATTGGACAAACTAACAGAAGAATAAGTGCACGCGTTGAAGAACATAAGAACTCAATCAAAAAAGAAGAACCGACCTCTTCCCTGGTCCAACACCTCAAAGCCACAGGACATGAGATTGACTTTAAAAATACCAGAACTATCGCCAAAACCGAACACTTCAACAACAGAATAATCAGAGAAGCCATAGAGATAGAAAAACGCCCACACAGCATGAATAAAAGAGATGACACCTCCCCGCTTACCAGCCATTTGGAAACCCGCCCTCATGAACAGACGAGTGCCTAACATGATGAATGACACCAGACCCACACCCACGAGGGCCACACAAGATGCCACCACCACACTTCCACGTAAAAAGCAGACTCACACCCACACAGAAGATGAGACATGACCACAGACCAGAAGCCGCACTGCAGCTGCATCACTACCCACTTCAAACCCCTCTGAGCCATACATGAAGCAAACTGACCCCCACCATGAAGATGCAGCACAACCACGAACTCGAAGCCAAACAGCAAGATCACAGCTCGCCAGCTCAAATCCCCCAGTAACTAAGACCAACCTGAGCACAACCAAGCCCCCACCTGAACAGAACACACCTCCAGCCAATCAGAACATGGCCAACCCCCCAACCAATCAGAACACAGCCAAACCCCCAACCAATGAGAACACCCCCCCCACACAATCAGAACACAGCCAAGCCCCCACCCAATCAAGTCACACCCCCACTAGCAGTTAAAAGGAAGAAGCAGCTGCAAGCTCACATCACTCTGAGAAGCACAGAGCTGAAGACAGAAGCCTGAAGATGATGAATGAGACTTCATCGAAACGTTGCCTAGATACTTCCAATCTTATGCGGGAGAAAACCCGAATAACCAAAGATCCATATATATATATATATATATATATATATATATATATATATATATATATATATGTATGTATGTATGTATGTATGTATGTATGTATGTATGTATGTATTTGTTTTCTTAAGTTTTCGCGGGTACTTACATGTATGGTATTCAGCTTTGTTCGGGTATTTTCCCACGTCATTATAGTTGTGCTTTTAAAGTTGTAGCAACGTTTTGGCAGAATCTCATCTGCCATCATCAGGCTTCTGTATTGTGTTCGTCTGTGAGTCAGACTTTTACAGTTGTTTCAGTTTTAAATTTGGGGCTAGCCTACTGCTGTGCCAGAATGGTTTTTTCTTCATCCTGATTGGTTGGGAGTCTTGGTCTGTGTTTATTGGTCTTGGAGTTTGCTGTGTTCTGCTTGATTGGTGTTTCTAATATCTTCTGTCTGTTTTGTGGCTTTTTTTGTGTCTTGATTGGCTGGCAACATTGTGTTCCTGTATTTGAGGCTTTTAGTGCAGCTTGGCTCCAAGTAAATGGACAGCTATATATGCAATTGCCTAAATTAAAAAGGATTGGTTTGTGATTTAGAAGAAGGGATTGCCTAAATCTAACTTAATATGTCAGTGCCATCTCTCCTGTCTTATTAAGAAAGCCTCCCCCCCCCCCAAATGTAACCTCTTGGTATTTTTCCTCAGAAAAATACAAATCCTGTTCAAAACTTCTGAACATGAAACTGGGCAGGTAGATTATTATGTTAAGATGATAGATGTATTGGGCTGTTAATTGGATAATGTAATGCTTTAACTCCATGACTGATTTTTTGAAAACTGAGGATTGAAAATTAGTTCTATGTTGAACACTGAGATCTCTGCTACCATCTCTTGGCCAACTGGAGTTTTACAGTGCATGCCTTGTAGCCCAGTAAGGATGCCATCTCTCTTTTAAAGAAATGCTTAAAAATTAGAGGGGGGAATAAATAAAGGCTCAGAGCAATGTGGTTCAAAAAAACCCCTCATGAAATAATACAGTATGCAAAGAGGCAGTTTGGTTACTGAGGCACAAGTTCATTCCAAGGTAGCTCTTGTGTGTTTTCATCTCTCTTTTGCCATTTCAATATTTTCTACCTCTTGAAAGCAATTTTATAAAGTAAACAGAAGTGCCAGGACAGAAGTACCACAGCAATCAGCAAGTATGTGAATAATTTTTCAGGGAAACCTAAGCAGGTTCCTGAGTCCCGAGGAAGTCAATGTTTCAGTGGGACTCTAACATCTCCCCATTTGAAATTTACAACAATATCCCTTAGTCTATAATCTAGCTAAGCTCCTCAGTCATTTCTTGTTTCTTGGCTGGCAATTCCCTTGAAATAACCTGGTAAGCAAAAACTTGATTCTGTGCTCTTTTCTGTTCTTATTCAGCTTCTGAAATTGTTCAACAACAACAACAACCAATGTATCAATGTTGTCTATCTGTGTATGGACTGAATAGCATCTGCTGCTTTTTCAGAATAATTGATAGTCATAGGTTTGGAATGCTGGGGGAGAAAAGGCAAGCCCATCTATTTTCCTTCCCCGCAAAAGTTATTTACACCATAGGATAAAACACCGAGATACCGAATGTGCTTGCAGAAGGTAACCATGTTTGGGTGTAATTTCTAGTAATAAAGCAGACTTAAAATATAATAAATCAATAAAATATCATGCTTTTTCTTAGCCATTTCAAAAATCCTTTTCAAGCCCGTGTTTTAAGTTTGTGTGCTATTACCAAATAACTGTGTGGCATTTTATTTTGCATAAAATTAGATGGCTGAGATCAGGGCAAAATATAATATGTAACATTATACAGCTCATATCATACCTAGACAGCATTTGAAATGGTGGCCTAATTCCAAAAACTGGCCACATTCATTAGAAAAAATATATTGTTACTTGTTTTAGAGCTCTGACAATAGGAACTATGAAACTTAAAATAGTACCAGTTGCTAAATACCATTTAATATTAACTAAAGGCAGTTCTTGCTTAGAAACTGCAATTGGGATTGACAATTCCATTGCTAAGCACCATAATTGCTAAGCAGAAAATTATGTAACTGCCATGGGTTTACCACATCATTTTCCATTCAGTCATGAAATAAATTAGCTGAATCCCATTACCATGATTTTCTGTGCTTTCTATTAACTTGGCTTGTTGGAAGCTGGTTGTGAAACACATGAATAGTGATCAGGTGAATGTGTGTTGCTGCAAGAACGGACTGCAAAACTGTTTTTTTAACACTGTCATAACTTCAAACGTTTGCAAAATGAGCAACTCAGTAAGTGATAACTCTGTGTATTAACTGTTGTGACATGTTCAGTTCTTTTATCAAACATAATTTAATGAGAAATGATATTTTATGTCAAATGTTTCATTTTTAGAAATAGATACACACATAGATAAGAACTTGCAGAAGTGTATTTTTAAGATCATTTCCTGGAGTGTATTCATTTTGGTTTCAGAATTAGCACAGAGAATTAGATGGATTTTTATATTTAGATTTAAAGCTATTAAGCCATTTTTAGAAATATAAGCATCCATACATATTATTTTTCAGATAAAATGGTGAAGAATGGACATAACAATGTAGAACTGCAACAGCTCTTTTGCTAAAGATAAGAAATTTAAAAAAAATATTTGAACTATATGGCTATAGCCAAGCATTTACATGTCCATATGATTTTTGATCAAACGTTAGAGTTATGGTATTGCACTTGAAATTAGAAGATTTCTTCCCCTTTATAATAAAGACATTGCACTAAAGTTTAATCTTAGATGAGCAAAAAAAAGGTCATCACATTCTTACAAATACAGTGTCATCATTCCGAGTAATGAATTCAGGGAATCAGGACACTTTTTGCAGGCTCAAGAGATCCTTTACTGAGTACATCATATCAACACTTAAAAACGTGAAGCTAGCTCTAAATTATTCCCATGCTCAGGGATAGTTAAAAGAATGAGATCTCCCCACCCAACCTTTGTCCCTCAGGTCACATGGGCCAATCCGTCCAGGTGTAGGTTCCCGCTCAACTCCAACAACTGTCCGTTGAAATGACCTTGGTTCACATGCCAGCCCAGAGTTGTTGTGACTGAAGCACCACATTCCTAAGTTCCCACCCCCTATGCTCTCCCCCTCCCCCTTGAATGACAACCAAGAAATGAAGGAGAAGTAAGCATGGCTTCAGCTGAAATTGTTTTGCAGGTTGACATACAGAGACACAAGCAACTATTGGGGGGGGGGGGAAGAGTGATTGTTTTTTCAGGTTCCGTGAGAGGATAAGGCTAGCTCTCAGATGTTTTACATTGTATCGCTCAACATTATGATTCTCAGCTGAGCATATGAATTGCTTCCATTTAAACCTATCATGTATTTACAGCAGATAAATTTATATCTCTCCACCAGCTAGAGCACAGCAGTTTTTTTCCTTGAAGGAAAAAAAAACAACATCGTGAAATGTCACGTGACGGCAATATGATGCCACGAGTTTGACACCTGTGAACTACTGCTAGATTTTTAGGTCACATGCCAAAGGTCACAATATAAAAATAGTGACAGCAGACTCCTTTTGGACAGGGTGATTCAATAACTTGAATGATAAAATTGGTTGTTCTAAAATATAGGGAGGGGGTTTGAGTGAATTCCCCCCAAATGGAAAACAAAGAACTCAACTTTTTAGGCTCCATCTACTTGAGAAACCATAAATGGATTACCAATTGGCCATATCCCAAATTTCTTTGCACACCTCCATGTAGAAAGCAGATGTATGCCATTGGATCAACTCTTTTTATATTCATGCATTTATAGATGTCTAAAATGGAATATTATGATTTATGATCAGGAAGACTGGTTTTTAATGTATCACATGGAGTGCCTTTAGATGTTCATCTTTTCTTAGGAGGCACAGAGTATAGATATGAATCTCTCCTTTTCATCTTTGTACCACATACAAAGGTACTGCGTAATATGTAATTCTTACTGCGTAATATTTAATTCTTTGTAAAGTGACTGCTCAGCACATTCATACATTTGTATAAACTTGCTTAATAAGCTAGGAAGAAATCCATGTTGGATCATCTGTGAATTTCAGTACTGAGTGAACACATGCATGTATGTCCCTTTTTTTAAAGGCAGGCAAATGCTATGTATAGCTGTGAGTTCTTTACTGAAAAATTATCATAGGAAAAAGTTTTTTTAAAAAAAAATCTGCATCTCTGAGTTGGAAGAGGTCTTGGAGATCTTCTAGTCCAACCACCTGTTCAAGCAAGAGACCCTACACCATTTCAGACAAGTGATTGTCCAGTCTCTTCTTAAAAGTCTCCAGTGAAGCATCCACAATTTCTGAAGACAAGCTGTTCCACTGGTTAAATATTCTCACTCTTAGGAAGTTTCTCCTTAGTTCTAAGTTGCTTCTCTCCTTGATTAGTTTCCATCCATTGTTTCATGTATTGCTGGTGCTTTGGAAAATAGATTGACTCCCTCCCTCTTCTTTGTGGCATCCCCTCAAATATTGGAACACTGCTATCATGTCATCCCTAGTCTATCTTTTCTCTAGACTAGCCTAACTCAATTTCTGCAACCGTTCTTTATATGTTTCAATCTCAAGGCCCTTAATCATCTTAGTTGCCCTTCTCTACACTCTTTCCAAAATCTCAACAACTTTTTAAATAATTTGGTGACCAAAACTGGATGCAGTATTCTAGATGTGGTCTTACTAAGGTTTTATAAAGTGGTACTAATGTTTCATGTGATCTTGACTCTGTTTCTCTATTTATGCAACCAAGGATTGCATTAGCTTGTTTTGGCTGCTGCCACACACTGCTGGCTCATATTTGATTGAATTTATGAACTGCTGGCTCATGTTTAACTGAATTAGTTATGTAGTGCTTCAGTGGATTTTTTTCTGTGTTTTCTCATGGAAAAAGATCAGAAAATAAGAGGAAACAAGTGGAAAAAGGTGCGGAGGATGAGATTCTCCTATGTTGTTTAATGACCCACTGTCAATTTACTATTAATTAACATTTTACCTTGTTGGGGAGAAAAATAGCAAAACCATGTTTTGATAGTAACATAGCAGTTCTTCCCCAAACCATTTTACATTGAGTTTTTTATTATTATTATTTGGTTTCACCTTGAAGAATTTTTCCTCAACTGTAAGGATGCTTAATGGGGAGGGGAAATACTGAATTGAGAGCATCTGCTCATTTCTTTTATAGTGCCATTCTGTCTTTTTGATGCTGGAGCTTATTCAATAAATCCTTTCAAAATCAGTGCTTCTACATATGAGTTAGGGACTAAAATAAATATTTAAAGGAAGCTTTTTGCTGTTTCTAAAAAGAAACCAGTGCTAATAGTCTCCCGTAGGCCTTCATTATACCTCATAACTTCATATTACTATGCACAGAAGTATAATTGGAAGATATCACAACTCTCAACTTTCTGACTACTTACTCTCTTCAAGGAGTGGGTGGGAGAAGAAGATGTGTTAAATGGCCTAATGAGAGAAAGAAATGAATATCTGGCCAATTCCCAAATGAATTTCTAAAGGCTTCTGATTAATTTGGGGTCTTCTTTGTTTAATTTCTTTCTTCTTTTTCCTTTCCACATTTCAAATGCTAGTAACCTGAGGCAAAAGCATTATCATCTTTTACAAGCCTTTATGCAAAATTCATTTTATGTTACTTGGTGACATTTCTGAGAAATGAAAGAAAGCAGTAAATGACCAACTCAAGTGACTGCCTATGCATTTTTGTAAAGAGCTCCCCCAGCTGGTTAACTCTGGCTTTTCCATTTCTCAGTGGATGCAAAATTGTGTCAAAAGAAAAACAGTAAAAGTAGAAGGCAGCAGAACCTTTGTTGCTCAGTCAAACGGACCATTAGAAGAATGCCACATTTTGAAATCTGTTTTGTTTATCACGTGCTTTCTTATTACATGACTCTGAGTGTATTTATAAAAGGATGAAAAAGATATAGTATTAATATTGAATTATTTAAACTTCAGCCACAGAACTTGAAATGGTTTATCAAAGCAAAAATCCTTTGGTTTTAAATATGAGAAATAAAAAGCAGCAGTCCCATCTGATACTAAACGAAAATGGACACTTTGATCTTTGCTTAGACTTTTAAGCATGAGCAACATTTTGAAGTTGGAGTATGTGTGTATATGCATAACATTGTATATGATGACAATAGAAGCCTCCTGTTTTTATGGTAACTATCATCCTCATCAGACAATCAAAGACTCTTTAATTTTCTCCCCAAAACTCAGACATTTAAATCTGAGTCCAGTGGCAAAATTGATGAATTCTGCCAAATCAGAATAGAATAGAATAGAATAGAATAGAATAGAATAGAATAGAATAGAATAGAATAGAATTCTTTATTGGTCAAGTGTGATTGACACACAAGGAACTTGTCTTTGGTGCATATGCTCTCAGTGTACATAAGAAAAAATAAAATATATTCGTCAAGAATCATAAGATACAACACTTATTCATGGGATACTAATAAGCAATCAAATCATACTAGGGAACAATAAAAACAATATAAATTGTAACGATACAAGTAACATGGATATAGCCATAAGTGGGAAGAGATAGGTACTAATAAGGATGAGAAAAAGAACAGTAATACAATCTTAGTAGTTAACTACCTCAATTCCAACTACTGCCGGCCTTAAATGCAAACTACTCAATGCAAGAAGCCTCGTGAATAAAATACCTGAATTTCTCTTCCTCCTAAATATGGCTAACTTCGACATTATATTTGTCTGTGAAACATGGCTCAATGCATCTCTCCCCGACTCCATTACCACAGTAAGAGACTATCATGTTTACAGATCAGATCGTGAAAATCGTCGAGGAGGTGGAGTTGCTATATTCTATAAAAAATCCTTACATCTAAAAAATATCCAAGTTACCCAGGAGTTTGCCCTTCCTGAAACCATCATCTGTGAACTATCCTCAAATATCACAATTTGATTCTTACTATGTTACAGAGCACCTGATTATGACATCGAACATGTAAACAAGCTAAATACATTACTAACATGGGCTGCATCCTGCCCATACCCTTTTATCCTTCTTGGTGATTTCAATCTACCTCATATTAACTGGACCCTAAATGATTGTACAACTGAAATCATACACACAACCTTCTACAATGCTATTACAAATCTGGGACTGGAACAACTAGTAACCAACAACACTAGACTAAACAACTGCCTCGATCTCATCTTCTGCAACAGTTTGAACCTAATCTACGGAATACAATCTAAAGAACCCTTTTCCAGTAGTGACCACAATATGATCGACTTTTGTCTCAACATACATCCACACAAAAATCACCACAATGATGTAATCCCCTATTGTAACTTCAAAAAGGCAACTATGATCTTATAGACAACGATCTCTCATCCCTTGATTGGCAATCTCTATTCACTGGATGCAATACCGTTGAAGACCATTATAACATATTTTTACTTGAAGTCAAAAGAGTCATCAAACTATATGTACCAACAACAACTCCCAAAACAAAACAAAAAGCAGATTACCCATATCAATAAGGAAACTTCAATCCAAAAAGAGATCACTCTGGCGGAAAAACAAATCTGGTCACGTTGCCAATTTCAAAAACCGATACAAAAATCTATGCCACCAGATAAAGACCGAATGCACCAATTATCACATTAAACAAGAGGAAAACCTTCTAAGCACCAATTCCACCGCGCTTTTTACAATTTTGTAAACAACAAACTAAAAGACTCAAGGTCCATCCCTCCCTTGATAGGACCTGATGGTAAAGACTGCAACGACGACACCATTAAAGCCAACATCTTTAACACATTCTTCGGCTCAGTATTTGTAAACAGCAATGGATCATGCCCAATATTTCCTAGCCGTACCACAGATAACAACAATGATCTAATACATATCGATTTCACAGAAGACAATGTTGAAAAAGCAATACGCAACCTAAAACCATCTCTATCTATTGGACCGGATGGAATATGTGCCTACTTCTTAAGAAAGCTATCCACTGCCATAGCCAAACCTCTAAGCATAATCTTTGAAAAATCTTTCAGAACCAGCTCCTTGCCTAACCTATGGTCACAAGCCACAGTCATCCCCATCTTCAAAAAGGGAGACCCAAGCCTAGTGGAAAATTACAGGCCAATCTCCTTATGCTGCGTCACCTGTAAAGTCATGGAATCAATTATTAACCAATCCATCATCCTTCACTTAGAGACAAATAACCTACTCTCCAATAAACAATTTGTTTCAGAAAAAAACTATCCTGTAATCTGCAACTCTTACACTGCAAAAACATATGGACGACACAACTCGACCAGGGCAAAACAATAGACGCAATCTACATAGACTTCTGTAAAGCCTTTGATTCAGTGGTACACGACAAACTACTCCTAAAAATAAAATCCTATGGTATCTCTGGACAACTGAATAACTGGATAGAAGCATTCCTGTCAAACAGACAACAAATGGTCAAAATCGGGAGCGTCCTATCAAATCCAGTACCTGTCAATAGTGGTGTTCCCCAAGGCAGTGTTCTAGGACCAACTCTCTTCATACTCTACATAAACGACCTCTGTGATCATATTAAGAGCAATTGCGTTCTCTTCGCTGATGATGTAAAGCTGTTCAATACCACAGACAATACTGCTACCCTACAAAAAGATCTTGACTATGTATCCGAATGGTCAAACAAATGGCAACTTCAAATCTCAACAAATAAATGCTCTGTCTTACATATTGGCAAAAAATATCAGAAAATAAAATACAAGCTGAATAGTCAAGATCTTGTTGATGACCCAAGCTCTGTAAAGGACCTTGGAATACTCACCTCTAATGATCTAAGTGCTAGAGCACACTGCAACTACATAGCCAAAAAGGCATTAAGAGTTGTTAACCTAATCCTACGTAGCTTTTTCTCTGGTAATATCACACTACTAACCAGAGCATACAAAACATTTGCTAGACCAATACTCGAATACAGTTCATCAGTCTGGAATCCACACTATGTATCTGATATTAGCACAATTGAGAAAGTCCAGAAATATTTCACAAGAAGAGTTCTCCACTCCGCTACTCGTTGTAGAATACCTTATGCCACCAGACTTGAAATTCTAGAACTAGAAAACCTTGAATTACGCCGTCTTCGGTCTGACTTAAGCATGGTATACAAAATCATACATTGCAATGTCCTACCTGTCAATGAATACTTCAGCTTCAACCATAACAACACAAGAGCACACAATAGATACAAACTCAAAGTAAACCGCACCAAACTTGATTGCAGGAAATACGACTTCAGCAATAGAGTGCTCAATGTCTGGAATACTCTACCCGACTCTGTAGTTTCTTCCCCAAACCCCAAAAACTTTAACCTTAGACTGTCTACTATTGACCTCACCCCTTTCCTAAGAGGTCTGTAGGGGGCGTGCATAAGCGCACCAACGTGCCTACCGTCCCTGTCCTATTGTTTCTCTTATTCTTTTATTTTTCTTATATGTAACCATTTCATGTATTCACAACTATGTATACATTTATACTTATTATCTTGTAAACAATTGGCAAATCAAATAAATAAATAAAATAAATAAATAAATTTGACAGTGTTGTGGGAACACATTGTGGATTAGGACATGGACAAGCATCTGTCCATGTCCTTATCTGGGAAAAAGTTTTTTTTTTCCGATAAAATTCTAGATTTACTTGCAACTGATAGTTTTTCTTCTATGACCTCCATGTCTGACAGTAGAAGCGCTAGTTGTTTCTTCACCTTCTACTCTGACAGAGATAGGAAAGGGCAGCTGCTGTGCCCCAAGTAGCAAAGATGGAGATCTACTCTTTCTCTCCCTCCTTTCTTTTTGGCATCTGCTAAATCAGATAACATCGGGCATATTGGTAGAGTTTTTTTTTTTCCAGGCATTAACAAGCACATATCCTTTCCCCACTAATATATGTAGATTTAAAGGAGAAGCAGAAGATGTAGCATGTAAGTCTGTGATCCCAGTCCTTCAGTTTTCAAAATGATAGGACTTTTATAATTTAAAGAAGTTGGGACTCTAATTCCAAGTCACTTCATACAATATTAGGTATCAGAAATAGAAGGTCAATGGCAGAATGTTTTGAAGGAGGCAGAAGAGTAGAAACAGACCAGCTGAATCTCTATTCTTTCTTTCTGACTATTGTCAGTGTTGCCAATGCAATAGCAGTTGGATGGTGACAAGAGGAAGGAAACAGTAATAGCTTGGACAGAAATAATAGGGAGAACTGTTCTTTGGCTGTCATTAAAATCCAAGTCAAGTAAAAAAGGGGGAAATAAAACATCCTGGCTTCATTATGTAGCATGAAGCCTGACATGCAATTCATTGCTATGAAATTATCATTTATAGTAATATTTCTAGGCTAGGGAAGAATAGTTGAATATAGGGCATTTTAATTATCCTTGGTCATACATACACACTGAACTTCATGTGGAGTATGGAGCCACAGCATTCTTTCTATAAAAGAACATACTAGTATGTGTAAATCCTTTGCAGATACTGTGCAGTAAGAAAGGGAGTGTGTGTGTGTGTGTGTTCCTGTGTATGTTGGTAAATTTATACCTCTACCTATCTTTGTCAACTTTCTACGGTATCTTTATATGTTTAAAATAAAAACAGTTTGATCCTCAGAATACAGATAGCTTTTCTGAAGCTATAACACTTGAGACCACAGATTGTCTATTTGTCTGTTTCTCAGCTAGGTTGAAAGAGTACAAATGGAGTACCTGCAATAAATAAATAAAAATTAACCTCTTTCCCCATAAGATCTATAAAGGAAGCTACCTTGATTAGAATAACTCAAGGGGGGGGAAAGAAAAAAGCCCAACCAGTTCATTTGAAAAAGAGCAATAATTGTGACTTACTTTATTGAGCATTTGAGAGAATGAATAAACAAGTATCCATGTAATGTTCTATAATCATAATGATTATGTTTCTGATTCAATTCCACCTCACACAATTGCTTAAATCTGCAGCAAATAGAAAATAACAGGTTAGGTTTATCTGGATGGACAAAAAAACAGGTCATTTGTTTCTAATACACATTGAAGTTGTAGTTTTTCAGAGATCTCTGTCAATCTCCACCTTCACTGAACTTTGGTCACAGTAAACTCAATGGGTCATGTTAGTTGTGATTTAGGTTTCATTGATTCAATGGGAGTTGAGTTAACTTATTACAGTATTATTTTGACAGGGTTGAGAAGATTCCAATTTTCTTCACATCTCAGTCATTCTTGCATAAATACTACTAATGGGAAAACTTAACTCAGTGCTATCACTTCACCTGTATCAGTAATATTTAAAAGTTGCTTTAGATGTAAAATGTTTATGGATGGCCAATTCCTCAGTTACTTTGAATTCAAACAGCAAAGGAAGCAAGTGATTCACAGTGAATTCTACTTTGCTATAAATGGAACAAATCTTTCCTTTTGTTTATCCATTATCTTGTCAAATCACTGAAATATGATTTTCCTTAATTAAGATTTATTGGTGCTAACCAGCAACGTAACTTATGTTTTGAAGCTGGCTTGGTTCACATAAGCCATAGTTAATGTACAACTTGATAGTCAGATGTATGACAAGTTATGGATAATCAAAACTGGAAGTGAACATTTTTATGGATGGATGGATGGATGGATGGATGGATGGATAGATAGATAGATAGATAGATAGATAGATAGATAGATAGATAGATAGATAGATAGATAGATAGATAGATAGATAGATCTAGGCAAGCAGGCAGGCAAGCAGGCAGGCAGGCAGTTAAATAGCTACTTAGATGAGAGTTAGAGAGACAGGAAGTCAGGCAGATAGATAATAGTATTTTGGTCAGTGACCAGATAGAATAAAATATAAATAAACTGAATATAGTAGGGAGAGGAGAAAACAAATCATACAATTAGCTATAAAATAAGTGAATCAGGTATGAGGATGTCAATCATGTACAATAGTCAGTTGTTTGTACACATACACAGTAGCTACATATTGCTATGTTATCAGTGATAGCACTTTTCTTGTTTTATAAAGAGGAAGTTGACACAAAGTTCCTCAGAATAATGTGGTGCATTCTCCTATAGCTGAACAAAAGGTAGAAAGAGATTGTAAGAACACGAGACACAGCTATACTGTAGCAATGGCGATAGCACTTAGATTTATATACCATTTCACATATACCATTTCTGTAAAGACAGACCTCTCTAAGTGATTTACAGAGTCAGCATATTGCCCCCAACAATCTGAGTCCTTATTTTACCAACCTCAAAAGGATGGAAGACTGAGTTAATCATGAGCCACTCAGGATCGAACTACTGGCAGTTGGCAGAATTAGCCTAAAATACTGCATTCTAACCACTGCACCACCATACTTCTTAATTTTTGTAACTTTTTCCTACTATGAAACCATGGTTTATTATATCTTTGTTTTAATAATATAAGCCAGAATTTAAAAAAATACTTCCATATGTCACCAAATGAAGTAGGATAGTAATGAAAAACAAAGTTTGTCTTGCTGTGACTTTACTAGCATCTGAAGCGAGGAAATGAAAATCTGCCCAACAGCAAGTGCAGCTTTGTGATTCAAATCTCATCCATCTTCTTTCTACAGTACACCATCTCGCATATGAGGAAAAGAGCTATGGTTTGAATCACAATGCGGTGCCTGTCATCTTTCAGATATTGGCCCCACCCAATTCTGCAAATACCCTCATTTGCCTTCCTTTGATGCATCAAAGTAGAGATATGAATGCAGAGTGTAATATTTTACTGCTAGAGCACAAAGTAACAGTATGACAGTATGGCACAAAGTGTGATTCAGAGATGCAGCTTCACTTGCAATTTTATTTTGCTTAAAACACTGCTAAAGATACATTGGAAGATGAAAGTCATTATAATTGGTTAGATTGTACTAATCAAAGATCATTTAACCATTATTTTTCTTACTCCCTTTCAGGCATTTGTTCTCATAAAACAAGCCTTAATTTCTCATACCTTGATTATTTATTTAAATTACTTGGGTATGTGATCCGATATGTTATGTTATTTATGACATATCTGATATTAAATAGCATATATCTAATATATTATTTAATGACTGTATTCACTTTTTTGAGTACCTTTATATTATTCCTGAGATATAGATTCAACACATACATGGATCCTTTTGAATTTTGGTCTTAAATAAGATTTCTCAGAATATCATGAAACGCTTTAAAAAACACAAATAAATTGAGCAAAGAGCAAATCAATCTGGAGTTCTTACTTTAGGCATTAATTATCAGTCAACTTATTATGTTTTGGACATATAGTATTATGCAAAAACCCAACTCTTTTGAGAAGTCTATACTGCTGCAAAAGGTGGAATAAAAGAGAAGTCA
This sequence comes from Notechis scutatus, assembly GCF_049901735.1. Classification (NCBI taxonomy): domain Eukaryota; kingdom Metazoa; phylum Chordata; class Lepidosauria; order Squamata; family Elapidae; genus Notechis; species Notechis scutatus. Next base: position 131,403,743 of record NC_142011.1, on the reverse strand, counting down.
AGGACACCTGGGGAAAGATGCAGGTACAAAATGACCTACAGTAGTAGGTACAGTACAGTAGCAATGGTTGCATGGTTGGAACACCTGAAGGACTAGCTTAGAGTCATCCTGGGAAAAGTCTGACTATGTGATTGCTACAAATCCCTCTGCCATACACACCAAAGTGAAAGATAAATAACATATATACTACAGTACTTATACATTGCTAGTCTTGCACAATTATTTTTGACCAACATTTTCATTCTAATGCATATATAATATCTCATTCCAGGTCCATTTAGCCTAGTTATTTTGTGTTTTGACTCCCACCTCTTAACAACTTGAGGATACACAACTGGATCACACACACACACACACACACACACAAACACACACACATGTGTTTAAGCATCCATTAGTGTGATAGATGATATATACATGTATATGTGTATGTATGCATTGGTGTAGGTAGATAGATGACAGGTAGATAGATAGGCAGCTAAATAACTACATAGTTAACTAGCTAGGTAGATAGATAGATAAGTAGATGGAGATGTATGTATTGGTGTAGATCAGGGGTGTCAAATTCACGGGCTGGATGCGTCACACTCCAACCACCCCCAACCCTGGTTTAGTGAAGGGGAAAAATGTTCTGATACATCATGATGATGCTGTGTTGTCATGAGTTTGACATCCCTGGTGTAGATAGATAGGTGATAGGAAGGTAAGTAAGCAGGTAAGTAGGTGCGTAGGTATAGTAGATAGATAGATAGATAGATAGATAGATAGATAGATAGATAGATAGATAGATAGATAGATAGATATGGAGATGTGTGTAATGGTATAGATCAGGGCTGTCAAACTTGTGGGCCACAGGCTGGATGTGTCACATGCTGGCCATACCCATGGGGAAAAAAGTTGTGATACATCACGAGATAATGTGAGTTTGACACCCGTGGTGTAGATAGATTATAGTTAAGGGGGAGGGGGAGGGGAGGGAGGGAGGGAGGGAGGAGGGAGGGAGGAGAGAGAGAGAGAGAGAGAGAGAGAGAGAGGAGAGAGAGAGAGAGAGAGAGAGAGATTTTACAGTTATTCTTCATTCCTTAAAAATCAACAAGCAAAGGATGATCCCACTTGATTGGTGTTTTTTGTTTTGTTTTGTTTTAATTGCCTTGCCAAATGGTGAGGCAATTTTATCATAACTCCTCACTTGGCCAAACATTTCAGAAACTCAGAATGTGGTGAAATCATAACAGCTGATGCAATATAGCTATGAACTCACTAGCAAATAAACAGATGGCAAATGGGCATCTGCATTCACATGCAGTGAGTCACTGAAGTGCTTAATATTCTCATTAAAAATAGTAAATATTCTTACAATGTCTATAGAAATCACAAAAGCATAATTTTCCACTTCTCTTGCAAATAACAGAATATTGAAAACCAGCTCACAGAGAAGTACATAACGAGTTTTAATAAATCTATGAAGATACAAAAAACGGGACAGAGAATTATCCAGGATGGAAGAAGTTGTACAATGTTTGTCCAATGTGAATTGAAAGACATTGAAATAGTGGAAAGGACAACAGAGCAAAATAAACTAATAAAACATAATTCTATTTTAAGTTACTTCACCCAGCATCAGTTCCACAGACAGGATAAAATCTTTGCTGATTGTAGTATTGCTTTTTTTTTTTTTTTTTTAAAGGCACATGAGATACTTTGATTTCCATACATATAAGAGCCCTATTGACCATATAGGCTTCAATCATTTTCTTTCATATTTGTCCTTGTCATGAGCAGTTGCATGCTTTAGTAATTTGCTCTTCAATACTTAGGTATCGGAATTATTTTAGTAAAACAAAAAAAAAAAAATCTTTCCAACACCATTTGCTGATATTAATATAATTTTTCTATCTTTATTATTTTTAGTAGGTGGTGGAATCATAGCCATTTTTTGCAGTATCTCTAGATGAATACTGGAAAAAATGATAGGGAAGAACGTGTGCACATATATATACATACAAATCAATACTCATGTATCACTTTTATAAGGCTTCTTGTCTTCCAAAGTAGATTTCTAGAACATCCACAAATGTCATGTCAGTAAAACACCTCAATTATATCACAAGTCTATCAGAACCATGCTGTTTGTTGTAGTCTACTATAGTGTCTTCATACGAGGAGGAAACTGAGGATGATGGGTGGGTGGGTGGGTGGGAGGAAGGGAGGGAGGGAGGGACGGAGGGACGGAGGGAGGGATGGAGGGAAGGAGGAAAAGAAGGAAGGAAGGAAGGAAGGAAGGAAGGAAGGAAAGAAAGAAGGAAGGAAGGAAGGGAGGAAGTGTTATATATTTGCATACTTACCTATGATAGGTTGGTCCATGGCGGCGGGAGATTTGAAGAGCCGTCATTGGCCACGAGCTGCAAGCAGCCAGCTATAAAAAAGGCTGCCGCAGTTTCTCCGCATGCGATTACTAGAAAGAAAATAAAAAGGAAAAAAGTCAACTGGGTCTCGAGTCTCTTTTCCCACAACACAACACTGGCGACGAAGGTAGGATAGTGAGACAAAGGAGCCCAGTCATGCACATGGCAATGAGGACCGAGTGAGACGAAATGGCTGGGAACAACTCGCCACCATTCAACCCAACAACCGAAGACTGGGAATCCTACATTGACCGATTCCTCATGATTCTAGAAGGAAGCGATCTCCAAGGAGTATCCGAAAATAGGAAGACAGCCATCTTCCTCACCCACTGCGGTCCCACAGTATTCAAAATGGCAAAGGCATTGGCATCACCCAACGATGTAAAGACGATGGCATGGACGGACCTAGAGAAATTACTGCGAGCCCACTATTCACCAACCATTTCATGCCTCATCGAAAGACATGAATTTTATCAGCGTGACCAAAAGGAAGACAAGAGCATTGGAGATTTTGTTGCAGCACTAAGAGACATTGGCGGAGCATGCGAATTTCTAAACATGGATGAGGCCATGGGGGACCACGTGGTCCTCGGATTAAAGGACCTTACACTACAGGGTCGACTACTAACAAGACCTAAAATAACATTGAAGGAGGCAATAGAAGAAGCCACTGCAGCAGAAGTCACACAGAAATCGGCAGCCACCATGCGACAAATGAATAAATTACCAAAAGAAACCCAAGAAGACACTAATCAAACACGCAATAAGACACCAGATGAAACAAAAAAAACCCACCACCACAACACACCATGAGGACATTGAATCCCTATCAGAAGATGAAGAGGAAGAAGAAGATGTAAATCAACTCCAGTTGGAAAAAGGTAGACGGGAGCAAAATAAAGAAAGTCAGAATTCCGTTGTGCTGGGTGCGGAAGAAACCATCCACGTTCTGAATGCCATTTCTTCAATGCTATTTGCAGGTATTGTGAACAGCAGGGACACATAGCGAGGGCATGCCAAACTAGAAATAACTATGGCCCTAAACAAAGATGGAATACCCACCCCCAGAGGGGGGGAAAAGCAATAGGGAACCGTTGGAGTCAAGAAAACAGAAACAAGCAATGGAAAGAAGCAAACAGAAAAGAGGAAACACATCAAACAATAACCATTGGGCACTCAAACTCAATCAATGCAAAAAAGGTACATGTGCAAGTCACCATAGAAGGCCAGCCATGCGAGATGGAGGTGGACTCAGGCTCATATTTATCAATGGTATCGTGGAATACTTAAAAAGACTAATACCTGATATAAACAAGGGAGAGCTCGAAATACAAAAACTCACACTAAAGGACTACCAGGGAAACAGAATTCCTGTAGTAGGTACCAGACATTTCAAAGTTGAATTCAAAAAACACACTAAAGTCCTTCCATTAACAATAGTCGACCGGGATTGACCCAGCCTATTGGGACTCAAATGGTTTGCACCATTAGGAATCGCAGTAACCGGAATAAACAGCATTACTGAGACAGACTGGGAAGAGAACCTGATGAAAGAATTCCAGGATGTCTTCAACGGAGAACTGGGCAAGTACCAAGGGTCCCCGATCTCATTTAATTTAAATCCAAATATAGCCCCTATAAGACTAAAGGCGAGGTGAGTTCCTTTTGCGTTAAAACCAAAAATTGATGAACAATTAGATAAACTTATCACACAGGGATTATTAGAACCAATAGACCACGCAAGGTGGGAAACCCCAATTATTACCCCTATTAAACCAGATGGGTCAGTATGTATCTGTGGGGACTACAAAGCAACCCTCAACCACACGCTAGAGCAAAGCGCATACCCAGTTCCAGTGGTACAGCACCTATTACATTCTTTAGGGGGAGGTAAAATCTTTGCAAAATTGGACTTTACACAAGCCTACCAACAATTACCAGTTGACCCAGAAACAGCAGAAGCACAAACAATTGTGACACACAGGGGGGCATTCAAATGCAACAGACTGCAATTTGGAGTTAGCATGGCCTCAGGGGTATTCCAGAGTTTAATGGAACGCCTATTGCAAGGAATAAAGTGGGTGGTACCATCCTTTGATGATGTATTAGTATCAGCCAAGGACAAAGAACAACTGAAAGACTGCCTAAGAGAGGTCTTTAAAAAATTTAAAGAGGCAGGACTTAAAGTAAAAAAAAGAGAAGTGCCAATTAGCCACTGACAAAGTTGAATTCCTGGGATACCTCATAGACAAAGAAGGGATCCACCCCACTGAAAACAAAATCAGAGCAATAAAGGAAGCTCCCAGACCCAAAAATAAAACAGACTTGCAAGCCTTCTTGGGACTTATTAATTTTTACAATGTATTCTTACCACAGAAAGCAACGATAGCGGAACCACTACACAGGTTGCTTGATAAGAAAGCTACCTGGACCTGGGGGCGACGAGAAGAAACAGCATTCCAGGAAATAAAAAACTTACTTACATCAGACTGTGTGATAATACAATACAGTGAGACCCTTCCAATAACATTAACATGCGATGCATCACCATTCGGCATAGGTGCCATACTTGTATTACCCAATGGAAGAAAAGCACCTATGGCATTCTATTCAAAAACTCTATCTAAACCAGAGCGGAATTACAGCCAACTAGATAGGGAGGCATTGGCCGCAATAACAGGAATAAAACGTTTCCACAGATATATCTATGGCAGACCTTTTTCACTTGTCACAGACCATAAACCTCTCCTAGGAATCCTCGCAGGAAACAAAGCTACACCTAACATTCTGTCACTGTGGATGATGAGGTGATCTGAATTCCTAGCTGCCTATAACTACAACTTGATCTACCGACCAGGAAAGAACATAACACATGCTGACGCCCTGAGCCGTCCCCCCCTACCTGATTTAGATGATGATCCTGCACCAACCACATCAACCCTTCAAATTGAGATGTTGGCAAACCTACCCATAACAGCAACAGACATTGCTATGGAAACCGCGAGAGACAGAAACCTGGCACAGATTTTAAATTGGGTAGGTAAAAGGTGGCCAGAGACTGCAAGTGACGAGACTGTTAAACCATTTCAGAATAGACAAATGGAACTATCAATCTTAAAGGGATGTATACTATGGGGGGATAGGGTGGTTATACCGAACATATTAAGGAAATGAATACTTGAATTATTGCTTGAGGATCACCCGGGTATTGTCAGAATGAAGTCCCTGGCTAGGAGTTATGTATGGTGGCCAGGGATGGATAAAGATATAGGAGAATGGGTAGCAACTTGCAAACAATGCCAGGAATCTAGACCTACACCCCCTTCTGCACCTATACACGGATGGGAAACACCTAGGGGACCATGGTCTAGAATACACATTGATTTTGCAGGACCAACCAAAGGACACACATTCTTAATAGTCATAGATGCTTACTCAAATTGGCTGGAGGTAAGCATCATGCACTCAACCACAACAGAAGCTGTTATTAGACAACTAAGGAAACTTTTTATGACACATGGATTGCCGGATTTAGTTGTATCTGACAACGGACCACAATTCATGGCAATAACATTCAAAAGGTTCCTGGCAGAACAAGGGATAAGGCATGCACTAACAGCGCTGGGATGTCCAGCTATGAACGGACAGGCAGAACACATGGTCCGTTACACTAAGGAAGCACTACACAAATAGGGACCAGGGGATATACAGGAAAAAATAGACAAACTACTAAGTATACAACACATTACACCAAACACCACAACAAATAAAAGCCCAGCAGAATTATTAATAGGAAGGAAACTAAAGTCAAACCTAGACAGGCTACACCCCACATATAGCCCAGAAAAGCCAGCAGACTCCTCCAGTAAGTGCCACACATTCAAAACAGGGGACCTAGTCTATGCAAAAAACCTCACGGGGGAACCATTGTGGATACCGGCAACAATAACCCAAATAACAGGACCCCGGTCATACAGGGTAGACACAGAGGATGGAAAGAGCTGGAGGAGACACATAGACCAAATCAGATCGAGGACCACACTGAGAAACACTAACAATCAGGAAGAGGAGGGGGGAGAACCTTCACAAATTAAGGAATTGCAGCAAACATTAAACAAAAATAGCCAAACCAGAGAGGGGGGAGACCCCTCAAACACAAACAAAAGGGGAGGGGGAGACCCTCCACAAGTAAAATAAGTGACAAAACAAACCCTAACAATGACACAACCAATACTAACATTAGCTCCAATCGGAAGTCGCAAACATGTACCTGAAACCATAGAAGAAGAAAACAACATGGGGAGACTGGAGCAAGCTTCAAAGAACCATCAGGAAGCCACTCCTGGTGGGAGCGGCTGAGCTGACTCAACCAGCCAGGAAAGGCCTGGCAGGAGTGGCATGGCTGACTCTACCTTCCAGGAGGCTCCACGGAAAAGAATGGGAAAAACAGCAACCCCATCTGAACAGTCCAGAGGTGAACTCACGACTGAATTGCGCAGGTCCAGTTGGAACCATAAGAGCCCCGCCTACCTATGTGACTACGTAAGATAGGTGAGGCCCGGATTGGTTAGACTGGACCACATGGGGAGGGGTGTTATATATTTGCATACTTACCTATGATAGGTTGGTCCATGGTGGCAGGAGATTTGAAGAGCCGTCATTGGCCACGAGCCACGAGCAGCCGGCCATAAAAAAGGCTGCCGTGGTTTCTCCACATGCGATTACTAGAAAGAAAATAAAAAGGAAAAAAGTCAACTGGGTCTCGAGTCTCTTTTCCCACAACGCAACAGGAAGGAAGGCAGGAAGGCAGGAAGGCAGGAAGGAAGGAAGGAAGGAAGGAAGGAAGGAAGGAAGGAAGGAAGGAAGGAAGGAAGGAAGGAAGATTTTTGACTCTCCCTGCCAGATTCCCACAAGGAAATGGGGAAGCTGGTGGAAAGATGGAAGCCACTCCTGCTTTTACTGATGTTTTTTTCCTATCTGTGGTCATTCTGCTTGTCTGTTAAGGTAAAGAAATATTGTGTAATTATCACTCAATGGGTGATGGGTTGTCTAGCAGTAATCAAAAATTAGAATGTAATCTAGTAGCACCTTTTCAAGATAATTAATTTTATTAAAAGGCACAAGATTTTCAAGAAACCAGGGTAAAATAATGAAGCAGTAATGTTCCGTTTTTTAGCCTTGGTAAGTCAGTAGCACATGGACTGAATGTATAGCAGTTCTGTAGTAAATGTTCATATCTCAGAGTAACCTAAAACTCAGTGGTTATCAGATGGTCATTATAATAACCTACGGAAAGAGGATGGTGATCTAATGAAGGAAGTCATGATGAAAGAGAATTATTCAACTGATTTTTTTTTCAAATAATGAAAGGTTCCTCCAAAAGTTGCAACCTCTTTCTGCAATGTTAAATAAGTGGAAACCATAAACTCAGCAAGACACCTGACCATAGAGCACCCACTTCTGGAAACTCGGATAACTGCACGTTTTAAGAATTTCTAGAGGTGGACATTTTTTGTGCACTTTTGAGGAACAATGGCAATTTTTTTTTCTCTATAAAGGGATTGCAGGGGAAGAGTTACGGTAGCCACCTCCAAATAGCTGATTGTGTATTGTGCTCTCGGAATAAACTTCACCTCAGATTTAAGCAACTGCTCATACTTTATTATTGCTATTTGCAGCTCAGAAACAAACTTGATTTCTTTCTAAACCCTTGTACTATTGGCTAATTTAGAATTTGCAGGACAGAAGCAAGAAGAATGAATGAATTTGTCAGGATGAAACAAACAGCATCATATTTATTTAAATTGTCCCTATTATTACAGCACCCTGGGCCCTTTCTCCATTTGCTACAATAAAACCTGAGTAGCAAAAATGGTCTCCAGAATTCAATTTACAAAGGGATTGCTTTCATTGGGCAAGTTTTATAGCCCTGCTACCTCTCTTACCCGTTCCATCACCATAGTTCCTTGGTAAAAGAAGGATTGATATTAATAAGTGTATAGCATTCACGATGACAAAAGGAATTAATTAACTGATTGGATTTAGAGCTGAAAGTCTGTTATTGCACAGCTCACAAGCATAAATCAGAACAGCTAGTTCTTCTAAGCAGCTTCAATTCCAGGTGTTAACTGAAAGCTGAAAGTCACTCACAGGACAGATGGCTTTTTTTAATAAAAAGGTCATGCCACCAGTATTTGCCATGGGACAAAACTTTTAAAATTTATATTGGAAATTGCAGAGAAGTGAAAAATGGCTTAGAAATTTGACACAGGACTTAGCTGGTTATTTTATCTTACCCAATGTCTTCCTGTGCAGACCATTCTATCTCATTATTATATAACCTCTCTAGCAACCAAGTAGTCCTATGCTTGCACGTATTCTAACTCCTTTCAAATCTTATCCCACAGGAAGTAATAGAATAGGTGTCATTGCAAGACCTCTTATCTCCTGGGATGCCTGTCCAGACAATAGGAGTCAAAGGGCTCCAGATCCCTTCAATTAAATACCATCATCTAGCAAGATCCAGGAAGTACCTTATCTCTGGCATGGCCCTCTGATCTCTGAAAGTTCCCCTTGCAGTTCAGGGGTTTCTCAAACTGATGCATTCCAGAGGTCCTTAAAAACTTGGCTGTTTTCCTAGGTCCTAGCTTAGGGCAGGTGGAGCCCCTTTGTGGGAGTGGTTTGTATATGTTTATTTGTTGTTAACCAGATTTCCCAAACTTGTTGCTTATTTTAATTTGTTCTTTATTTACCTTTACCTCTTTCTGATCAATGTTTTATTTTATTTAGTCTGTTATATAGTGAGCCAGTCAGAATCACTCTGGAGTCCTATAGTGCAAAAATAAAATTAATTATTATTGTTAGTTATTATAATTGGACTACACACATTTGGATAAACAGTACATGGGATCGAGGTGATCTAGTGGTTTCTAGATTTTTGTAGCCCAGACCTGGCAGCCCTATGGTTCAGAAGCAGAGAAGACAAAATTAAAAAGGGAGGCAGAAAGAAGTTTTCATCCATCCATCCATCCATCCATCCATCCATCCATCCATCCATTTGATCAAATTGATATAGATTCAAAACTGTAGGAAATTAATGACACCTATTATTTAAATGTATAATTATTGTAACATTAACCATATGAAAGTGAAATTATGTCAGGTTATTATAGACATGATATGCTATTGTATAACCATTTTTACTAGTTTGTTTTTGAATTCTTATTTACAAAAATGTATTTGTTACTAAACTGTCAAGGCCTCAAGTTAACTAGTTTTTACTAGTTAACTTGGAGACACATAATTGACATAGTAACAATTTGAGGCATGGGGTAGATGTACTGAATGTTGTTCTTCACACTGGTTGACATTTGGAAGGAACAATATAATGCTAAATTCAACCCAGTCAGAGTATGAGATATCAAGAACTCCAAAACGGCTCATGATGAGTCCTAATTTTATTTATGAAAAGTAAGTAATTAACAATATGAAGCTTATAGAATCAAACCATCTTGGATCAAGCTGTCCGGTCAATATTCTGTTATGTGATGGTGAGATAGTTGCATTTGGAAAACTTGTAGCTAGGACAGAAGGACAATAGCTCTTTTCCACTCAGCAGCTGTTATTTAAGGAATGCAGTCCATAATTCATGCAGCTATCAAGGTTACTAAGCTGCTGATGGTTTGGATCTGACTGGTCATTTTAAAAAGTGCCACACTGGAAAGAAACCCTTTGGTTTAAAAGAAAAAAAAAAGAAAAGAAAAAATGCAAACAAAACAAACAAAACAAACACAAACACAGATTTTAACTAATTTTATTTTAGATTTATTTGAATGTAATTGATGTCAACTCGTAAATAAATTTTATGCCTGCTCCCAAGTTGACATTAGAAGGCGGGGAAAAGGCCTGATGGAGCAGAGTGGCAGATGAAAGTCAAAAGCACATTCCATGCTTATCTTGTGGAGATTGTAGCCTAGGCCAGCGGTTGCCAACCGGTAAGCCGTGGCCCACTGGTGGGCCTCAAATTTTTTTGGGTGGGCTGCAGAGAAATCTCACCCCCAGAGCACCCTCCCCAAAGCAATTAATCCAGGCTGTGCAGAAACACAAGGCTGCACTGCCCACATGGCCCGGGGGAACCCTCCCCGCCCACTCACTCTTACCTGGCAAACTTGCCTGCTAAGTTGCTATTTTTCCTTTTTCTGACCATCATCTGTTCTGATGTGCCAGGAGATTTAGATTAGCAAGGAAGCAGGAAATGATTGGATTTCTTGCTTTCTAGCTAGTCTTTAGATCTTTGGCTCTGCTTTTAAGCATAGCTGAAGCTCCCTTAGGACTGAAGGTTCTATTATTTAGTGCAGATTCATGGCAAGCAAATTTCAGAGACTGAGCTAGCCGATGGCAGATAGATAGATCACTGAATAATTATGTGAGCCTGCTTTGCCTGATTTTGGGTAAATTTTGCTCTTTTTAAATAAAAAAATTAAATATTTATATAAATATTCATAATATTTACATACAAGCCATGCCCAGCCAGTCACATGACCCCCAAGCCACACCCACAAATTAAGCCATGCCCACAGAACCGATTAGTGGTCCCTGGGATTTAAAATTAAGAGTTTGGTGGTCCCTGGGGTCTAAAAGGTTGGCGACCCCTGGCCTAGGCTACTGGATCTTTGCCCCAAAAAATCTTTCATTGGAGACCGTGATTGATGACACCTAGTCCGTGAATTTGTTTGGAGAATCTGATATATGACACACACAGGGGAATTGGGGGAAACAGGGTCATAAGTACATACATGTCTCAGAGTTGCCTTCATATGGGTTAGTGCCAGACATGATGCTCCTAATAAATATTTTGAATTCTTTTGAAGCTTGGCTCAAGGCTCATGATTTAATTAGGGCAATCATTGGAACCCTGACAATTGATTTAAACTAAAGTTTAACACTCATGATGCAAAGTGATCTTACCTCCATTTAACTGAAAAAGATTATCATTATGAAAGTCAGAGGGGAAAAAAAGCTTGCCTCTCTGTCTTCATAATACTTACATTAGGTATACCTTTAGAACTTTGCCTCTCCTCATTCTGTGTTGTATTTTCTTAGTAGAGTTTCTATAGCCATGTAATTATTTTAATTGACCCTTTTTTGCAGTTTTCCTCTCTACCATCTACAATTTTGAGGTGTAAGTTATGTCATCTGTAATGTGCCCTTTCTTTATTTCTCAATGATATATAATATGATAGGTGCACCTTATCATGGATTGCACTCACCCAAAATGTATGCTCAATGTTGACTCAATGAAAAATGGTATTCTGTACAAACTAAGCTTTTCCTTCATGTGAGAAATGGGACTGGAGCTGGTTAGCTTTTGTTTTCTATTGTTGGAGCAATCTCGTTTTTTGGCGAGTGCAAAGTTTAAAGAAGGCATCTGGAAAAACACAGATTAACCTTATCAGTGGAGGAGGCTTGCTTACTCATTCATTTTTGTACAACTGCATATGCACATACATGCTTTTTCCCCAGTATAATGGGATTGGAATGTACTTACCTGTCACCCTTTCTGGGAGAGCAGCATCCACAATATTGCTGAAGCAATGCACTCAAATTTACAGCTGTGTGAACTAAAACACACTTTTGATTAAACGTGCCCTGTGAAAGATGTTATGCTGACACTTGGGATGGGGACAATTTATTTATGTTAGGAAGCTATTGAAAAACAGAGAGGAAAGGATTTAAGTGTGCTGAAAGAGCTGCAAAATGGCTTAAGCTACAAAGGAGAAGTATCTCAGGTGTTATAAAGAGTTACATCTCCTTTATAAGACTAAGAAGTTTGCATAGATGCTTAATATCATCCACATGCATTAATTAATTAACCCTTCTCTGCAAATCTGTTAATATAATCCAGTATTTCTCAACCTTGACAACCTTAAGATAGCTGGACTTCAATTCATGGCTGGCTGGGGAATTCTGGGAGTTCAAGTCCACCCAACTTAAAGTTGTCAAAGTTGAGAACTATTGGTCTAAACATATAGTGATGAACAAGTGAAATTTATCAAAGGACATGGAACAAGCATTGTTTTGTTATTTTCAAGGGAAGTTCACAGCTGCTGCTCCAAAGGGGGGGTGGTATTTGCCTTATGAAACACCTCCCACTTGGAAAGTAAATTGGCCCCCATGTTATTGGGTTTCTACCAATTTTTAAGAACTGGATCATTTCAGAGAGACTATGGAGGATGCAATAATTCCATCGGTTCATTAGTCTCGTGACTATTGCTTGTTTTTATTTTACAATAGTTATGGATGATTCACTGTATTGTTGATTGCCATCTGGCTATTATTAATTGCCAAGAATTTGAAAATAGCAGGAAATATATGTGTAGGATATAAGTAAGTAAATCATATTTAATAGCTTTTGCACCAGAGAAATGAAGACTCCTTGATTTTTTTCCCCATGTGTCTTTTGAAGCTCTGTTCTTTCCATTCAGAGTTCCATCAAGAAGGCTAGAAAAAATAATAATATCCACTGACACTTAATGGAAAACAATGGGGAGTAGGAAGTGAACATATAAAAATTATGAGTAGCAAAAATGTGCACCAGCTCCTTAACTCTACTAATGCTTTGAATTCCCTGGCCTTCTATACACCTTCTTGTTTACTTCTTCAACTGCCTAGCTTCTGCTATGAGATTGCACTTAAGAATTGCACTGAGTCTAATAAGGCTGAAGTCATGTACATCAGGAGGACTCACAACACTGATATTTTATGATTTACAGAGTTACAACAGCTATTGTGTCTGCAGAATATTTTTTATTCACCCCATACCATCAGTAGAGGTAGTTTAACCAAAGCCCAGGATATTTGTTTTATGCACAACAAAGGTAAAACAAGAAAGGCAGTTGTTGCTTCTGGATCATCTTATTTATTCAATATTCAAATACATTTGTCCAAAATCCTATACTTAGGACTTCAATTTAGGTACACAGATATGATTTTGATGAGGAGCTGCCAGTTATACAAACAGATTGAGACTACGTTTCTTATATCTTTTTGAAGCAATAGGATTCTAAGCTAAACCAGAGATTTTTTTGAAATGGCAAAAGCTATTTTCTACCAAGAATACTACAACAAACACAAAATAGAAAATGCCAACTGGATAGCCATCACAAACAGCAAAGATTCCCCCCCCCCCAAAAGATCAGGAGGACATGATTACTGCATTGTCTGACATGCTTCTATCAGGGTTATGGTTACTAAGCAATAGCACTTAGACTTATATACTGCTTCATAGTGCTTTGCAGCAGGGGTCACCAACCTCTGGGCCACAGCTCACTATCAACCTCTGGGCCACAGCTCACTATCAGGTCTTGAGCCCTTCAAAACCAGGCTGCAGAAGTGGTGGGTGAGCACATGCGCATCCTCACTTGTGTGAGTAGTGGGCAAGCACATGTGCGTGTGCTCCACTTGCGTGAGCAGCAGGCTTGCATACCGTGCACATTTGCCTGCCACTCACTCAGAACCATCCACTCCTACCCTGCCAGACTACAAAGCCAGAAAGGTTGGGGAACTCTGCTTTACAGCTCTCTCTAAGTATTTTACAGAGTAATTGCCCCCAACAATCTGGGTTCTCATTTTACTGAGAAGGATGGAAGGCTGAGTCATTTTGAGCTGGTGAAGATCAAACTCCTGGCAGTGAGCCGAATTAGCATTCAATACTGTGCCACTCTGGAAGCTGCCATGATTAATGCATTATAAGAAAATGTCCTATAATACCTATTTTCTGTGAGCACACATGTATCCCTAAAATATAACCAATCCTGAAAATAAACCCTAGTTTGATTTTCCAAGCATGCTCCTAATATAAGCCCTACCCCAAAAATAAGCCATTCTTGAGGTCGTCATCAGTGGGGAGGGTGTGGCCAGCACCGGAGGCAGCAAGGGCGCAGGGGCCAATGCTGTCCAGCGGCAACAGCAGAGCAGAAGCAGTGAGTTGATTACCTGTCCAAACAGCAGGCAGAGGCAGAGGTGAAAGGGAAGCACGTGATCTGGATTCATTGTGTGGGATGCAGGAAAGCTGAGAGTCAGTGGGCCACAGCAGGCAGATGGCCATGGGATCTTCACATGGCAGCTCTGGCACCAGACAAAGACAGAGGTATGGGGGGGACGACAGGCAATCCTGATGAGCCACATGGGCCATGGGAAAGCTGAGAGACATGAAGATGAGCCTCCATGCCTGCCATTCCAATCCATCCCACCATGTCTCAGCTTCCCTGCTCTGTTGTGAGCTCAAGCAAGCAGAAAATCTGGGCCTCCCAAACATGGGAGGAAAAAAAGACATCCCTGAAAATAAGGCCTAGTGCTTATTTTGGAGCCCACAAAATATAAGTCTGGGTTTTATTTTGGGGAAAACATGGATAGCTCTTTGGTTATTGATATATTGTGGAATTAATGTTATGGTTTTTTATCCTGCCATAAAAAAATAACTCTTTGTTTGCTGCTTTTTTTAAAAAAAAAGAATGGGATATTTCTCAATGAGTGATAGTAGTACTTTCTTCCCATTTCAAAAATTGGCAAAAATGTTGCTCACAGAAACAGAGGCAGAACGCAGACATAAAAAAAGCAGAGTGGGCATTTTCCAGCTAAATGAGCAAAGACAAATATTTCAAAAATGCCTTTTATGGCATTCAGACCTGGACTCTAAAGCCAGGACTAGCCTCTATCTTATTGTCCTTCAGAACCAGGGAAAAGAGTTTTCTTCTAAAGAATATTTGGTAGGGCAGAATTTTAATGATGGGCAAAAGCTTTCAGATTGTTTTGCTTTATAGAGCCAGACAAAATGATAGGTGGCATTTGGTTTATAATTTATATACAGGCTATTGTTGTACTGTTTATATTTTATACAGAATTTATGGTTGTAAATTGTGTAAGCCATCTATGGAATCAGATGATATACACATTTTTGTAATGAATACACATAATACATGGAATTATGATTTGTCCTAGTTAGCTTGCTCTCTTTTTATTTGGATATGGGAGGGTTTATGGAAAGACTGCTTTAACAATCTCCCTCATTATTTGGACCTGTTTCTTGGTTTGGTTTTGGGGAAAACTGTTTTCATAATTGTCGGGATTGCTTCAGCTGCAGTTAGAACTTATCAGTCCCAGTAGTACAATTTTTTGTCAGCATTATTTCTATATATACTGTCCTTAAAATTTACTGTGACTTATGGAAGTAATAACCGAATGCACAAAACATATGTTGTTGGAATTTTTTTATTTCAAGCTTAATTAGGACACTTTTTTCTCCCAAAGGTGCTTTTTTCAGGAGGCAACTGGACTTTCTTGTTTTTTCTTTTTCTTTTGAAGACATTTTGCTTCTCATCCAAGAAGCTTCTTCAGCTCTGATAGGACAGTGTGGAAGAAGCTTCTTGGATGAGAAGCGAAACATCTTCAAAAGGAAAAAAACAAGAAAGTCCAGTTGCCTCCCGAAAAAGCACCTTTGGGACAACCATGACCTGGATGACTGAGAATTTTTACGATTCAGAGACCTTTTGTTCATAAAACAATTGGTTACTGTTTAAATATGAAGGATTAAGAACCAATACACTGAACAACATGAAGAATAGTAATCATATTGAACCATTAAAAGTAACAACAAAACAAGCAAAAATAATGTGTAATTTATATAAAAAGAATAGAAATACCAGAGTTAAAGTCTACTGGAACCCACAGTGAACTTAGAAACATTTCTTCCTTAATCTAGGCTTAACAACAGGGGGAAAGTAATGGGCTGAGAGAGACTTTATTCATGTTCTCTCTTCTTGTTATTCGTTTTATTTATTTATTTATTTATTTTATTTATTTGATTTGCCAATTGTTTACAAGATAATAAGTATAAATGTATACATAGTTGTGAATACATGAAATGGTTACATATAAGAAAAATAAAAGAATAAGAGAAACAATAGGACAGGGACGGTAGGCACGTTGGTGCGCTTATGCACGCCCCCTACAGACCTCTTAGGAAAGGGGTGAGGTCAATAGTAGACAGTCTAAGGTTAAAGTTTTTGGGGTTTGGGGAAGAAACTACAGAGTCGGGTAGAGTATTCCAGACATTGACCACTCTATTGCTGAAGTCGTATTTCCTGCAATCAAGTTTGGTGCGGTTTACTTTGAGTTTGTATCTATTGTGTGCTCTTGTGTTGTTATGGTTGAAGCTGAAGTATTCATTGACAGGTAG
Organism: Notechis scutatus; assembly: GCF_049901735.1. NCBI lineage: Eukaryota > Metazoa > Chordata > Lepidosauria > Squamata > Elapidae > Notechis > Notechis scutatus. Next base: position 131,387,102 of record NC_142011.1, on the reverse strand, counting down.
GACATTGCAATGTATGATTTTGTATACCATGCTTAAGTCAGACCGAAGACGGCGTAATTCAAGGTTTTCTAGTTCTAGAATTTCAAGTCTGGTGGCATAAGGTATTCTACAGCGAGTAGAGGAGTGGAGAACTCTTCTTGTGAAATATTTCTGGACTTTCTCAATTGTGCTAATATCAGATACGTAGTGTGGGTTCCAGACTGATGAACTGTATTCGAGTATTGGTCTAGCAAATGTTTTGTATGCTCTGGTTAGTAGTGTGATATTACCAGAGAAAAAGCTACGTAGGATTAGGTTAACAACTCTTAATGCCTTTTTGGCTATGTAGTTGCAGTGTGCTCTAGCACTTAGATCATTAGAGGTGAGTATTCCAAGGTCCTTTACAGAGCTTGGGTCATCAACAAGATCTTGACTATTCAGCTTGTATTTTATTTTCTGATTTTTTTGCCAATATGTAAGACAGAGCATTTATTTGTTGAGATTTGAAGTTGCCATTTGTTTGACCATTCGGATACATAGTCAAGATCTTTTTGTAGGGTAGCAGTATTGTCTGTGGTATTGAACAGCTTTACATCATCAGCGAAGAGAACGCAATTGCTCTTAATATGATCACAGAGGTCGTTTATGTAGAGTATGAAGAGAGTTGGTCCTAGAACACTGCCTTGGGGAACACCACTATTGACAGGTACTGGATTTGATAGGACGCTCCCGATTTTGACCATTTGTTGTCTGTTTGACAGGAATGCTTCTATCCAGTTATTCAGTTGTCCAGAGATACCATAGGATTTTATTTTTAGGAGTAGTTTGTCGTGTACCACTGAATCAAAGGCTTTACAGAAGTCTATGTAGATTGCGTCTATTGTTTTGCCCTGGTCGAGTTGTGTCGTCCATATGTTTTTGCAGTGTAAGAGTTGCAGATTACAGGATAGTTTTTTCCTGAAACCAAATTGTTTATTGGAGAGTAGGTTATTTGTCTCTAAGTGAAGGATGATGGATTGGTTAATAATTGATTCCATGACTTTACAGGTGACGCAGCATAAGGAGATTGGCCTGTAGTTTTCAACTAGGCTTGGGTCTCCCTTTTTGAAGATGGGGATGACTGTGGCTTGTGACCATAGGTTAGGCAAGGAGCTGGTTCTGAAAGATTTTTCAAAGATTATGCTTAGAGGTTTGGCTATGGCAGTGGATAGCTTTCTTAAGAAGTAGGCACATATTCCATCCGGTCCAATAGATAGAGATGGTTTTAGGTTGCGTATTGCTTTTTCAACATTGTCTTCTGTGAAATCGATATGTATTAGATCATTGTTGTTATCTGTGGTACGGCTAGGAAATATTGGGCATGATCCATTGCTGTTTACAAATACTGAGCCGAAGAATGTGTTAAAGATGTTGGCTTTAATGGTGTCGTCGTTGCAGTCTTTACCATCAGGTCCTATCAAGGGAGGGATGGACCTTGAGTCTTTTAGTTTGTTGTTTACAAAATTGTAAAAAGCGCGGGTGGAATTGGTGCTTAGAAGGTTTTCCTCTTGTTTAATGTGATAATTGGTGCATTCGGTCTTTATCTGGTGGCATAGATTTTTGTATCGGTTTTTGAAATTGGCAACGTGACCAGATTTGTTTTTCCGCCAGAGTGATCTCTTTTTGGATTGAAGTTTCCTTATTGATATGGGTAATCTGCTTTTTGTTTTGTTTTGGGAGTTGTTGTTGGTACATATAGTTTGATGACTCTTTTGACTTCAAGTAAAAATATGTTATAATGGTCTTCAACGGTATTGCATCCAGTGAATAGAGATTGCCAATCAAGGGATGAGAGATCGTTGTCTATAAGATCATAGTTGCCTTTTTTGAAGTTACAATAGGGGATTACATCATTGTGGTGATTTTTGTGTGGATGTATGTTGAGACAAAAGTCGATCATATTGTGGTCACTACTGGAAAAGGGTTCTTTAGATTGTATTCCGTAGATTAGGTTCAAACTGTTGCAGAAGATGAGATCGAGGCAGTTGTTTAGTCTAGTGTTGTTGGTTACTAGTTGTTCCAGTCCCAGATTTGTAATAGCATTGTAGAAGGTTGTGTGTATGATTTTAGTTGTACAATCATTTAGGGTCCAGTTAATATGAGGTAGATTGAAATCACCAAGAAGGATAAAAGGGTATGGGCAGGATGCAGCCCATGTTAGTAATGTATTTAGCTTGTTTACATGTTCAATGTCATAATCAGGTGCTCTGTAACATAGTAAGAATCGAATTGTGATATTTGAGGATAGTTCACAGATGATGGTTTCAGGAAGGGCAAACTCCTGGGTAACTTGGATATTTTTTAGATGTAAGGATTTTTTATAGAATATAGCAACTCCACCTCCTCGACGATTTTCACGATCTGATCTGTAAACATGATAGTCTCTTACTGTGGTAATGGAGTTGGGGAGAGATGCATTGAGCCATGTTTCACAGACAAATATAATGTCGAAGTTAGCCATATTTAGGAGGAAGAGAAATTCAGGTATTTTATTCACGAGGCTTCTTGCATTGAGTAGTTTGCATTTAAGGCCGGCAGTAGTTGGAGTTGAGGTAGTTGGGGGCGTGCGTGCCTAGTCTTGGGTGATGGTGGATGGGTTGAGGTAGGGTTGTGGTTGAGGGTAAAAGCTGAGTATTGGGTTGAGTGGTTTACTTTTGATACAGTCAGCATGGTAGTCAATGTACAGGTCCTTCTCTCCATTATCTAGACGGTTTTTGAGTTCGATGTGGAGTGCACGGGAGCGGCACGTTGCTGTATGGTTAGGTCAGGGCGGCAACGGAGGTTCTTATGGATGGTGTTGGTTTTGGCGAGTGAGTTTATAGTATAAATGAATTTACGTTTGCTTGATTCATTTTTGCAAATGACCCTGCACAAGCGTGGGCCACAGAGCCATCTCTATTTTTGAGCTCTCGGTCAATGCGGGAAATGTCAAGTATTTCATCAGCGGAGATGGTTGATGCTTGATAATTTCTGATGATGTTTCGGACAGTTGTGATGTCATCATTGACATTGATGTCTTCTAGACCAAATAAGATGGCGTTTGGGCGTTTCCGTTCACACTCAACGGCTTCTCTGATGAGAATTGGGATATCAATATTTGTCTGGGTTGTGTTTATTTGTGGATTGGGTTGTGGATTGGATTGTGGTTGATTGGTAGAGATGTGGTTAGTAGCTATTGGATGTTCAGGTTTTTGCGTTGTGTCCTTTTTTTCAAGGTTGGATATTCTTTCTTTTACGGCGTCCAGGGATGCTACTATGATGTTGAGGGATGTTGTAATGGTTTCGATGGTAGGGGATGTTTCAATGGTTTCAATGGTATCAACTCTTTCAGACAGATCCAGTTTGGGTCTGCATGATTTGCAGATATGTGGAAACTCATTGGATGATTTTAGGTATTGAATCATCTGCTCAGGTAATCCCAAGCAGTCATGATGAGTGTATTTTTACACAGAGAACATTTGATGGAGTTTTCATTATCCTTTAGATTTTTGTAGCATTTAAGGCATGTGCAGGAGTCTTGTGGTTCATTGGTGGGGATCATCTTCTCTTTAGGTTGTGGTTTGACGTAGGATTTTCTTTTTGGCATGGTAGGATTGTTAAAATAGTACGTTGATTGAATTAATTAGAGGAACAATTTTGGGTAATCTATATAGCCAATATTATATCAAACAATCAATTGCAGTAATCTCTCAAGTCAGATAATATTCCTGAGCAACAATCAGCCTGAATAGTTAATTACTCTAATCATTAATCAATTAATTACACTAATCATTAACCACACTGTTCATTTAAATTCACTAGATCAATGATTTTGCTATTCAATTAAATTACATGAATTTTGATCTTTTAAACTAGTCAGTAATCACACTATTTGCACTAAACACTCTAATCACACTAATCAATTAAAAACAATAAATCAGTTAAACCATTAATAAAATATAAATAAATAATAAATAAATAATAATAAAGTTTTCCTATTCTTTTTTTTTTTTGCCATAAATGAACTTACTTACTGAAAAATGAACTGAGCCCTGGTGATAAGTGAATAAAATTAAGTTCTGCATAAAGGTGAAAAATAGATAAAAAGGCACTAATATTCTTGTGGGATATTCATTAATCATATTTATCATTGCCATATAAAGTACCACATCATAAAGGCTTGCATAGGAATGAAGATAGATAGATAGATAGATAGATAGATAGATAGATAGATAGATAGATAGATAGATAGATACATTTACAGGGAAGGTAGTTTTTAAAAGCTTATTTAAACAAACCTAAATACCTTCTAATGCTATAGCTGTCAGATTTCATCCATTCAAATTTTGTCAAAAACTTAAAGAACAGAATCAGTGGTTTGTGATTCCCCCCATTATGGTTAATAACTATGTGATTATCATTATTATTTTCAAAGCAAAGTTATGACTCGGATCTCAGGCAAAACAGACTAGACCGACTATATTAGCCTATTTTCTGAAGGCTCAGAATGGGATGCAGATCAAAAATGTTTATCATTGGTGGATAGCCATATTCAGAAGGTCATATTTTGTTTTTAGTTGAGTGGGTCTATTATCTATGACAATAGATAGATAAACGTTTCATGTCTCTTAAAAAAAATATTATTGTTATTTTAATTCACACTTTTGATTTTAGTACATACTTAGCGATAGTGACACCCAGTTCCTTTTTACTTTTTCTGCAGCAGGCTCATATCTGCCTATCGGATCTGCATTAGGCAAAGAAAAACATCCTGCTAAGGATCTGACTTCATTCTATAACCACCGTGGTTTTTGCATGACAAAATAAATGGTGGTGGTAGAATTAATTACAACCTGTGTATTGAGGAGTTTCATGAGAGCAAGTGGAAGGTAGAAGTAGGTTACTGTTCAAGAGGAGAAAGGGACCTCCTTTACTGACAGGGAGAATAAAATTCCAGCCTCAAACATTTGTTGTTCTGCCTTGCTTTGAACTTGTGTCTTCCAAAAATGCCAGGCTTAATCAGAGCTTTAATCAGCTACCCTTGCACTATGATGCAGAGAACATTCTTCAAGTTTCAAGTCATCTGTGTGCTGTGACACTTTTATTCTTCTTCTTTCTCTTTTCTTCCCCCCCCCCTTTCTCTCGGGGTATACATGTGGCTGTTCCTGAGGTGAATAATAAAGAAAGCTATTTATGCTTCAGCTTGCCTTCCCATTCTGTGATTAGCTTTTTCTGAAACATGCTGTATATTTCTAATTATGATCTTATATTCCACATCAAATAACTTTTCATTGGTATAGGACAGTGATCCCCAACCTTTTTTACGCCGCAGCCTGGTATCCCCAACCTTTTTTATGACGCGGCCCGGTACCGACATCAGCTGGGCGCCACCATCTTGTTTTGATGAAAAAGTGCTTCCGGTGAGCTTTCTACCCGGAAAAGCTCACCGGAAGCACTTTTTCATCAAAACAAGATGGCGGCGCCCAGCAAGCCAGCGGCCCGGTAGGACTTGTTCCACGGACCGGTACCGGTCTGCGGACCAGTGGTTGGGGACCCCTGGTATAGGAGATCTTTTCTAACCAGAGTGACCATTTTCAGGGGCAAAATCATGAGTGCATACCCTGAGTTTCAGCCAGGGCTTAATTTTAATTATATAAAATCAGGTGTGTATGTGTGTGTGTGTGTATCCCTCCCTGTAGTTTTCTTGGCTAGATTTCAGAAGTGGTTTGCCATTGCCTCCTTCCTAGTGACTGGCCCAAGGTCACCCAGCTGGCTTTGAACCTAAGGCAGGATTAGAACTCCCAGTCTTCTGTTTTCTAGCCTGATGTCTTAACCACTACACCAAGCAGATTTATAATCATTTTAGGTCAAGTTAATTTCACATTGTGGAAAATGTAAATCATTAAGGAAAGTAAAACAGATGTAGATCTGTAACTTGTCTATAAAAGGAGTTTTGGATGAAATGATTCTAAATTAAAAACAACAACAACAACTAAGTTCCAGAGAGCTGAAATCCACATTTCTCTCTTTAAAAATTAAGCATTGTCTTCAATTCCTTTAAGCTTTTTAAAAAAAACTCTAAATGCTGTTGTTTGATTCTTTTTATGGGTCCTCTGAATTTTTTTTCTGGTGCTAGATTGTACAAAGGAAATGTTTAACTTTGGGCAATAGTTATATAAGTTCTTTGATGATTGGGAAGGTGAATTGATACAAGTGTGATAAACATGGCCCCTTGTCAGATAATCTGATTCTTGCTTTCTGTCTTGCTTTCTGTCTACTATGTTGCCCAGGAACAGTTATATTTCCCCTGCTATGACTAGAAGGTACAGGAATACCCTTCCCTGCAGTTAACATGTAATATGTTAACATATAACTGATATTATAGTTTAAGCTAGGGTAAAGAAAATATTTGATTGTTTGATGTAGATTTTGAATAAATACTGTGTTTCTCCAACAATACGCCTCCCCAATAGGAAGACCCAGCATGTTTTCTAGGCATAAAATGAAATTAAGCCCCTCCCCCCAAATTTAGGCCTAGTTTAAAACATGTGAAATTGGGGGGTAAAGGCAGGGGGGGAATTTGCCATTAGGAGTGCCCCGCAGGCAGCTACGCCTCACCATCAGCCGCTCCTAACAGCCAATCATGGTAGAGCACAGAGGGCTCCCTTACCCCTCCTTTACCTGGGTCAGCAGGCAGGCAGTGTCGGCATGGATGTCCGGCAGCATTTCAGCCACTTCTCAGGCCTCCATAGCTTCCATGGTTCCCACTGGTGCTAGCGCCTCTCTCGCCAGCGCCATCTCCAACAACAGCGTCTGAGTTGCTCCCGCTTTCCCCCTGTCCCTGTAACAACAGGAAAAAAAAAAAACATTTTGAGGTACCTGGGAGCGCCGCACGCTGCATTTTGGTTTAATCCCGAGCAGCTGGGTGGGCGTGAGAAGAGCCGAGCAAGCGTCTCTGCTGCTGCTACCCTTGGTGCTCCAGCCTCGGGCTCTGCAAGTTTGCAAAAGTCCCGGTGCACAGCCTGTTCCTGCATTCCAAGTGCTCAGGCAAGCTGCAGCTGTCCCTCTTTCACCAGCGCCATCTCCAATAACAGCAGCAGCAGTGGCGGGAACCGTGGAAGTGTATCAGCCGCTTCTCACGTGGGGGAGCTGCCTCCGTAACTTCCATGGTTGCCGCTGCTGCTGCTGTTGCTGGCGAGAGAGGGCCTGGGTGCTTGGAATGCAGGAACGGGCTGCACACTGGGACTTTTGCAAACTTGCAGAGCCCGAGGCTGGAGCACCAAGGGTAGCAATAGCAGAGACGCTCGCTCGGCTCTTCTCACGCCCATCCAGCCGCTCAGGATTAAACCAAAATGCAGCACGCAGCACTCCCAGGTACCTCAAAATCTTTTTTTTCCTGTTGTTAGGGGACAGGGGAAAAGTGGGAGCAACTCAGATGCTGTTGTTGGAGACAGTGCTGGTGCGTGGGGGGAGGGAGAAATTAATTCACCCCCGAAAAGACGTCCTAGCCATTTTTTCAGGGCTCAAAAAAAAAAAAAAAAAGGCCCAGCCTTATTTTGTGAGAAACACGGTATATAATGATACTTGTGGGTATTACAGTGTATATTGGTTGGAAACATAAATGTCACATGTGCACTTTTACATGCAGAAAATGATGTATTGTTGGCTGAACATCCTAATACAGGAGCATGAATATGAACACTGCATTATGTATGACAGTAATCAAGCCTGTCCATTACCATCCTAAGTTGTGATAGTTTATAAGGGACGCACCCTCCGATCCCTAATTTCCCTGATGTGGTCATTAAGTGATTGTGTTAGCCAGTAAATGGAACATGGGTTAGGTACTGGGAAAGGTAATCCAGTTCCAAGCCATGCCATGGGCTTCCCGTGACTTCCTCCACCCCCTGAGGCACCCCATGCTCTGCTTAAACCCCAAAGTGTCCCCACAGGCTTTGAGCCTGCTTTTCCATCCCATGGGTTCCTGCAGGCCATGGGCCCCTTTTCAGCCCCACTCCTGCAAGAGATTGAGGATTGTATTGAGGAAAGGGAATAGGTCACTTTCCTCCTTGGCATCCCTAGGCCCATGACACTGTCCCAGAGTGGGCATCATTCCAGAGCAGCCCCAATTTATCATGTCTGTTCCCAAAAGGGTGCCCGCTTCTGGGATTGAGACATTGAGCCTGCAGAGATGGAGAGGAGATGGAGAAGCAAATCTGCAATAAAAGTTAAAGAACCAATCAGTGATTGAGGATGGGGTGGAGAGTAGAAGGTGGGATCCAACAGGCATAGGAAGCAGGTCCAAGGCCTGCAAGAACCCAGCGGGGTAGAATTTGAGGGGAGACAGTGAGAGAGTGCAACATCCCTATGCTTAGTCCCAAATGTGGGTGGATTGCCAAGCAAATTTTGTTCCGTGACTATATGTACGAAAGGCCAAGGAAAAAAGACTGAATGATTGCCAATTATGTATAAATTATATAAAAAAAAATGAAAGTAGAAGAATTGCATTTTGGTTCAATGTTACTATAGATGTGAAAATTAATGAAGAAATATTAGCACATGAAAATCCTGTTAGAAATGTAGTTAGTATATGGTACTGCAAAGTGTGAATAGTGAAAGACGTGAAAATGACTATATATAATACTGTGCTTTTGCCTCTTTTATTATATGACAACTGAGTAAGTCTAGACAAACACAAAAATAAGTTGGATGTAGAAATTAAGATATGGCTATCTAAAAAGCAAAACAAATATATTGAAGAATGATTGGGAGCTGAATGAATGTGGGTAAAAAATGACCAAAAGGAAAGAAGTACAGAAGGACACAGTTTTCATCTTATGAAGATAATAAATAATGAAAATAAATAAATACAGTATACATGTGTGTAAAAAAAATCAAAAGGTGGCTGAAAGGAAGAAAAAAAACAGAAAATATGGTTGGATAGAATTGATGAGTAAATTCGAGGAATTCAAAGAGCAAAAAGTATTATGTTTGCATATATTATTGTATTATAAAGTATAAAATAATATGCAGAGGGATAGTAAATAATGATGATATAAAGGGTTTATTTAACAACTTTTATAATTGGCCCCACTCGAGTGCACTCTTGCTGCAAATACAGAAAAATACAACAATGATAGAAGCAAAAACAAGACTAATATAATCACTTTCCCATAAATTCTGCATGATGATACACCTGCTCAACTCAAAGACCTGATGAAACAAGTCCACTTTTCTTATCTTGTCCTTGTAATTTCTTTGGTGTGTTAGATCTTCTTTTTCTGCCCTTCATAAAGTTCTTTCCCCCCCCAAAAGAACTGGGGCAATGGATATGTATGTACGTATGATTGATGGCGCTGTGATATTCAGTTTGCCCCACTAAGATCCCTTTGGGAAGAGATGGTGATGGAAAGGAAATCCTGTGGAAAAACAGTAAAGGCAGAAGAAAATGTGAATTTGATTCTGTGAGGAGTAGTGACCTAATTTGGAGAATATCTCAGAACAACTGCCAGATTTTTTTTTTTTGGCCAATGTAGTGCTTCTTATATAAAAAGTTAATGTTAAAAATATAACCTGCCATCCAGCCACAGATTCCTTTTTCCCTGTAATAGAAGCCAAGCAGAGACCTAATGTTCTTTCCTTTTCAAGCACACAACTGAGAAGACTATTTAACAATTACAAACTATTTATTCTCAGAATTTGTCTCGAGAAACCAGTAACATTCTTAAGAGAAGGGTGACCTTCAACAACCATGGGTAATCCTGGACTTATGACCATAATTGGGATGGAAATTTCCATTATAGGTTGTCATAAATCAATTTGGACCCAATTTTAGACAATTTGTATGGCAGTCCTTTAGTGAATCATTATAGTCATGAACAAATCTGGCTTCTTCAATGGGAGTGTTTTGCTGGAAATTGGCAAAAATGACCACAAACATGATCACATGACCATGGGACACTGCAACCGGTCATAAATGCAAGCTGATTGGCAAGTGTCCAAGTTGCAATGACAAGAATGTCGGGGGTGTACAACAGACATACATGAAAATACAGGTTGTAAGCCTCTTTTTTCAAGGCCGTTGTCACTTTGAATTATTGTTAAAAATGGACGTAAGTCAAGCACTAGCTGTACTGGGTATTCAGGATATTCAGTCAGAAATAATAGCAAAACATCCCATTGCAATAACAAGCACTGCAAAATCTAGATAATAAGTACATGGCACACACACAAAAAAGATACTGAAAAGTCTACACTTGCCATCATCCAGTAGTTATCAAGCTACTTGCAGCCATTTAGCAGCCTAGTAGAAATAGTTCCTTCATACATTGTTTCTGGGTTTATGCTTTGAACTGACAAGCCATCCTGTGGCAGAAGCAACAAAATAATGAACAATTATACTTCAAAGTACAGTGTTTATTACCCCTTTTAATAAAATGTGTAGCACAGATATCACTTTAAGAATTGTTCCACCTCACACCGACAGTAAGTTTGCAAGCAGATAAGTTGCTGTTTCAGCATGAATAGAGTAGAGTAGAGTAGAGTAGAGTAGAGTAGAGTAGAGTAGAGTAGAGTAGAGTAGAGTAGAGTAGAACAGAATAGAATAACAGAGTTGGAAGGGACTTTGGAGGTCTTCTAATCCAACCCCCTGCTAAGGCAGGAAACCCAATTCAATTTTGTTCCTCTTCTCTGCATTCTTTCTAGAGTGGAAGCATATTAAATGGAGGCATATTAAAGATTGCTGGAAGCTTTTGTAATGCTTGGCTAACTTTGTAGGGAATATACAGTAACTCAGGGCTGTTAAAATCTCAAACAAGATAAATTGCAACAACAGCTTTGTAGCAATATTTAGTATGACTTATACCCATCCTTGAGAATCAAGTAAAATGTAGTATTAAGCTTGAAGAAAAGTTCCTATGTTTTGTGCCTTGAAGATCAAGAATCCAAAAGGTATGCTGTGAAAGGCTTAGAGGACCCCAGAGCTTAGTTGATTCATCCATCCATCCATCCATCCATCCATCCATCCATCCATCCATCTTGAATCCTGATAAATCATTAGAAACTCATAGCAATTCATAAAATAGTTGATCAAAAAATCATCCTTAAACAGTTAAAATATTGACTGAAATGATTAATCTGTTAGATCAATACAATCAATCAAAATTACGATTTCAAATTATTGGAAGGCAAATATAATGAAATTATAATGAAATCAAATAACAAAATAAAATAACATGAACAATTAAATAAACTCAAGGTAAAGTTAAAATAATGATATTTAAAAATTATTCACCAAGTGTTCTTCAGAAGGGTTCCGTCTGTTAAATAAGAACATTTGAAGGGATGGAATAAACCTTAATTCTAAGGGTTGCTTATGCATCTGTATGTGTGTGTGTGTGTGTGTGTGTGTGTGTGTGTGTGTGTGTGTGTGTAGGGGCAATTCTGCAAACTGGGATAGTAACTGAAAGAAAACACCTCACTAACTGTTAGATACAGACAAATGCTTTTCATTTATTTGTATTTCAACCAGAGGCTAAGGGAGCTGAGGGTAGCATATATGCATGCTTCTCTTTTTAATCTTAGAGCAATGTTGTCCTAATTCCTGTGAGTTGATTAGATAATGAGGTAAGTAACGGGTAAGGATTTGAACTTGAATTGTCCTATTTCAAACGTCATTCTTTGATCATGTTTACTAAATAATATGTGCTATGTTCAGTAAGGCTAATAAGACTTACTCCACAGCAAATATATATAATTAATGGCTATATGTACTATGTCACCTCATGTTTCCCAGATTAAAAGCCCAACATGGATCAAATTTCCGATTTGTGTGCCCTGGAGTTCCTGGAATTTCTTTGGCAACATTTTCGAAAGTGGTTTGCCATAGCCTATTTCCTAGAACTGGCGAATGTCAGGCCCAGTTGGTTTTATGTCTTAGACAGGACTTGAACTCATGGTCTCCTGATTTCTGGCCTGGTGCCTTAGCCACTATGTCAGTCTGGCTTTCTCAAGTTTATAGGAGAAGAGTTGTTTCCTCTCTGTCGATGGTAGTTCAGATCCACTGACTATACAGAGGAATATTAACAATCTACTGTATTTCTGCAGCAGCTATAAGAATGGGGTGAGGAAGTTAAGGATTCCAAAATCCAATGTTTTATTTTATTTGTTTGTCAAACATGTACAAGATAACAAGTATAGATATGAACATATACATGAACAAAAGAAATAAATGCAGATAAATGGTGACAGTAAGACAGGGACAGTAGGCATGCTGGTGGGCTTATACACGTCCCTTTACGGACCTCTTAGGAATGGAGTGAGGTCCACGGTAGACAGTTTGAGACTGAAGCTGTGAGGGTTTGAATCTATAACAATGGAGTCAGGTAGACCATTCCAAGCGGTAACCACTCTGTGGTTCAAACATTCAGTGGTAGCAAATCTCTTCCCAAACTTTCTTCCACATATTATTTTTTTATCGAAAATCAGAGGAGTTAATTAAAATCACTCAGGAAAACATTTGGTACAGAACTTACTGTCGGAATCAAAGATATAACTTATTGATCTATTAGATTCAATAAATCCTATATAGATGATAGCAGGCCCCAGAAGAAAGAGACATGAACTATGTTTCAGCTAGGATGGTTTCAAAATATACCAGAACTATTTGTAATCCTGCTGAGCTGTTGCTAACTGTGAAAACATATTTTTTGCAAAGTGTGCACTTGTATGGATAAGTTTAAAACAGGAAGAATGAAACTGTTGGAAATGAGGAACTGAAAGTAATGTACACAGGTGTTTATGGAAAGTGACAGTTAGTGAAGTTGTGAAGTGTGTATGTGGTTAGAAGAAAAGTATAAAGGATAGGGTTGGAGATCAACTCAGGGCCCTTTGATTTATGGCAGTCCTTGCAGGACCTGCTGTATGTCATTGGACCCCATTGCAATGGCTTATTAATGTAAGTGTATTAGTGCTATTATATCTTTTATATCTAGTCATTTCTTATGTTACAAATTATTAGAAAATAAACCTCTGATCTTAAAGTTAGAATTTTTGTTTGTGTTGCTGTCTGTTTCCTATTAGTATTTTTTATGACATTACTAACTGTTCATACTGTTATGTATATGTAAATAATGTAGTTGGGTTGACAATATATAAAGTACAAATATATATGTAGCTTTAAAGAAAAATACTGTAATGTATTATGCTGTGTTCTAGTTGGTTAATTATGCTACAAGTTGCCATAAGAGGGAGCTATAGATCATGGTTTAATTATCTTTCTTTTTCTCTTTTTCACTGATGGTCTCTCTTGATACTTATACTGACTGACTACGGAATGATACTGACTAACCCTGTTTATTTTGATATTCTGTTGATATCAAAGGATATTTGTTATATTATGGTTTGATATTTGTCTGCTGTAAAAGACATGGAACCGGTAAGAAGACTTTATAACTGGATATTTCTTGACTGATGAAAACGTGTATGACATGGACTGTTTATTGGACTGTGCTATTTCTTCAAGTAAACATTAATACAACTTGTTCTACTCTGTGTGGCTGTATATTTCTTCATAACTGTTCTCATAAACCATTTTCCATGTGCATATCCTTTTTATACAAGGGTTACTCTGCATATATCCTAACACATACAAACACAAATAAAAAGATAATTGAGAGAACCATTTTGGTCTTGTAGTTAAGGCACAAGACTAGAGTCTGGAAGGCCATACCTTCTAATCTGGCCTTAGATATGAAAGTCAGATAGGTGATTTTGGATCAGTCACTTCCAGCCAACCCCACCTCACAAGGTTGTAGTTGTGGGAAAATTAGGAGGAAAGAACATCGGGTATGTTTGTCACCTCAAATTATTTATAAAAATAATAAATGTGAGATAAAAAATAAATAAATAAATGGCAGGCTATCTATGATCTGTTCCTCTGTATACCCTTGTATGCCCTGCCTTTGAAGCTGTTCTTATTAGTCTTCTTGTATTAACCTATCTTTACATCAAGGAAAATGGCAAATTTTTCCATTTTCTTTTTACTTCAGAGGATCTTTGGCTGGTAATAATCTGCTCTTCTATATTTTTTTACTGTTTACAGTATTTTATTATCATGTGACAGGAATACTTTTTTATTTTTTTCCCCTTCTAGTTTGTATATATGATACAGAACTGCTTTGACTGCCTCTTCTCACCAAAATTGATAGCATGTTAACATCCAAAACATATTTAAATGGAATACATCCACAGCCCATTTAAATTATTTGTTGACAGGTAGCAAAATGACTGGACTTTGCAGCCTTACCATGCTAGGAACATTTCCTTCAAGTGAACACTTGTACTGATTTTCATACTTGAAAGCAGTGCTGTTGTGTGTGTGTGTGTGTTTAAATGTATCCACCAAACCTTCCTCATACCACAGATTGGATGGAGCAATACTGACATCCTTTGGTTTATTCTTAAGGGACTTTTTGCAGCGCATTCCCATGTGTTACAAAGCACAAAATCATCCCCCCCCCCAAAAAAAAAAAACACAAAAAAACGGGAGGTTTTGGTCCAGTCCGATCCAAGAGGAATCGTGCACAGCCCAATTTGTAGCATGAGGGAACATGAACTGTTCCAGATTTAATGCGTGCAAAGGATGACATCTGCAGAATAGCCAACTATAGGGCAGCAATTCAAGCAATGTTATACACACACACACACACACACACACACACACACATGTGATGCCAGATGTCGGCTGGGACAAAAAACGCCAGATCGGTAGGAAGCCAGGAAACGAATATTTTGGACTTTGGCTTTGTTTTGCTTAGCTTCTGCAGAAAGCGATGGCACTACTCGTAGCGCCGAACATTTAAATTCAGCAGAAGGCTCCGGGAAAGAATCCAGCACGATCAGTATCTCATAATAGCTTTGCTTCCCCCTCTTTTATAGTGAGGGAGAGCGAGCTGGAAGCGAGCAGCAGTGAAATGCTGCCCTGTCTTCAGTGCCCTGGTTGGAAAATGTAAAGGCAATTTCTTCTGGTATCACCTCCGTGAAGAGTATAATTTAATTTGTCACCTGGCAATAGATGGGACGAGGAGGCAAGTACTGCAGTCTCCCGGGAGAGAGAGACAGAGAGAGAAAGGGGGGGGGATTAAAGATTTCAGAAAGGCAGCCCTCCCCTTTCTCCCCATCCCCCCCCCCCCCAACAACAAACCCTAAACAAACCACCAAGCCCGAAAGTGGTGGTTTTGTGACTGTGTCTTGTTTACCGCGAGCATAGCGGACGGAGCTGATTATTACCTTGGACTTGAAGCACAGAGAGACCCCTTCTGTCAGGAGCAGGAGGAGCGAATCTTCCAAGCAAAGCACACACCCCCACCCCCATTCTTTGTATCTCTCCCACACATTCACTTGCAAATCCCTGGGAAAGCCAGCTCTTCGCCTAGTTTCTGTAACCTTCCCATCGCAAGGGCTGCGACTCTCTCAGCAGAACCTCTCTCTCTCTCTCTCTCTCTCTCTCTCTCTTTCTCTCCTCCTCCTCCTCCTCCTCCTCCTCCTCCTCTCCTGAGTGGTGGCTTTTCCCCCCCTTCTTTCTTTCTTTTTCTTTTAATCAGGCTCTCTGAATGAAAGCCAGTCAGAGAGAGCGAGCGAGAGATTCAGCCAGCTAGCCAGCGAATGCTTCCCTCCCTCCCTCCTCCTCCTCCTCCTCCTCTTTCTCGCTTCCCATCCCCGCCGCTTTCCCTGAGAGTTAAGTGATGCTCGCAGAAGACGCCTGAATTCGTTTCGAGTCGACTCAGGGTGGAAGAGGGCAAAATAAGCAGGGGGCTGGAAACGGCGAAAATCCAGAGGAAGATTAGTCCGGGACTTCGGAGGTTGCCGCCTGGGTAGGACACGACTAGATTCACAACAAAAGGTAGGACTCTCTTGCCCTTGGCTTTGTAGTGGAAAGGGCATAGGAGTTGTATTTTTTTTTTTGGGGGGGGGGTTTCCCCATCCCCATGTGCCGCGTTCTATTCTATCAACCACAGGGATATAGAACGGGTAACTTTCGCTCGGTCGGCTCTTATAAAAAAAAAAGAAAGAAAAAGAACCTTTCGAAGGTGAAGGTGAAGTTGCGCGAGCAGGTTGCCCTGTATTCTTAAAGCTTGAGCTGCTTCAAATGGGAAATTTGGCGAAGCTAGTCAAAAGAACTGCCTAGCTGGATGCGGGACAGCGTACGAATCCCCTACCTCTCTGTCCAAGACTTCCTAACTAACTAAAAAACAAAACAAAACCTGTAACGTATTTCATTGTTGGGGAAAAGGTGGAGGATGGGAAATTTCAAGGCAACATTTGTAAAGCTTACTAATTCACCCCCTTAGTCCTTATCGTGGGCTTAGCGTGAATGGCAAACATACGTGTCGGAACTCACCTCATCCTTTGTAGAAGATTGCCCGTTAGGGGTTTTCAGTTCTGAGGCTAGGTAAATGTCTCCCCTTCCCCCTCCTCCTTCCGTATATTTGGGGTAAATTATGTTTCAAAATGCTCCAAGAGTGTTTGAAGCATAGGAACTTAACTTATTTGCCTGTATTTATAGAGCTACCCAGGGAAATGGGTGAGAAGGCACCCATCCCATGTTGTGATCACAGACTTACAAACCACAAAGAGAGAGAGAGAGAGAGAGAGAGAGAGAGAGAGAGAGAGGGAGAGGGAGAGGGAGAGGGAGGGAGGGAGGGAGGGAGAGGAGAGAGAGAGAGAGAGAGAGAGAGAGAGAGAGAGAGAGAGAGAGAGAGAGAGATGTGTGTGCCTTCACTGTCCCTGCTGCAATAAAATCCATATTTGATGTGGTGTTAAATTAATGCAGCATGGTGCAAGTCCCCCTCTGTGCTCCTAGCAAGTCACTGTCGGTCGCTTTGTCAGCTGCTCTGTGCCGTGCTCCAAAATTTACAGCAAATGATTGTGCATTATAATGCCAGCTGTAGCTATCTGAGCTAAACAGAGCTTTCGACATCAAGGAGGCCACCAACTGACAGCATGTGTGGTTAGTAACAAACAGTAGTATGGACCTATCATCCTGGTTTGCATCTTCCAACACCACCCCCACCTCCATGGGGCCCTTTCCACATCTTCCCTGACTTACAATCTGGAGAGAGAGAAAAAACAAAAACAAAAAAGGAGGGATCTGTTTTCAAAATTGTAGCTCATTAGTTTTGAAATGCTTTGAGGTACATGGTTTATTCTGAGTGGTTAAAAGGAAGAAGCGAGAAGAATGCATTTGATTTTATAAGGTAGATGGTTCCATACTTACATAACCAACTGGTCAAATTTTGACTTGCTATTTGTTGAGCCTTTTTTCTAAAATTATCTGTTGTGAAAACTTTGTTGAGCTTAGGTTACTGTTGTCTGCATTTCAGATATTTATGCTAATATTCATCACCCCTCTCCCCCAAAAAAATTGGGGGGACAGAAAGATGGAAGGGGGGAGTAGGATGAGTGTAGAGAATATTCAGAGAAACAAAGAAGGACAAGTTCTATTTGCTTGGGGAAAAACTCTCTCACTGGCTTTAAAAAATGGCAGCATCATTTGGTGGGTAGGGATGAACAATGTGATTCAGAACATAAATCAAATTATTGAAGCTAAGCCTTTCATCTCAAACCTATTTTGAACAATGAAACTGATCCTTTTGGCATGCTTGATTGAAGGTGGGTGTTCCTAATGTGAAAGTTCGATCTTGAGAAAGAAACTGGTTTTGAATTTCAACCTAGCCTTTAAAACTATGGAGTTACATTTATTAGAATTGGGCTTGATGTCAAATCAAATTGCATTACATGCTTTTTTCTATTACATTTGCAAATATAAAATGATTTGTCTATGAATTATAGAGAAAAAAATACAGGTCTTCCAGTTTGTGTTGCACTCATTTTATTTGGTTCTTTCTGACTCTAGTTTATGTTGACATATTTGGGTTGTGGATGAGTTTCAGTAAGATTTTTTAGATTTTGTCCAAACAGTCAAATGTTGTGTGCAGGTATACTTGGAGAGTAGAGTGTGTATTTTTATTCTGTAGTGTTCTTTAGTGTTGTAAAGATATACATAATTTTTCCCAGTAATGCAATAATGCATTCCTTTAAATGGGATAGAGGCTGAAAGCAGCTCTGTATTATATTATTACTAAGAAAAGGAAATAAAACTGAAAAACCCATAGTCTCCAGCTACACAGAGGATATATTGCTCTTTTATTATCAATCAAATAAATGTGATGTTAAAGTTAATTCAAAAAGCCCTGATACTGAACATGGCTGGTTAAAAAAAGAAAGACAATTGCTTCATTTTTTAAAAAAATCATCTGAAGTACAGAAGAGAGAATAGGTTAATTTAAAAATGATAACCTTTTCTGGTACTTAAAAAGCCATTTCCTGATTTTAGAAAGATATCCCAAAGGAAGAAAATAACAATGAAGCCTTACTCTTGTTTGCTGTCTGATATTTGCTGAGGTGATTTATTTTCTATGTATTTTTATAATGCTAATAATGCAAATCGTAATAATTGTTCATGCTCTGTAATGCCACTAGGCTTCAGCAGTTGCACACAGGGTTAGACAAGTGTGAGAAAAAACTCTGAGCAAGTCACACAAAAGAGGTGTAAGAAGTGTGCTTTATGTTCATATTAAGTACTGACCTCTTTCCTTTTTAAAAAAAATGATTAATGATCAGTAGCTGAAGTATTTTATATGATGTATCCAGTTTCCTCATTAAATTGCACCACAGTCCTCCCTGCTCTGCTTTATATAGTGCTGTATTTATCTTCAACTGGGCACAGGGGAAGGCAGGCAGGAATGGAACAAATAAAGCAAGAGGGGGGAAGATTGATTGATTCAAAGAAAATATGTAAGTTATAATTTTTAATAGAGCTGAACTGGAATCTCTTTATGTAATAGATGTAATGAAGCTAATCAATATTTCATCCTCACTGCTGAAGGACTAGATTTTGAGCAAGAGCAGAATTTGGACGGTTGCTGATTTTTAAGTTGGTTTGAAAACTTTTCATGCAGCTTTAAAACAATATGGTATATTGCTTTTTTAGATTAGGATTGTGAGAACCTCTGCTATGGAAAGTCACTACATGGCTTTGAATCCATCATTATTTCAGGTCAACCAAACTCATAAGATTGTAGGAGTGTTCTGTATGCCACCCTGACCTCCTGGAACTGAGGTGGAATATATACTTACAAACAAATAGAATGCATTATGATAGCATCTGGAATTAAGGGGATATAACTTTAATTCCACAAATCCCCTGGAAGCACAAGTGTGCTAGGTATAAATGATTCGTGCCTTCATGCTTCTACTCCAGAATTGTAGCCATGTTTGTATTCTATCTCAGTGAAATACTTGATTCAAATTGTAAAAATAAATTTATTGAGACCATTTTCCTCCTCCTGCTGCTGCTGCTGATTATATATATATATATATATAATGTATTTGCACTATTCATGTGCCTTCTGCTTCACCAGATTTTGGGCAGCTCCCAACAATAAAATATCAATAAATTCTCCAACTCTAAAATCATCATAAAATTATAGACTACAAGGTCACTTAATAGCCAGAAACATAGAATTGATGAACCACAGGGACAATCATAGCAACTGCCATTTTGACAACCTACCAAAGTATGAATCCTTTCCCTTGTTTTGGAAAATCACTATGGAAGATCCATCTTTTCTTAAAAAGTAAGAGACTTCCAAAGACTTGGAATGGCAAAGATAAAAGCTTCTCTCTGTGCTGCCATTCTCCAGACCAGTGGTTCTCAATCTTGTCTTCTCCACGGAATCCACTTAAATATCTTTTGTAGCCACAGACCATGGTTCTGAACTCCCAAGACTTAACTCAAGATGTAAATTGTAACATTTCTTCAAGCGATGAGATCACGTCCCCTCAGGGGTCTACAGACCACAAGTTGAGGAACACTATTCCAAACTATATGGCGAATAAACCATCTAATAGTTTAAGAATACTTTATTTGGAGAAAGCAATCCTATGAAAATTGAAGAAAGTGAAGGGACTTTCAACTGTATCCAGAAACCTACTGTAAACCAATTCTGCTCTTACAGATTGGGCGTATACTCAGGGGTGGGCTTCACATTTTTTTTAGCAAGGGGCTCTCTGCCCTAAATGTGACTGGGTGGATGTGGCCAACTTGATGTTGCTTCTTTGCCTAATAACCTAAAAAAGAATACATATCAAAAAGTTGTTTATTATTTCATGCATTTGATACTTAAATAAAAGACTGGGTGAAACCAGGCTAAATAGCAGTGTCTGGAGAGGGATCTTGGACTCTTAGTAGAGTTTCTGGTGAGTTACATGATTCTTATTATTTGGGAATTAATCCCCTTGGAGGCTAGTGTTATCTGATTTTCTCAATGGCTCTCCCTTGCAAGCACTAAGTGGATTGTTTATCTAGTTTGCAACACTTTTATGAAGTGTGAAATACCCTTGGCTGAACGCCCAGAAGTTCAATTAAGCCTATCAAGAACTTTCCCTTGCTGCTTGTCTTTCTGAGGTTATTGGGGGCTCTCCGAGCCCTGCAGAGTCTTAGCCAGCAGCCCACCCCTGCATCTATTGCCAAACCAGGACTAGCCACTAGCTATATTTTACACCTACTGCAGTTTCTCAGTTGTCTTTGAAACAAAGCTCCAGTAAAGCAACTTACAGTGATCCAGTAAGTTACAATGCTCCTTGTTGATCTGTAAAACATATTGAGAATCCTGCCATGATTCCATTTTTTTGGGATGGTGGTGGTCATGAAAACATAGCAAAACAAACAAAAAATTTATATTGTCCTTTATATACTTGCTTCCTTTAACAATTGTCCACCAGAAGTTTAAATAGTTTTCACTCTAAAATTCAGGCTACAATGGATAGATTGTTATCCAGTCATTAAGTTGTGGTCTTTATTCACAAAATGAAAAAAAAAAATCATCTCACAAGTGATGTTTTTATACTATTTTCATTTGTTTCTCTCTGCTCAGTCCCATTTTTCTTAATTATAATCATTTGGCCAGGGCTGAATTTGGATTTGTGAAACTTCCAGTTTCAGGCCTTTCATCAAAGCCTATTAACATTCTAATTAATTCTCATTATGCAGCTCAACCTTGGTATCAAATCCCATTGATGACAGTGATAGAAACTAGTGCTACTTTGGTTAAGAATTTGGGATATAAAGTTGGAGATGACTTACATTTTTATTGGGTAAAAAATGAGATGTTTAACTGTGGTTGGATTGCAAACTTAATCAAATTGCCTTGCATATGTTTGATCTCTACTTCTGCATCCATCCATCCCTCCTCCCTCATTTCTCACTTGCAACACTGGATCAGAATATGCAGAGCTTCTCCCCTTCCCAAGACAAGGTTGTTTAATGCTACTGTGAAGTGTGGTTTGAGTATCAATCTGCTATCAAGGGCATCTATACACTGTGCTATATACAGTAAGCATGTACATTAGAATGGATTGCAATGATGATTTTTATTGTATCTTATTTTTCCACATAGTCTTATTATCTATAAAGATTGCTGAGCTCTCTGAAAATGTGAGGCTATTGTGTAGGCATGCTTTCATAATCTTGTACCCTCTAGATGTGCTTTATTGCAAGTTGTAAGATGTCTATATAGGCTGAAGTTTCTGAAACTTGTGATCTTCTTCTAGCACATCTGGAAAGCACCAGATTGGAAGGAGGAAGCAATTATGCCCTCTTTCCCCTTTTATTTTGTCCTGGGATGAATAATTCATTATCTAAGATAAACTTGTGATTCTTATTCTTTATGAAATTTGCTGATGCACGAAGGCTAACACTGCAAGTAAAAATATACTTGTAGATAGACCTGTAGATGTACAAAAGACATTCAACTTTCAAGACAATTGTAAAACTATTTAGAATGCCTGAAAACTATTATTAATAAAATAGATGTACTACATAGGTAGGGTGGCACAATAACTCAATGGTTATTAAGATGCCGGGCTTGTCAGCTGAAAAGCCAGTAGCCCAGGTTCAAGACCCAAGCTCCACATGATGAAATGAGCCCCCGTCCTCACTCCAGCTCCTACAAATGCAAGTAGATAAATAGATACCACTTAGGTAGGGAAGGTAACAGCACTCCGTGACATCATGCTGACCACATGACCGCAGAAATGTCTTCAGACAGCACTGGCTCAATGGCCTTGAAACAGAGATGAGCACCACCCCCTATAGTCAGCAATGATTAGTGGAGTAAAATCCGCAGGGAGGTATGGACAAAAGTGCTTTCATAGGCTTTTTGAAAGGTTAAGATTTTCATAATCCTTATTTGATGTAGAGGATTGATTTAAACAGTTTTATTTGATGGTATTTGCAAGTAATGTTTCTTAAAGCTGAATACACACATTTCTTTTGCACTTGATAGTGGGTAGTACATTGTAAATAGTTCCATTGCAGATTAGTATGTAAATATTCCCCATCATTAAAAGCAAAATGAAACAGAAACACTTTAGATTTGGTATCAGAAAACAATGTTCTCTTAGTCTTTTGCTATGTAAGTCTTTAATATGGGACCATCATGGCTACAATCTGAATAATGGATGGCTATTAATGGTATAATAAATAATTTCTCGTAAAGCTGGTGTGAATTTCAATTCCTTACTATATAGTCTAGTAACATTCAGATACAAAAATTGTGTAAGAGAGAGAGGTCACAAAGGAAACAACACTCTACCAATTCTAGCTTTGATGTTTCGTTTTTTTTTTCCTCTCTATAATTTTATCTGTAACTGTCAGCTTTACAAGGTATTCTGCCTTGAGATCCAGAAACTGACTGCATAGGAAGACAATAACAATATTCTGAGATAGGTTATACCAACAGAATCTTGCAAATCTCCTTATGCTTCACCTTTCCTCCCTCTTATATCTTGGCGAGTCAAGGAGGAGCACCATCACTTTTCCAGGGTTTGAGGAAGTCTTCCTTCCTTGTTATTTCTGTAACAAATTCTGAATAGTCCTTTCAAATACTTT
This sequence comes from Notechis scutatus, assembly GCF_049901735.1. Lineage (NCBI taxonomy): Eukaryota > Metazoa > Chordata > Lepidosauria > Squamata > Elapidae > Notechis > Notechis scutatus. Next base: position 131,364,094 of record NC_142011.1, on the reverse strand, counting down.
TCCATGGCTGTCTGCACTAATATTCAGTTTATTTTTGTATTATTATTTAACATGCAGGGTTATCTGAAAGCTATAGTAAGAAAAGGCAAGATGGCAGCCATGATGTTGCAATAAAGCTCCACCTGTTTTTCTTTACTCATGGTAGAGCTTCACTTGCTCCATTATGGCTACTGTCTTCACTTTTTTTTTTAACCATACACTATGGACATCTTTGCTAACAGGCATGAAAAAGAGGCATAGGAATTTTAATTTATAATATACAGCATTTCTGCTATCTGTTTTAAATTGGTATTTCCCTGATACCCTTGACAGAATTGTCTGTGCAGTAGATTCCTGGACATTGGGTTGATAAAAACAAATTTTGTGCTGCAGTGGTAATTTTCCTGGAAGGATTTTTTGAAATTCTGCTTAACTTGCTGTTTTATCTCAGACATGATTAAAGTAATAGTGTCTCAACTAAACCACGCTAGTGGTGTGCAATTTTTTTCTGATTTCTAATTTCAGTCAATATAAAATCAATCCTTATGATTTTTTTTTTCAGTTTTATTTTTTTAGCACTACATATGGAGGGTTTTTCTTTCTGCCAGCAACAGATGCCATTACTATAAAATAAAGAAAGAAAAGAAAACCCTTTTCCAAAGTAAGCATTGTTGTTTCCTTTATTTTTGCACAGTTAGTGGAGGATGGGGTTGCATGTGAATTGAAATAGTAATTTGACATCCTTGCTCAAAATTGTATGACTTTAATGCAGCATAGTAATATTTGTGACTCTTATAACTTTTAAGAACCAAAGCACATGTTTAGATAAAAGATAAAAGGATAATTCTGTATGGATGGAGGGATGGAAAGAGAGACAAACAGACAGATAGATGGAATCTATGGTATGTGTGTTTGCCTATATATGCAGATATGCGTAAACAGAGAGAAGGAATTATTTTGTCTTCATGGTATTTTAAAAAAGAACACTGTATATGATTGTCTGCAGATTAATTGAACATGTGAGTAGTAATGACACAAGATATAATTACATCATATCAGCTGTTTTGCAAACTGAATTTCTGAAGAGGTGTATATATCATCAAAAACACTGAGAAGCCAGAGTGAATTGACAATCTATAGTCGAAGAAAAGAAATTGATTAAATGACTGCCATTCATAATTAGATACTATCATTTAGTCAACATTAAATATGAGTAAGACCTGCCTTCTGCAGACGAGTAGTGCAATTTTATAAAAAGTACTTGCATGGCAGGGATACAGGAAACTAAAATTTTTGTCCTTCAAATCAAGATGAAAATTTATTGCAATCTACAGAGCAAAGCTGAAGTGAAATATATATATACATTTATTGATTGATTGGACTTCATACCATTCAAGAACAGGAGTTCTATAGATAACAGATTGGCCTACATTGACTTTGACCTTCTCCATCTCCTCCTCACCATCATTACCACCACCATCATCACCATGGTCATTATTATTTAAAAAACACACAAGTATTCCCATGAACATATATGATATTCTGACATACTTAGCCCATAATGAAGTACAACAGACTGATTAAAACTAAAGAGCACATTTGCAGAAAGGGCCAAGTACCCCTTTCTGCAAATATTGTGATTACACAAAGGTGATATTGAACTATTTTCAGCTTCCCTGACCACCTTGTGACAAATGGCATGTTGTCCTTAATTCATGGCAGCTTAGCTATTGAGAAATCAGTGGTAGTATTCCTTTCTAATGTAATTAAGCTAGCAAGATGGAATCTTGACAAACTGGACTGTATGTGGATTCCAATATGGGAAGCATGTCAACCATACCGTGGTATCACTGGCTCGAAGTTCACATTATTCATTGATTTAAAATATCTATCTCCATCTGCTATCCAAAGGAACTGACTGTCTAAGAAAAGGCTTATGCATTCCTACTAGCATATAGCTCAATGTTTACTTATTGGGCATCCCAATTTGTTTATTTATTAAATTTATATCCTGCCTGTCTCTCAAGTAACTAATCCAATCCCTTCACCATAAGACTTTTTTTTTAAATCTCCAGTGAAGTATACATTCAGATTAGAAGAAATTGTGCCCAAAGCACTTTTTTTCCCCAAAATGATGCATAAATTAGAGTCAAGGAAAGTCTGACTCTCTACCAGGGGTGTCAAACTCAATTTCATTGAGTGCTACATCAGGGTTGTGTTTGACCTCAGGGAGGCAGGGTGGATGTGGCCAGGGTAGCTGTAGTCAGCTTGATGTCACTCATGTTGGAGTGCCTGTAGTGGCCCAAGTCCTCTGCCAGCAAAAATGGGCTCCTGAGCTCCATTTTCAGCTCCTGCAACCCTCTGCCAGTGAAAAGAGAGATCTATTTTCACTGGCAGAGACACTGTGGGCTAGTCCTTTGCTGTTTCCATGCTAGCCCTGCAAGCCAGATCTAAGTACCCTGGATTCGGCCTGCAGGTCTTAAGTTTGACACTCCTGCTGTATACCATGAATATGTTCTTTTTTGTGTTCTTTTAATTAAAATAAAATGCATTAGTACTTACAGATCATTATATATTTACACACATTAGCAGTGAATGTGGGAGTATAAAGAGAGGAAAAATGTGACAAAGGGTTTTGGGGGGGATATTGTCTTCCAATCAAACTAGTACAGTCTCTTGCTGAATCAATGCATTATTTTAATTTCTTACAGTTGGGCCCAGGATAAATGGATGGGTTAAACAAGAGAACCCAACATAAAAATGCCTATGTCAGCGTTCCAGAAAAACTCAACTCTAATTAAAAACTCTGAGACAGGCATTTTCTCAAAGTTCCCTTTTATTAGAGTAGTTATACTGGCACATCTGGGAAAACCTGAATCTGAAAGTTCCAGGTTTTCGTCCAATAAATAAAAAATTCATCCCCTGTACCCATGATTCCATCACATACCCCAATCACCATCTGTTCCAACTTGAGACATCCTGTCTACTATTCCTCAGCCAGGTGCAGAAATAACATGACCTTGACTTTAAAGAATTATATTATTATATAATTCTTTATATCTAACTACATACGGTCCATGAAATTCCCCCCTCCCATCTTCCCACACTCAAGAATGTGGCAGCATGGAAGCTTCTGGTGCTAATATGGCTTCCAAAGATGATAACCTAATCTGCTGCTAAATTGCATTGTTGTGCCCATTTTCTTAACTAATAGTAATCCTATTAACTGTCATATCGAATAAATGCAGAGAGCTGTGCAGCTAAAACAAATAAATTACACACATACATAAAATCTAAGAATCATGAAGCTAATTTTGATTAGGTGACTCTACCAAAAACTCCAGTCAGTAATCTAAGTTCATACACTTTCAGTATTTTGAGATTTTTTTTTAGGTTTGACAAACCTGAATTAGTAAAAAATAATAAAATTAATGAGGCTATTCAGATGCCCTACCTCACATTTCTGTGAATCAGTCAACCATTAGTTGGGGTTGATTCTTTTTTCAGATAAACAGTAACTAGTCTTCCTTCTCAGATATGATATATTTGTGCAACCCACACACACAAAGCAGACTATAGACCTAAATACTTTATAGAAAAGTGCAGAGGTTCCATTTCTTCAAATGAATCTAGGAATGGAAGCAGAACTTTCTTATATCCTCCTGCTATTGATATAATTTATTGTACTCTTTCCCCATTTTGCTGGTCTGCCAAGGAGAGCCTCCATTCTAGTATGGTTCATTAATCCCATGTCTTGGGAGAAGGAGAATATAATTACACATCCCTTTTGCAACATCATTATTCCCAAAACATAGTTCAGAAATTGAGGAATTGTTTTGTGCAATCATTTAGTAAAATAAAGTATTGAACTGGAAAAGCTTTGTCTTTTCATCATTTGTTACATATCTTTTGATTATTTGTTATAATAACTGGGATAAATGCATTGCTTGTTAAATTTAAAGGCCGGCCTACTTCAAAGCAACTCTGATCAGTTTATACTTTAAAATAATAGCAAAAAAGGGAAAAAATTGGAAGCAACAGGGTGTGCAAATTCACCCTATCCAATACACAAATCTGAAAATCTGTCAGGGTGGAAGTTACAGTTGTCTCTGCAGGGATACTATTCCAGAGACCAGACACCACAACAAAGAACAGCTTGTTTATTCATCCATTCATTTTAAAAAGAGCATTTAATAGGTATGAAAAGATCTACAGCTTCTCTGTTTGTAGCCCAAGCACAAGCAAGGCATCTTTTGTAATGCTGCTGTCTAGTGGGGTTTCTTTCTTTCTTTCTTTCTTTCTTTCTTTCTTTCTTTCTTTCTTTCTTTCTTTCTTTCTTTCTTTCTTTCTTTCTTTCTTTCTTTCTTTCCTTCCTTCCTTCCTTCCTTCCTTCCCTCCCTCCCTCCCTCCCTCCCTCCCTCCCTCCCTCCCTCCCTCCCTCCTTCCTTCCTTCCTTCCTTCCTTCCTTCCTTCCTTCCTTCCTTCCTTCCTTCCTTCCTTTAATTTCAATCTTTCTGTGTTGACTCGTGGTTACTGGAGGGACAACTTGCTCAGTTTTCCTGGCAATATTTTTGGAAGTGGTTTGCCATTTGCTTTTGTGGAAGCCGTTGGCTGTCAGTACTTTAGTCAGGGTGCATAGTTCAGTCTTTGTGTGTGTCTTGTCTGCCAGGCGTTTGGTTCTAGCAATTAGTGTTTTGGCCACGGAGTTTATCTGTGCTGGGTGGTGATGGGATTGGGCGTTGAGGTAACGGTTGGTGTGTGTTTTCTTCTGGTATATGGTGTGTCCTAGTGTGCCATCTGTTTTTTTGTAGATTAGTACATCTAGGAATGGTAGTTGTTTGTTTTTTTCCGTTTCCATGGTGAACTTGATTTTGGGGTGTGTGCTCTTTAGGTGTGTTAGGAAATTGTTTAGGTTTTCTTTTCCATGGGGCCAAATCACAAATGTGTCATCGATGTATCTTAACCATAGTTTGGGTTTGTGGGTGGCATTAGCCAGGGCTCTGGATTCAAATTCTTCCATGAACAGGTTTGCAATGATGGGTGACAGTGGTGATCCCATAGGGGCTCCTTCAGTTTGCTTGTCTCTTTGTCCTTTGTATATGAAATATGTGTTGGTTAAGCAGTGTTCTGTTAGTTTTATGAGGTATTTAGCTGGTTGGTATTTATTTTTGATGATTTCAAGAGTTTCTTTTATCGGGACTTGAGTGAATAGTGAAACCACGTCGAAACTTACAAGCAGATCTTCTTGTTCCACGTGTAGATCTTTGATCATTTCCAAGAAGTGGTATGAGTTTTGTACATGTGAAGCTGCTGTTTCAGCATGGGGCTGTAGCTGTTTTGCTAAGTGTTTAGCTAGGTTTTGTAGTGGTGCTCCTCTGGAGCTAACTATGGGTCTGAGAGGTATGCCTTCTTTGTGTATTTTTGGGAGGCCGTATAGTTTGGGGCATCTGGAACATTTTTCTCTTGGGATGATCATCTGTTGGATCTCTTTGCTCATGTGGCTGATTATAATTTTCTTCTTGGTTAATTTTTCCAGATATGTGGTTGGGTCTGTGTTTATGGGTTTGTATGTGGAGTCTTAGAGTAGGTCTGTCAATTTTGTTTCGTAGTCTTTTCTATCCATTACTATTGTGGCATTTCTTTTGTCTGCTGGATGTATGATTATGCTGCTATCCTTTTTTAGGGCTTGCAGTGCTTTTAGTTCTTCTTTGTACAAGTTGCTTTTGGGTGGTTACAAAACTAGATGAAAGATAAAAATAGCTAAAAAATATTACATATAGCCCAGACTAAAATAATCTGATAAACAATAAAATCAATAGAACAAAAAAGGGACCAGTGAGCAAATAATAAACATAAAATCCTGTCCTGGGACAAAAGTCAGGTTTTCAAAGCTTTCTGGAACCCTAGGAGACAGGGCACCATGTTTTACTTGGGGGTGGGGGGCATGTGTGTTGCTATTCCAGAGAGGGAACTAAAACAGAAAGCACACTTCCTCCATCTCTCATGATAGCAGTGTTGAATGGGGGAGATCTGGAGCATACTCATTCCTCTGGAACTTATTGGATGGGCAGAAACAATTAAAGGCAATATCTCTTGGATATCCAGGCTCTATGCCATACAGGGCTTTATAGGTCATAAAACAAAACCTTGAGTTGCACTGGGAAACCACTGGCAGGCAATGTAGCTTGCGTAGTAGTTATGAAGCAGGGGCTTACTGAGATTCATCCATTATTTTTTGAAGGATCAAATATGATTCCCCCCTCATTATTTATGACTTTTGTAAAATTCTGATTTTGTATTGTGTCTGTCACACACAGTGAGAAACAGAGAAAGAGAAAGTGACAGTTAGGAATGCTAAAAACGTTTGGAGTATTCAAATACTAAGTGTGATCATCAGACATAAATTTACTCTTCTGAATTGGAACATGAAACTCATTTTCCTTCTTGTAGCTTCAAAGAAGCAGCAAATGTTGGAAATTGTGTCCTCTTATACCAAAATAATATCTTGAGAACTCAGTACTGGTTCATTTTACAAACCATCATACTCTCTCTCTCTCTGTGTGTGTGTGTTTGTTTGTTTGTTTGTTTGTTTGAATGTATTAGCCACCCAACCTGAATGGATTTGTGATATGTGATTTGGAGGCTGAATTTGGGTCAGTAGATCATTTGTTTCTCAAGTTTCTGTCTCAAAGAAAGGAATTTGTAATAGCTTTATTCCACATTTTATTGACAGAAGTCAATTATCCTAACATTAACATTCATGTAGTCACTTTTTCATGACCTAAGTAACTGTGCAAATTTGAGGAATAGTCTGCAAATTGGATTCCATAAGGCTGGGTAGAGTAATTAGAAAGCTTAATTCACCGTGAGAAGTAGCATAAAATATATAGCCTCTCTTTGCTATTGTGATTCTATGAATTATTATATTGTTTTAAATCGCTCTCTTATTAAAGAGTCAAAGCCCAGATTTCATCTGAAGAACTGGTATAATTTTTCTTTGATACAGTTTATATATAAAATAAAGGTGGGAAACAAACAAACAAACTTATCTGGTCCCAATACCCTGTAGCTTTCTTATATGTTCATCAAAGGTGCCTTTGGATTGATTTACATTTCCAACATATATTTGATATGCCATTATATATCTTTGATAGTTTATCATATATTATATGCCAACAACATAATCACCTTGTATAAGTTAATCTTTCAAATTATAATTCAATGTAGCATTGTAATTCTATATATCTATTGGTTCCTATCTCTTATAAGTTACTATAGGGATTCAGAACAATGCTTTCTTAAGGCAAATTTAAGAGTAATTTAGATTGTCACTACTCTGTTAGGTGTTTTGGTTGCTATTTTTTTAAATATCTGTGCTATGATGTGGAAAGTAAATGAGGTTAAGTCCATTGCATAATTAACTTCTTTTTTTTTTTTTTTTTTTTGGAAGGAGAAAAAAATATATGCAATTACTTCAGAGTGAAATGTTTGAATATAACTGGCTGCAGGGGATTACAAATTTTGTTTAGTTACTGCCAATTCTTCAAACTCACTGAGAATTAAGAATATAAGTTTGGACTAGAAGTTTCATACTCTCTAGCATTGTTCACCAAAGTATAAATTCAAATAAGTTATTTCTAATCCCACAATAGAAGTTAACATTCTGTAAACTTAAGTCATTCACTATTTTGATTTTTAAAGAGTTAATTGTCCTTAAAAAAAATCAGATGTCAAACAAAAAAAATATTGTTCATTATATGTAACAGATAAGTTTTAATAGTAATAACTGTGCTCCAACAATAAGGAAATAACTAAGAATATATTTATTCATTTGTATATTTATATTCTGATTTCTATACATTGGAAAATGAAATGTATTACAGCAATAAAAACAGAAAATGTAAACAGACTCACTTTTAATTCAATTTTAGGATGAAATCAAACATTTAAAATACTGTTTATAAATACACAATTAAAAGCTTGGTAAAAAGAGATGTGTCTTAATGTCTCCTCAGCATAAAAACAAGAAACAAAGACTTTTATTCTGTCAATTATTTGTTATAGTCAGAAGTTTTTATGGTTTTTTTCCCCCCTGCTCAATGCTTTGTTCAAGTTTGCAGTGTAAATTTAAATATATTTAAGAGTAAACCTGTGGATTTTATTATAAAACTTGCTTCCACAATTTAAGCTTGAAATAGCATCCCTCCTAAGGATTGCAGATGGGTTGCATTATGGGGATGATATAAATATTAGAAAAACCACATGGGATGCAATGACATGTATATGACCTTATAACACTGCTGCATCTGTGGAGATAGCATGGCTAAAACACCCTCCACCCTGGCCCAAGACTCATTCAATGTACACCTGTACATTTTTATAGATGTATACTCTAGGAATTGGCAAATGTGCTAATGTAGTGGAAAATGTTCTGCTCAGCTATGCTAACCTATCAATTAGAAGTGCATTGAAGAAAAGAAGCCAATTGCTACATGGGAAATGAGGCAGATTTATTTTAATTTGTATATGTTGGACACATTTCACTGAATGCCTTGCAAATGAACGTGGAGGTCAAAACTGTCATCATGACATTTAGTGATGCTCAAGCCAGAATGGAATAGGCAAAAGGGCATCTCCCCCAAAAGAATAAAATCACTACAAGATTTGACCATACCACAGTAAGCTCCTTCTCAGCAGAAGCAGCAGAAAATTCATAATGGACTCAATGGCATATTATAGAACTAGCAACTCAGAGCAGGCTGAACACAGCTCTCTTTCCTAGCTAAGGTATATATGGTTATTATTGCATCTTGGTTTGTGATAATTATGATGTCTGGCTGATAGGTTGATTCATCCCATCCCTTGCCCTTTTTCAAAGCCTTTGTATGTAACAACTTGCTTCCAGAAGTTGTGAATGTGCCAACACTGGAAGTTTTAAAGAAGTGATTGGACAACCATTTGTCAAAATCGTATAGGGTTTCCTGCCTGAGCAGGGGGTTGGACTAGATGACCTCCAAGGTCCCTTCCAACTCTGCTCTTCTGTTATTCTGTTATTCCCAGTTTAAATTAACTTGCTGCACAGCACAGGGCTAAGTCCAGCCTTATTTTTTTTAAACAAAGGTCTAGTATTATTTTAAAGGATTGCTAAACCTGGCCTTAAAAGAGCCTTCATACGACAATCAAAGTCTAAATGCTTTGGAATGCAGATCCCAGTTTCCCATACAGAAAGAAGCACCAAAGAGGCAAATGGGACTGGACAGATCCCAAGCCCTGACAGTGTGAACAGCCACATCATCAGTGACATGTGCTAGATTATATACCCACATTATAAAAGGTGTTGGAAGAAGAGAGGACACTATTTTCACCTTGGAATTGCTAAGAATAACTTTAAGCTGCTTCAGGTATGGGCTGGAGATGAGAGGGAGGCAATGTCACAAGGACATAGCAGGGGGGGGAAATGCAATTGTGTCCATGTTTGTGCCATAGTTGAGGAGATGACGGAAAGAATCCTGTCTGAATATTTTTCTGAAATAAATTTAAGGCTAATTAATTAATTATCAGATATAGATTTTGATTGCATATAATTTTGACATATCCTTTGCATTAACAGGCCTAAAATGAAATTATTATTTAAAATAGACAACATGGCAAATTATGATCTGTAGAGTTGGATTAAAATAAGATGTAATAAACATGATTAGGATTACTAGCATTCAGATGGATGGATGTAATAAGCCACTAATGGAGTCATATTATGTTTAATGTGTATTAAATTTAAATGTCTCTGAAAGTATATGGGTACCAGCAGTTAGCAATGAATAGTGTATCATAGTGACTGTCAAATACACACATACATATACATATACATATACATATACATATACATATACATATACATATACATATACATGTACATACATACATACATAAATACATACATACATACATACATACATACATACATACATACATACATATGTTTTCTTAAGTTTTCGCAGGTACTTACTGGTATTCAGCTTTATTCGGGTGTTTTCCCATTTCATTATAGTTGTGCTTTTAAAGTTGTAGCAACGTTTTGGCAGAATCTCATCTGCCATCATCAGGCTTCTGTATTGTGTTCAACTGTGAGTCAGACTTTCACAGCCATTTCAGTTTTAAATTTGGGGCTAGCCAACTGCTGTGTCAGAATGGTTTTTTCTTCATCCTGATTGGTTGGGAGTCTTGGTCTGTGTTTATTGGTCTTGGAGTTTGCTGTGTTCTGCTTGATTGGTGTTTCTAATATCTTCTGTCTGTTTTGTGGCTTTTTTTGTCTTGATTGGCTGGCAACATTGTGTTCCTGTATTGGAGGCTTTTAGTGCAGCTTGGCTCCGAGTAAATGGATGGCTATCATTTATTAGGAAGCTAGGTTTCATCTGGGTGCCTGGTTGGGGTGTGTTTGAGCTGGAGGTATCGGGGGGATCTGTTTGTGCCCAGGTGTTTGCCTGGCTTGTGGTGTGGAGATTTTTTTGTTTGTGAGTGCAGGCTTCCAAATAATTGACAGTCTGGTGGAATCATCTCTTCTATTCATGCTTTCAGGTCTTTTTTCAATCTCTATGGCTTCTCTGATAATTCTGTGGCTGGGGTTTTCTATAGTGGCTAGGGTTTTGGTGCCATTGAAGTCGATGCTATGACCTGTTGCTTTCATGTGTTGGACTAGTGAGGAAGTGTGTCCAAGCTTTTTTACTGCATTTTTGTGTTCGTCCAGGTGGGTACTTATTCTTCTATTGGTCTGTCCAATGTATGTGGCCAGGCATGATGCACAGGGGACTTCATATATGCCTTGGTCTTCCAGGTCAATTTTATCTTTGGGGTTTCTTAGGATGGCTGCTATTTTTCTGTCTGTTTTCAAGGCAGTCTTGATGTGATGCCTGTGTAGTATCTTACTGATTTTGTCTGTAGTACATCTTATGTAGGGCAAGACAGCTGTTCCATAGGTCTGTTCATCTTCTATGTCTCCATTATGTCTCAGTGTATTTTTGTGGATCAAGCCGGTGATTTTGCTTTTGTGGAAGCCGTTAGCTGTCAGTACGTTAGTCAGGGTGCATAGTTCAGTCTTTATGTGTGTCTTGTCTGCCAGGCATTTGGTTTTGGGTGGTGGTGGGATTGGGCGTTGAGGTAGCGGTTGGTGTGTGTTTTCTTCTGGTATATGGTGTGTCTTAGTGTGCCATCTGTTTTTTTGTAGATTAGTACATCTAGGAATGGTAGTTGTTTGTTTGTTTCTGTTTCCATGGTGAACTTGATTTTGGGGTGTGTGCTCTTTAGGTGTGTTAGGAAATTGTTTAGGTTTTCTTTTCCATGGGGCCAAATCACGAATGTGTCATCGATGTATCTTAACCATAGTTTGGGCTTGTGGGTGGCATTAGCTAGGGCTCTGGATTCAAATTCTTCCATGAACAAGTTTGCAATGATGGGTGACATAGGGGCTCTTTCAATTTGCTTGTCTCTTTGTCCTTTGTATATGAAATATGTGTTGGTTAAGCAGTGTTCTGTTAGTTCCATGAGGTGTTTAGCTGGTTGGTATTTATTTTTGATGATTTCAAGAGTTTCTTTTATCGGGACTTGAGTGAATAGTGAAACCACGTCGAAACTTACAAGCAGATCTTCTTGTTCCACGTGTAGATCTTTGATCATTTCCAAGAAGTGGTACGAGTTTTGTACATGTGAAGCTGCTGTTTCAGCATGGGGCTGTAGCTGTTTTGCTAAGTGTTTAGCTAGGTTTTGTAGTGGTGCTCCTCTGGAGCTGACTATGGGTCTGAGAGGTATGCCTTCTTTGTGTATTTTTGGGAGGCCGTATAGTTTGGGGCATCTGGAAGATTTTTCTCTTGGGATGATCGTCTGTTGGATCTCTTTGCTCATGTGGCTGATTATAATTTTCTTCTTGGTTATTTTTTCCAGATATGTGGTTGGGTCCGTGTTTATGGGTTTGTATGTGGAGTCTTGGAATATACAGAAGCCTGATGATGGCAGATGAGATTCTGCTGAAACGTTGCTACAACTTTAAAAGAACAACTACAATGACGTGGGAAAATACCCGAACAAAGCCGAAGGCCATGCATATATATATATATATATGTGTGTGTGTGTGTGTGTGTGTGTGTGTGTGTGTGCGCGCGCGCACACAGAGGAAGGAATTATCAAGTGCACATTAATGATAATTGTAATTTTCTTCCCCTTTCGATATCATATCTAGGCAAAATTCTACAAGAATATAGAAATGACTTTTGTGACTAAGAATTATATTAAAGAGATTCTGAAAGAGTACCTGCTTTGGTAAAATACTCTTATATTTAGAGTCTTCAGAAGTTTATCCAGCTAATCTTATTTTACTGAACATTTCATTTTGAAAGCAACTGATGATTTTTAAATTTCTCTCTCCTGGCTTTTTTAATAAGTTTACTTGGAGTTCTTTAATAAATAAATCTATTGAAAAATGAGTTGATTTAGTTCATTTCCTATCTGGTAGAACAGTTTTATTCATGTGGCAAAAATCTGGTCATATTCATTTACATGAATTTTTAAGAAGTTCAAGTAAGCGAATCATAAGCTTTTTAGTTGTTATTGCTTATATTAAAATGGAAATAGGATATATTTCTTTCTTGCATCTTAATTTGGGATTGGGGAAATAGCTTACACCTTAATTCAATTATTTTTAATGCATTTCTATGTAAACACAGAAAGACTGTTCATGTCGTTTTCAGAGGATAATTTCCTTCGTACCAGAAACCATTATCTATGATGGTTGTGGGAACAGTGTATAAAGTTCAGGAGGTTATTTCTACCCATCCAATAAAGTCTATTAGGGCAGACAACCTCTGAGTCTTTTATTGAGGGACTGTCATCATCAGGTAAAATCAGAGGTGGTATTCAGCAAGTTCTGACCAGTTCTGGAGAACCGGTAGCAGAAATTTTGAGTGGTTCAGAGAACCAGCAAATACCACCTCTGACTGGAGATTTTACAGTATCCTTCCCCTGCCATGCCCACCAAGCCACACCCACAGAACCAGTAGTAAAAAAAATTGAATCCCATCACTGGGTAAAATTATAGTGCAGCATTTCTGTCTTTCCCTTTTGAACTGATCCATCTATCGGTCAGTACCATTCCTCAAGAAAGCTGCCAAGAACTGACTGTCACATAAGCAAACAAAGAAATGTTTAATCTCACCATTGTGAAGACTGAATTGTATGTAAATATTGTATGTAAATATTGGCTTGTATGTAAATATTATAAATATTTATATTAATATTGATTTTTTTTTATAAAAAAGAGCAACTTTTACCCAAAATCAGGCAAAGCAGGCAGATTGAGTTGCTCACAGAATCACATATTCATTCAGAAATCTATCTATCTGCCATCGGCTAGCTCAGTCTGTCACATAAAATTTGCTTGCAAGCAGTAAAATGTTATAAACTATTAAGATGGAAATGTTGTAGTGTGGTGGAAGTATTGTAATAGAATAATGGAGTTGGAAGAGACCTTGGAGTCTTCTAGTCCAGGGGTCTCCAAACTTTTGGACCTCAGGGACCACCAAACTCATAATTTTAGATCCCAGGGACCTCTAACTGGTTCTGTGGGTGTGGCCTAATTTGTGGGTGTGGCTTGGTGGCTGGGCATGGCTTGTATGTAAATATTATAAATATTTATATTAATATTGATTTTTTTTATAAAAAAGAGCAACTTTTACCCAAAATCAGGCAAAGCAGGCAGATTGAGTTGCTCACAGAATCACATATTCATTCAGAAATCTATCTATCTGCCATCGGCTAGCTCAGTCTGTCACATAAAATTTGCTTGCAAGCAAACTCACAAAATTAACTCACAACACACCATGTATGTAAATATTGATTTTTTTTATAAAAAAGATCAACTTTTACCCAAAATCAGGCAAAGCAGGCAGATTGAGTTGCTCACAGAATCATTCAGTGATCTATCTATCTGCAATCGGCTTGCTCAGTCTTTCAAATTTGCTTGCCGTGAGTCTGCACTGAATAATAGAACCTTCAGTCCTAAGGGAAGTTCAGCTGTGCTTAAAAGCAGAGCCGAAGATCTAAAGACTAGCTAGAAAGTAAGAAATCCAACCATTTCCTGCTTCCTGGCTAATCTAAATCTCCTAGCACAGCAGAACAGATGATGGTCAGAAAAAGAAAAAATAGCAATTTAGCAGGCAAGTTTACCCGGTAAGGAATGAGTGGGCAGGGAGGGTTCCTGCAGGCCATGTGGGTGGTGCAGCCTTGTGTTTCTGCACAGCCTGGATTAATTGTTTTGTGGGGGTGCTCTGGGGGTGAGATTTCTCTGAGGCCCACCAAAATTTTCTCACGGCCCACCAGTGGGCTGCGGCCCACTGGTTGGTGACCGCTGTTCTAGTCCAACCTCCCCTGCTCAAGCAGGAGATCTTATACCATTGCAGACAAATAGCTGTCCAATCTCTTCTTAAAAATCTCCAGCACTTAACAAAGTTAAGTTGAATGGAATGAAAATGGGAAATAATAAGAAGAAATAGTGAACCAAAAATGATTGGCTGTTGAATAAATGTGCATTGAATGCAAAGTGAAGAACTAGTATGCTGAGATGAATTAGTTATATAGAATGAGAGTATCAGAATCAAATTGCAACCAATATCTGAAAGAGGAGTGAGTTGCTCATAAGAGATGATCTTGGAGAAAGTAAGCAGAAGGTGGCTTAAAAAAAATGTACAGCAAGATGCCTGAAGGCAGGGAAACAAAGAAAACATTAGGAAACTCGGATTGGTTCTTTCTCAACTCTTTGGGGTATAAGGGAAAGGAAAACACTGGATTTTCAAAGTTCTGTTTGTAGAGATGTATCAAATATATTTCCAATGAAACTTGTGAAGTTGGTTTCTTGGTTTAGCCTACAGCATAGGGCTGATAGTAGGAAAAGAATGAGAAAGTCATGTTTGGATGATATCCTCAAAACAAAGAGCTAAAGCCAAAAAGTAGAGTAAGGAGTGGCAGAAGCAAATATGTTTGGCAGGATTAGAAATACACGTAGAGACATAATTAATGATATCCGTGTAAACTAAATGAGCTCTATTTGTTTTCCTTATGTCATGAATTTGATTTATTTAGCTTACTATTTCTTACTCTGATTCTTCATAAATTGCTTCCCATGAAAGAGAATAATGCAATAGATAGATATGCACGTATGCTTTATAGTAATATATTATTTTAACAATGACCGTATTTTGATAAATATTGAGAACATTTTATTTGCCTTCAATATCTATAACATACTGTAGTTCTTAAGATGATACTAGGATAATGTATAAGAATTTACATACAACTTTCATATCATGACATGCATGCATTTTTATGGATAAAGATGCTACTGATTTACATAATTTAATAAGTCAAGCTAAAAAAAATATTGTGGTGCGCTTTCTTATTTTCCAAAATCTGTCGTCTCCTCCTCCTCCTCCTCCTCCTCCTCCTCCTCCTCCTCCTCCTCCATGCTTTCCCGTCAGTTTTGACTCCTAGTGATTATTGCCTAAAGGAAGACTACAATTCATAGTCCCCCAATTTCTAGCCCAATAATTTAAGATTACTGAATCAAAATAGCTTCCCTGTCATATCTCCCTGCAGAATTCATTAGGGAGCTTTGATTAGCCTACAACACTTTTCCTTTTTTTTTTTTTGCAAGAAATATATGTATATATCTATAATATCTTGTATTAGCATTATTCAAAGATGCTAATAATATATTTGACCTCTAGCATTTTTGGACGAAATTCTTGACAAAGTATTTTTTGTTGCAAGTTAAGTTTATGGTTGTTAAGTCTTTTGGTGCCATCTTGTGGTATGTCTAAAAGTTTAGAAAACATTTTTTCCCCTGAGCATTGAAATATCTAGGAATATTGGTAATATCTTTATACTGTAATGCAATATATTATAAAAATATATGTATTTCTAAACTTTATGAAGTTGGTCTCCTAAGAGCCTGATTCAAAGTAAATAGGATTAGAAAAGGGCATTGCGGGCATCCAGTTTGACTCTGTATCATCCATATAAGTGGTTAGAATCATGTACCTGACCGTCACAAAGGTGATAGCAATACAGTTTTATTAATGGCTTAGGAAGTACTGTAGCTACAATATTTCACAGAAAGGCTAGCATTTAAATGCAAAACAGGAGGGATGAAGACATACTTTAGCAGGTAAGCTAGAACTTGATTCCATATCTAAACAATTTTTGTTTTGACATTTCAGGTCACTTTGTAATATTAATATTTCTCAAATATAGCAGCTAGTTGTTAGGAAATAATTAACCCACCGAAAAGGGCTTTTTGTGCATCTTTTTAACATTGCTGAATCCTTATTTGATCAAAATCTGCAGCAAGCATTTAAAGGTGGTTGTAGTTTGGCTAGGAATTCTTATCTGAATTGAATTACAGTTTGGGAAAGAATTATGCTTCCTCTGGGGACTCTAAATGCCAATTGGATCCGCTCCTGGAACTGGCATTATGCTTGTGTGCTCAGGTGGAGGAAAGAGTGAATAGCTTTGTTTTACTAGCTTCAGCTGATTCCTCTCCCTCTTTTGAGGAAATGGCTTGGCTTTAGTAGCTTATAAAAATCACATCCAGAATGAACTGGTTAAGCACATTTTATAGGGCTGTTTTTAAGTTTATTTTAAAACTATGCAAATACTCTCTCTCTCTCTCTCTCTCTCTCTCTCTTTCTCTCTCTCTCTCTCTGTATATGTGTGTGTGTGTGTGTGTGTGTGTATAAATATTGTCGTATAAGCTCAACATGAATAACTGAGGAAGTGCACTTGATCTTATTGAAGATCTAAGTCAAGATTGAAGAAATGAAGATTCAAATCAAGTTCTAAAAGAGAGAATAATCTTAGGAGAGATCATATTGATATATTTTATTTTTTATCTGCCGTATACTCACTGGGTTTTAAGAACATATTTTATTAAGCCAACTGAATATTTATTACCTTTTTTATTTCCAAAAGTACTTCTGAGTCCCACTTAACCTTTTAGCTATTGTTACAAATAATTTTAAAATGTGGTTGCAGTCCAGTGTTTTGGGAATTTGTGCTTCTATATGAAGAAAACAAATGATTCAAGACAAGCTTGGGATGTGGAGAGTACACCTTCAGGAGCTGAATAGGTGAATTAGCCTTCATTAATTAGCCTTCTAGCATCTGTGTCCTTTACGGCTAGCTACATCATGCTTAAAATGTTCAGAATGATTATGTTCTTGAGGAACACATTAAAAAGAATTGATATAAATATTTGATCTAGTATGATATTAGTAAATTGTGACAGGATATTTACCAATCAGCTATTAATAAACATTTGGAAGATTGGAGAGTTCGGGATACAGAATTATAGAGTTGGAAGGGACCTGGGAGGGATCTTCGAGTCCAACCACTTCCACAAGCAGGGAACCATATAACACTCTGGACAAATTACTGTTCAGAATTAAAGATAAAGTTCTCATTGGCTGGGATATAATGTATAACTAAATATAATAATTTTGAATTATCGTTACAAGGATTTATATTACAGAGATGGTAAATTATGAAAAACAAAAGAAAGAAACCAAATTTTTGCCAAAAGGGACTGAGAAAAAGCAAGATGGTCTGGAACATAGTTGAGGGTTTCTGCTTCATAACTACAAAAGAACCAATGGACAAGCTCAGACAAAAAATGGACAAGCAGTTACTAGCAGTTTCACCAAGAGCTTATTTAAAAAGATTTGTTTTAATATTAAAATAGAAGAAAAAGAACTATATTTTTCTCTGGTGATATAATCTGCCCCAAAGTAAAGTGGGTTAGCCACTTTTGGTAATCCTCTTTCTTAAGGCAGATGTATTTCTTTGTGTAATTCTCAAAAGGTTTTGGAGATTTGGCTGGCACTTTGCAAAATAGGTCATGAAACCCTGATGACAGAGTAAGAAGGATATCCACTGAGGAAAACTTACTTCTGAAACAATAGGGCACCACAGTATTTCAGTGTTTCAGAGTTATTTTAGTCTTTTTTCTTGGTATTTTACATACATTAATATGTATCTACGGAATATGTGCCTACTTCTAAAAAAGCTACCCACTGCCATAGCCGAACCTAAGCATAATCTTTGAAAAATCTTTCAGGATCAGCTCCTTGCCAAAACTATGGTCACAAACCACGGTCATCCCCATCTTCAAAAAGGGAGATCCCAGCCTAGTTGAAAATTACAGACCAATCTCTTTATGCTGTGTCACCTGTAAAGTCATGGAATCAATTATTAACCAATCCATTCTCCTCCACTTAGAAACAAACAACCTACTCTCCAATAAACAATTTGGTTTTAGGAAAAAAATTATCATGTAATCTGCAACTCTTACACTGCAAAAACATATGGACTACACAACTCGATTGGGGCAAAGAAATAGACGAAATCTACATAGACTTCTGTAAAGCCTTTGATTCAGTGGTACACGACAAACTACTCCTAAAACTAAAATCTTACGGTCAAATGGTCAAAATTGGGAGCGTCCTATCAAATTCTGTACCTGTCAACAGTGGTATCCCCCAAGGCAGTGTTCCAGGACCAATTCTCTTCATACTCTATATAAATGACCTCTCTGATCATATTAAGAGCAACTGCGTTCTCTTCACTGATGATGTAAAGCTATTCAACACCACAGACAATATTGCTACCCTTCAAAAAGACCTCGACTATGTATCAGAATGGTCAAACAAATGGCAACTTCAAATCTCAACAAATAAATGCTCTGTCCTCCATATTGGCAAAAAAAATCAGAAAATATTGTAACTACATAGCCAAAAAGGCGTTAAGAGTTATTAACCTAATCTTACATAGCTTTTTATCTGGTAATATTACACTAATAACTAGAGCATACAAAACATTTGCTAGACCATTACTCAAACACAGCTCATCAGTCTGGAACCCACATTACGTATCCGATATTAACACAGTTGAGAAAGTCCAGAAATATTTCACAAGAAGAGTTCTCCACTCCTCTACTTGTTGAAGAATACCTTATGCCACCAGACTTGAAATTCTAGACCAGGCTTGTCCAATCCGCGGGCCGCGGGCCGCAAGCGGCCCAGGTCGCCTCGTAATGTGGCCCAGTGCCCACCCCAACCTTCTGGCAAGAGCCAGCGAGGAGGAGGAGAGGCAGGCGCGAGGCGGGGTGAGGCGAGCGCCACGCCAAGCAGCAACAGAAAAGGCGGGCACTGCCTTTGCTGCTTCTGCCTCCACCCCCACCGCCGCTGCTGCTTCTGCCCCCGCCGCCGCCGCTTCTGCCCCCACCGCCGCCACCGCCGCTTCTGCCCCCGCCGCCGCCGCTTCTGCCCCCGTCGCAGCCGCCACCGCTTCTGCCCCCCCGTCGCTGCCGCTTCTGCCGCCGCCGCCGCCACGGCCACTTCTGCCCCCCCCGCCGCGGCCGCTTCTGCCCCTGCCGCCGCCGCTGCTGCTTCTGCCCCCGCCGCCACCGCTTTGCCCCCGCCGCCACCGCTTGCCCCCACCGCGCTGCCGCTGCCACTTCTGCCCCTGCCACCGCCGCCGCTCTGCCCCCGCTGCCGCTGCCGCCGCCGCCGCCGCTGCTGCACCGAGCCTCCCGGTCCTCGCCTTCCTGTCCTGCCGCATCCAGCCGGGCCATTTGCAGGAGGAGAGGTAGGCGCGAGGCGGCCGAGCTTTCTTCCCCCCCAGCAAAATTTGGCCAGAAAATTAATAAAAAATAAATAATTTTTAATAAATAATAATAAATAATAAAAATAATTTATAATTTATTATATAATTTTATAATTTAATTATTTTATGATAATTTATTATATGTGCGGCCCAAACCAAATTTTCATCTTCTAATGTGGCCCAGGGAAGGTGAAAGGTTGGACACCCCTGTTCTAGACCTAGAAAACCTAGAACTACGCTGCCTTCAGTCCGATCTAAGTATAGTATATAAAATCATACATTGCAATGTCCTACCAGTCAATGAATACTTCAGCTTCAACCATAACAACACAAGAGCAAACAATAAATACAAACTCAAGGTTAATCGCACCAAACTTGATTGCAGGAAATACGACTTCAGCAACAGAGTGGTCAATGTCTGGAATACTCTACCTGACTCTGTGTTTTTTTTCCCCCAAACCCCAAAAACTTTAACCTTAAGCTGTCTGCTATTGACCTCACCCCTTTCCTAAGAGGTCTGTAGGGGGCGTGCATAAGTGCACCAACGTACCTACCATCCCTGTCCTATTGTTTCTTTATTTTTATTTTTTTCTGATACGTATCCATGTATTCATAACTATGTTTTTACTTATACTTATTATCTTGTAAGCAATTAACAAATAAAAATAAAAAAATAAAAAAAAGTATGGAAATATTTTGTCCCCTTGAACTAGCTTTTCTATAACAATGACAGGTTTATGTTTCTTACTGGATATTTAAGAAAGCATTACTGGAAAAGAATGGAAAAGCAGGGCCTTTTCTGTGGCTGCCCTATTTTGTGCAACATGGCATCTTCAATGACTTGATAGTCTTCATTCTTTTACTGTTTTGTAAGGCCATTAAGACCTGTTTTTTTTTTTAATCCAGGCACTGGATAGTGTGCAAGTATCTGGGGTTGGTTGTTGGGGCATCTCAAGGTGATGATTTAGGATTTGGTATTTGATCTTTCCAGCTTTGTGCATACAATAATCTTGTTGTAGTTATGGTATACAAAAACAAAGTTCCAAGATTTTTTTCAACTGTCCAACAATGTCAGAAGAAAAGCTTCTAATGTCAATTGTACATTAATCTTTCAAATCCAAAATTTGTTTGCTTTTTTATGTGTTCACCAAGCATGATAAAATGTCCATTCTTGTTGGTCACATTTCCATTATAAATTTGAAATGCCTTTATACTCTTTTATATACTTCAATATATTTTTAATACTTTTAATATTTCTGATAACTGGAAAAAGGGACAAAGTAAGTAAGAAAACCATTGGCAAGTATAGCCAGCCTTCTGCTACCAATTGGGCTGTTGACTTTATTTTGTATTCCCCTTGGTAAAATTTTAGTACAGTATCTCACAATATGTTAACTGTTTGTGTTTGCCTATTATTTCTTGTTCATATAATGCTTCTTGTTCTGAGAGCTGCAGAAGTGTTTTGGGACACAACCTGGATTTGTGTCTGTTCCATGTTCTTAACGTGACATATCTAACTTAAAGATTTTTAAAATCCACATTAACATTGACTTTATCATACTACAAATATCCATGCCATCGAAATTTCAAGTCATGTTCTTCTAACTCTAAAAGCCTTCTATCTCTCAGCAACACCCACTTTTTCGTCCAAACCAAACAGCAAGCTGCAAAAATATAGTTTCAAATCAGATAGACCGAATCCTTCTCTTTCTTTTGCATGTTGTAACACTTTATATTTAATGCAATCTTTTTTTCTCTTGCCACACAAATTTTGATATATTTTGTTGTGTAAAATCTTCCAATATAACATTCCCACAAAGGTCCAATCCATTTGTTTGTTTAACCAATTTGTTCAAAAGTGCTTTCACCAGAAATCAATCTTTCTAAGTTAATGCTCCTGTCTGTTTTTAACTTTCTTATACCCAATCTTTGTTAAACTTTTTGATAAAATTTAAATCTGGTGAAGCCCCCCTTCTGTTTTTCCCCCTTTTTAATCCAGACAAAATGTTGACTCATGAAGTAGATTTCGCTTATCTTGTCACTGAGAAAATATGTAAATAGCTGTAAATAGATTGCATCTGAAAATGGTTAAGGAAGTGAGGCTTGAGCAAACCTTGTGTCCATGTAGATTGCATTTCAACTATGAGCTTGATTTAATTTTCTCAAACTCAGCTCTTTGACTCATAAAAATTCCTGCAGTCTTCTTAAGAAGAGCAGTTGTCCAGATGCAAGTGGGAGATCTTACTATGAATCCAGAGAGACTGTACCACCCAGAATTCATCTAGCTACCACTGCCTTCTATGCTCCTTTGGCTCCTTCTATGCTCCTTTGGCTCCTTCTATGCTCTTTATTAGTCTATACTGCTAATAAACCTTTACATGGCACTCTGATATATATTTTGGGGTATGGTTTTATATCTAATTGTTGCTGTGAGATGCTTAGAATTGTGCTTTAAGTTAGGCATCCATACAAACCTTTTAAATAATATAATATCAAATGAAAAATGAAAAAAAAATTCATCATATAGCCCAAACTTGAAATTTATGAATTATTTTGAATAAACCAATTTCAAAATGTCCCATTTAGACATTGAAATTATGTTCTTTGCTTGTCAGAGTTTGAAAATACTCTTGGTAAGTCTATGATGCACTATTGGATTAGATGAGCTTGGAACACCTGCTTTAATTCAAGATATTTTCTACCCTTGTTGTCTTAGCCCCTTCATAATTAAACTCTCTTGCTTCATGATTCAATTTGTAAGAGGAACTTTCTTTCTTTGCCTTTTAGTGGATACAATACAGGACAATATTAAATTCAGTACTACTTGATGTGTAGAGATAGTGTCCCCTAAATGGAGGGGTATGGAAACAGAACTAGGAAGCTTTGTTTTATTTCAGAAATCTTGAAATCTTGATAGATGTTGATTTTTCCCTTTGCACTCAATTGCTTAGCCAGAGGATACAAATATATATTTTGCAAGAGAGGATTAAATCAATATTAACATAGAGATACTTCCTAGTAAATGTGATATAATAAACCCCAACCATTTCAATTTGACATCGAGTGTTCATCTTATAGTTTACATTTTTAAACCCATAAAACTTGTCTTGATAAACCAAAATAAAATTTTATTTATAATCTACATGATAACTTTTTTGTTTTTTTTTAAATAAATAATATTTATTTTTATGAGAGTTGAAGGGCAAGAAGTTATAGTTTGATGTATGTCTGTTAATGTTAATTACAATTTCTTCTATTCCATGTCTAACTTTCAAGTGGCTACAGTATCCTACCACTTCAGGTTTATGATTATGCTTCATATCTTTATTATTGGATAAACAAAAATTTATATACAAATTTCTCTTAACAATCACCATGTTTGTAGGCTAAGAGTTTAGTTTTTCTACAGAGTTTAGTTTTTCAAGTATCATAGAAGTAAAGGGGTATCTTGGTACTCAATTGCTTCGAAACTCAACAGATTTGGTATTCAGTGCATTTTGATGGAAAAATTTTGTCCCAGGACTCATTGTTTATTTGGCATTCAATGGGGGGGGGGGGGGGGGGGGGGGGGGGGGGGGGGGGGGGGGGGGGGGGGGGGGGGGGGGGGGGGGGGGGGGGGGGGGGGGGGTTTTTTTTTTTTTTGTTTTTTTTTTTTTTTTTTTTTTTTTGTTTGTTTTTTTTTTTTTTTTTTTTTTTTTTTGTTGTGGTGTTTTTTTTTTTTTTTTTTTTTTTTTTTTGGGGGGGTGGGGGGTGGGTGGGGGGGGGGGGGGTTTGTGTGGGGGTGGGGGGGGGGGGTTTTTTTTGGGTTTGTTGTTGGGGGGGGGTTTGGGGGGTTTTTGTGGGGTGGGGGGGGTGGGGGGTTTTGGGGGGGGGGGGGGGGGGGGGGGTTTTGGGTGTTTTTTTTTTTTTTTTTTTTTTTTGGTTGGGGGTTTTTTTGTTGGGGGGGGGGGGGGGGGGGGGGGGGGGGGGGGGGGGGGTTTTTGGTTTTTTTGGTTGGGGGGGGGGGGGGTTTGGGGGGGGGGGGGGGGGGGGGGGGGGGGGGGGGGGGGGTGGTTTTGGGGGGGGGGGGGGGGGGGGGGGGGGGGGGGGGGGTGTGGGGGGGGGGTTCACAAGCTAGAACTTATCACTGTTGGCTGCCTTGTGACATACTACGTTATTCCTTATGGAAAATTTTGTTTGGTACTCATCATTTTTGGTACTCACACCTCCTGGAGCCAATTAACATTGAGTATGGAGATACCACTGTATCATAATCATTTTATTTATGAACCCCCAATTCATCCTATTTTGATTATTTCCGCAGCAATCATAATGACTTTAACCCTCTTCTTTAGAAAGAAACAGCAGTATAGGTAGAAGATTCTGACCTTGTTTCTCTGTGAGACTCTTGCATTAAGAGTAAAGATCCAAAGTACCCTTCCAGGCTTAATTTTCTGCTCAGATATGATGACAGGAGTTGCACAGAAGCATATTAAGTGTCAGTTTTCTATGTGATCTGGCAATTCATAATTATTTAGGGATCAACATTTCAATTTTTTTTACATTTTTAATGAATAACTATTCAAAGGTCTCCCATGATGTTTTAATAATTTTTTTCAGCTTTAAAAATCTGGATGGTTTAATGATTTTAAGAATTATGGTTAGTGCCCAACATGATTAACATTCTGAATGCCTTTACTCGAGAGAAATGTCAATGACCCAATTTTAGTTTTCCGATTAAACTTTTTAAACTTGAATGTACATGTTTTTTTTTACTTGACTATGTTTTCTTGGGATGTAAATTAAATTTAATTAAGGACTTCCTGTAGTTTGAAGCAGAATGGTGGAGAAGGTATGTATATACAGGCATCATTTAACACCTTTCTTTCCTTTATTCCCTTCATTTTACTATCTTGCACAAACACATGCCTTCATCTATAAAATAATCTTACATCCTCATCTTGGGCTATTCCTTTCAGACAGGCCAACACAGTATTGAAATATTTATATAAGACAGTGAAATTGCAGCCTTTTCAAAATAAAATTAGAAAAAAAAGGTGCCCTTTATTCCTAATTTTTTATTTTTAAAAATGTCAAAATATTAAGGTACTGAATATTACTTACTCAGTGTTCTCAAATGATGTCAGCAGTTAGTTGCCATGGCCTGAGTCATTATCTTATTTAGTATGGAGCCTTTTATTTTTTTTAAAAAAAGATAAGTAGCCATATTTGTTGGAAGCTTGATTGGGTCATGATCTTTAGGTCGATACATCGTTTGGGTCAGTTCAACATTGTGTTGCTTGTTACATTAGTCCATAACAATAGATTTAAAATTCAATTTTCTTTTCTGCATTTCTGCCACAATTGATTTGAAAGAAACCCATTATGGTAATAGCACCCATCTAACACATGCTACATTTCTTCACTGAATGTTGAGAACAGCATAGCTGTTTAAGATTCCTGCAGATTAGAACTTATTAGGGTTGAGCACCAACTATAAGATCCTTTTTTTGCTGGCATTCTGTTATTTGTAATGGCTGTGTGTGGAATGCTTAAGATAGACTAATAAATGGTCTAGATGCCAGACAATTTAGAATAAGGTATCTTTTACATTCATATACTATTATTCTGTGATCCACTTTTTAGGACCCCAAACATGAAAAAGTATAAATGCACTATGGCATATTGTCAATAATCTGTTGCTTATTTGAATAAAGAAAAACTTTAATCTTGAGGAAAAAATTCTTGTTGAGAATGCTTGTCTTTGGAATTCTGTATTGAAGCAGTAAATCCAGAACAAATTGCAAGAATAGAAGAATATGGAAGCTTTCTATACAAGTAATCCTCACTTAACTATTCCTTTAGCAACATGTAATGATTGTTTGTTTATATCCCATCTTTATTATTTTTACAAATAACTTAAGGTGGTGATCATATCCAACACGTGTTCCTCCTCTTATTTTCCTGTGGGATGAATTGGACAGAAATAAAAAATAAAAATATTGTTAAAAAAGAAAGAAAAAAGAATTGGACAGAAAGAAAATGAGTGGCTCAAGATCACCCACCTGGTTTTCATGGATAAGACAAGACTTGAACTCATGGTCTACATAGCTTTCTAGCCTAGTTCCTTAATAATTAGACCAAACATGGCATTGATTATGTTTGAAGTTACAATAGAATTGAAAAAAAAAAAGACATACAGTACAACCTTGCACTTATGATGATTGCAGCATCCACAAGTCACGTGATTGCTATTTGCAACATTCCAAGTTGGCTCCTGACAAGCAAAGCCAATGGGGAATGCAGCAGGCAGTTGCAAGTTGTAGTCATGTGATGTTTCGCCTAATGACCAAGGTGAGCCACTTAATAACTGTAGGGAAAAAAAGTTTGTAAGATCACATACGATCATGTGATATATTCACATAATGACTGCACTCCTTAACAATGAGTTTTCTGGTCCCCCATTGGGGTAGCAAGTCAAAATTACCGGTGTAATCTTGGCTTACTACCCAAATCCAACACAAAAAAATTTTTCTCAGAGAGAAAAATTTTTTCCTAGAAAAATATTCTAGAAACTCTTATTTTACTGACTCACTCTATAAGCTTCCTTTAAGGCAAGGTCTGACTAACCGATAATCCACACACATTGTTTTAATAATTGTAAGTTTAATGATGAAACTCAAATACTTTGGCCACCTAATGAGAAGGAAGGACTCACTGGAGAGGAGCCTAATGCTGGGAAAAATTGAGGGCAATAGAAGAAGGGGACAACAGAGAATGAGGTGGCTGGATGGAGTCACTGAAGCAGTAGGTGTGAGCTTAAATGAACTCCAGAAGATGGTAGAGGACAGGAAGGCCTGGAGGAACATTGTCCATGGGGTCGTGATGGGTCAGACATGACTTTATAACTAACAACAACAATAAAGTTTAATGATAGCTGTGGAAACAGGAATGAATGTCAGGCACTTGCAGCGAACATACCCTGGATTGAACAAGAATACTAACTATGTGCTTATATGAGTAACCGAACACAGAATAAGAGATCTGAATTCCACAGATAGTGGTGGAAGACTCAATCTAGCAAATGCCACTACAGAGACCAAAATTCCACCTTTATCAGGAAATGCATTTTAACAATGAAAAGCTACCTTGAACTTTGGAATTCAAATATAACTATATGAGTTGTGCAAAGATCTCTTTCAAGAGTAGCATTTTTAATGAGGGTATTTGTGGTAATTATTATTTTGGAGACCTCTTCATATAAATAATGCTGCTGCTAATAGCAATTTGCATTATCCGTTGTTTTTTTCCATTATGAGTGTTCGATCGTGGGAAAGAGACTCGAGACCAGTGTGACTTTTCAGCTCTTTATTTATTGTATAGTTCTGTGCAAGATCTCGTAGCCGCGGCAGCCCTTTTTATAGGGATTTCCCACGGCTCGCAACCAATGACAGTTCTTTGAATCTCCCGCGATCGGCCGTGCCAATCGCAGTTGATTCTTAGCGAACCAATGGCAATAGGTTATTTGAACCAATCATTGTACAGTGTCTGTTGACCAATCAGAAACGGGTATTTCAAGTATGCTAATATGGAACAATAAGAATACCTGTTCAACATCTGATCCCATCAGTTATTGTGAATTAAATCAGTTATAGTAGGCAAAATATCTCTGTTAGAAGAAAAATGTCTGCATTTCAAGGAAGAAAGCAAAGGTCACTACATTCTTTATTATAACTGCTGTTAAGTTACTTGATTTAGAGTAAAACTGTATTATTTCTGTGGAATCCTTGGTGCTCTCTGAATTTTGTTGCTAACACTGATGAAGTTACACAATCAGGTAATGAAATGTCTGCAAGAAGACAACCAAGGATCTTACAGGTTAACCCTAAGCTATAAATATTTTCTTCTATATGTATTATTACTGTATTGTATAGAGTTGAAGCTACAAATTCCAGACATTTTAAATAGGCATTATATTACTCATAGTATTACCTACTATTAGGATATTTTCAATTGTTCAAGTTTCTCTTTGACATTCAGTCAGCAGCTCATCTGTCTGCCATCATACATTGATTGGTTTTATCTAAAAAGAGGCTCCTAATCTTAGTTAAATCTATTGTTTCCATTCGTAGAAGTAAAGCCTGATTTACTCTCTGAGAGCTTGGCCATTTAATTGTCTTTTCACTCCTTCTATAACATTTCTTTTATCTCAACTTGTTAAAACTTCTGCTCATCATTTTTGACAGTTAAAGCATTGATCTTTTGAGAGTCTTAATTCATGGTACAAGTTGTGTTATCAGTAAAGTTCAAGACAGACTTACATGATTGAAAGTGGGCTTAGCTAATTGGATAGATACAGAATCTAATTTGTGATGAGACCGGAACATACTTTATTCCTGAAAGTTCAGTCAGGAGGTTGACGATAACTTCAAAGCATTTTATCGTGGGTGGAGGATTTTGCTCTAAAGTACCTTTATCAACTTTGTGTGTAGGATTACAACTGCAGTATTATTCCAGTCAGCATCAGCTAATGCCTAATAATATATCGAAAGCACCGAGATGGGGAGTGCTGCTCTGAGTTGACTCCCTTTGCAAACTTATTATACATAATGCAACCTAAATAACAGGACTTTATTCATCATATATGATGAATATGATATTTATAATGAAAACAGACCTATTGGTACCCTTTGTTGATGGAAAATTGGTCAGTCAATCTAGCAGTTATCTCCAGACTTGCACTCCTCCATTGTCTCCAAGCTAATTTTCAGAGCCAAGTCTTTAGCTCTTACAGAAAGATAGGAAATTGGCAGCAGATCTTACCCTGGAGGGCAGGATGTTTCAAAAGGCAGGTGCTCTGACAGAGAAGGCTCTTTTTCTCGATCCCAACAGTTGAAAATTATTTGACTAATGGGATCCTCAGTAAGCCCTCTCTTGCAGCCAGAGTAGGATAAACTAGTTTTAGTGGGAAGGGATGGTTCATTAGGTAGCCTGGACCTATGCCATTGAGGGCTTTAAAAGTCATAACCAACACCTTGAACTGCACTTGGAAGTAGACTGGTAGATGCAGAACAGAATAATAATATAATATAATATAATATAATATAATATAATATAATATAATATAATATAATATAATATAATATAATATAATATAATATAATATAATATAATATAATAATATAATATAATATAATATAACATAACATAACATAACATAACATAACATAACATAACATAACATAACATAACAATATAATATAATCCAGTGGTAGGATTCAAACATTTTTATTACTGGTTCTGTGGGCGTGGCTTGGTGGATGTGGCATGGCTTAGTGGGCGTGGCAGGAAAAGGATACTGTAAAATCTTCATTGCCATCCCACCCCATTAACCTACTTTCCAGCTCCATTCTATTGTGCAGGGCAACAAAAGAAGACCCAGCCAATCAGCTGGGACTCGGGAGGCAGAGAATAGATGTGGGCTGGGCCAGTCAGAGGTGATATTTGCCATTCTCTGAATGACCCAGAAGAGTTGATTTATTACAAGGAGCTATTTGTGGACTCCTGGCACCTGGTGGAATAGCAAGAAGAAGTTATAATGAAACAAGATTTTGTCCAGCTTCATCTGGATGTCTTATGACAGTTACTTATACCTGATCATAGACTACTGTAATGCACTATACACACCTTTGTAGATAACCTATAAGATGAAGCCCGTCCAGAATATGGCAAGATTTGACAATGTCCAGGTTCTAAAGTCATTTCATTAGTTACTGGTGAACATGTGTGCTTAATTTAATATGTTGGTCATTACCTTTAAAGCCCTTTATTAGAGCTTTAAAGTAATATATTAGGTTATATTACCTAATATATTACTTTAAAGTAATATATTAGTAATATATATATTTGGCCTTGCCACAACGAAATCTGCTTAAATAGTTAGATACATAAGGCAACACCATTGAATGTCTAGTTCCCCTGTGGAGATCAATAGGACATGGACAGTTAACAGGGCTTCTTGAGGGTGATCCCTATGTTACAGAGCAGAGGTATCAAACTGATCTCATTGATTTGTTTGCCCTTGGGGAGACTGGGGGACGGGCATGGCTTGGTCATCATAGGTAACTGGGTGGGTGTGGATGGGATGGGGTGTAGTCAGGGCAGCAGGGTGGGATAACTCTGGGCCTATTGCGGGCCACATCCAGCCCTCAGGCCATGTGTTTGACATGTCTGTTATAGAGTATCTTACCTCCAAAGTACAAGTAACCTTGTTGTTAGCAAGTTAAAGAAGTAGTGTTTCAATCAAGTAAGGCCTATGGGTTTTTTTGGGGGGTGGGGGAGATAATCAGAGTTAATTAAGAGCTACAGTATTGTTTATATTACTTTTTAAAAATTCATTTGGTTTTGAATGACAGCATGCCATCCAGAATTGTATTGAGGTGGCCTATGAATATTGTTAAATACATCAATAAAGTATAAGCTTCCTAAACAAGCAGCAGCATCCACATCATCACAAAATCATGGCTGAATGCTAAACATGTTGAAGAATAATTGCCAAGTGTAGTCTGAAGCAGATAAGGGTGTACATGCTTTGAATGAGGGATTTAATGAGAAACAGTTTAACATTAAATGTAATAGCCATGATTGGACTTTGGGGAACTATTTGCCAAAGGCTAGGATTTTTGCAATAGCTTACTAGCTCTGGGCTCTGAATAGGAAGAACTAATGAGAAACAGCCTGGTAGAAAAGATAACAGAAATGAGCAGCAGCTCTGGATAAAAAACAAAAGCTCAAAATAATTCAAAATAGCTGGTAGTGTAGCAGCATTATGTATTAATTTGTGATGTGTGGAGAAGATGCTTCAATATAACATTCAGAAAATCAACTGCTTTTCATTTTCATTGAACAGCCTTCCAATAGATTAACCATCTGCAGAGTATTATTAGTGTTTAAGATATGACCCAGTTTTTACAGCTGATTTCATTGCCCTTATTACATTTGTTTTTGCCTTTCACAAACCCACAATTTTGGCTTTTTGGTTTTAGATAAGACATATTACAGTTGGCCCAACTCCATACATGGATTTAAATTACTAATTTAGTTTAAATTACTAATAAATTATTAATTTAATTGATATCAATGGGTCAGTCTCTAAATATGATGAAGTATGGGTCCTTAAGAGCTGTGGTAGTGCAGTGATTAGAATGCAGTATTGTAGGCTACTTCTGCCGACTGCCAGCAGTTTGATTCTCACCAGTTCAAGGTTGACTCAGCCTTCCGTCCTTCTGAGATTGGTTAAATGAGGATCCAGATTGTTGGGGGCAATATGATGAATCTGTAAACCACTTAGAGAGAGCTGTAAAACATATGAAGCAATATATAAGTCAAATTCTATTGCTATTGCTTATCACTATACAGTAAAAGGGACCTAAAACAGCTTTCTGATAAATATAGGTCAAATACCTCCTATTGCAAGTAGAAGGACTCTAAGCACTGTTTCATCTCTTGATTTTAATGGTAGAAATTTACTTAATTTTCACTGAAATCTGAAAACTCATGTGAAGGTGATTAATTTTAACAGGAACATCACCCTATTGGCAACTTTGAATTCAGTGGGATTTGAAAGATCTGCATTATAAAGAGCCTGGAGAGAAGATAGCCCTCTTTCAACAGAGGCTCCACTGATGCATTTATATACTTTAATCTTTACATTTCAGGAAGCACCTCTTTCATTTAGAACAGTTCACTTTTCTTTTTGAATACACAAGATGTATAGGCATTGAGCATTGTGCAGTGATGCCCTTGAGCTATATTGCTCTTTGCCCATAATGGTAAAAAAGTATTTCTCGAAATCCATGTACTCTAAAGTGACAATTTAAAATGCAAGTATAGCCAAGCGAGCTACCTTTAAACATAATATGAGTGGATATTTCCACATTCAAATTATAGTAATCCCCGGGGGCAGGGGAAAAGTGCGTAGCCTTTTCAGCAGCTGATGTAGAATCTAAGTCAAGTGATATTTTATTCTCCAGAACAGTAATTCCCAAATGTTGGTGCTGAGAGGAGGAGGGAAGGTTGTTGATTGCACAGTGCTGGCTTCCTATTTCCACTTGTTAAACTGCATTAAAATAAATCACTATTATTTTTAAAAAACTAGTGCAAGTTAATATTGCACTTACTGAATATTGTTAATGGCTTCACAAGATACACAAGCTACTGGATGACTAATACACAGTGCCGTGGAACGGATAGTTATATATAGGCAGAGAAGAGTATAAAACATTGTTCTCCTGAGAGATGATCAATGTGTGGACTGCACAGATGCCCAGCTACACATAAACAAAGTATACATACCCACCTTTTCCAAGTAATAAGAATATTCCCTGGTTTGTGTATTTTGATTTCAAGGATCCATTTTTATAATATGGTCATTGTGCTGGAAAAACAAAGGGAGTCAAGTGTGGGCTAGCCTTGAAAAGAAAAGAAAATTACTCCAGGGAAGAAGCCATTAAAGAGAGCAGTCTTCAGCCTCTTGCAGGTTGAATTCCACTGTTCAAGAAACCCACTTAATGGTTATAAAAACTGAAGAACCACATTGTGATGGAATATGTTTTCTACATTTTGTTCTATTAGATTGTACTGTATTGCAAATGTTCTTTCATACATGTTGATATGTAATGTGGATAATAATTAAGATCGCAGAAGGATTATGAGCATGAATTAATTAGCAAATACTCTGCATAGCTTTGATACTACAAATTATATCATCTATGTCCATATACGTATGTGTGTGTGTGTATGTGTGTACATACAAAACACACACATACTTACATATACAGGTAGTCCTCAACTGGTTCATAATTATGAACATTGCAGTGTCCTGGGGTTATGTGATCACCTTTTGCAAAGTCAATGGGGAAGCCAGATTCACTTAACCACCAGGTTACTAATTTATCAACTGCAGCGATACACTTAACAACTGTGGCAAGAAATGTCATAAAATGGGGTAAAACTCACTTAACAACATAAATTTTGGGCTCAATTGTGGTCGTAGGTCGAAGACTACCTGTAATGGTAAAAAAGTATTTGTCAAAATCCATGTACTTTAAAGTGACAATTTAAAATGCAAGTATAGCCAAGAGAGCTACCTTTAAACTTAATATGAGTAGATATTTCCACATTCAAATTATAGTAATCCCAAATTTGATTCCTTTTGTTTCCTCAAACTTAAGTTGGGTCCATGCTGTAGTGTCAGTTTCTTCGATGGAAGGGATGGTGATGCCAATCTGAAGGAAGTGGAAGTGCATCCTCTTCTCATGTGGATGTCCTTGGATCCAGTGGTCTTTAATGATAATTTTAAACTATGTTAGGAGCCCTGGTGGTATAATGGTTAGAATTTCAGTATTGAGAACTAACTCTGCCCACAGCTATGAATTTGATCCTGTCTGGCTCAAGATTGACTTGGCCTTTCATCCTTCCAAGGTTGGTAAAATGAGGACCCAAATTGTTGTGGGCAATATGTTGACATTTGTAAACTGCTAAGAGAGTGGTGTAAAACACTATGGAGTGGCATATAAGTCTGAGCATTGTTGCTATAATTATTGATCACTTTCCCACCTTGCCCTTTTGAGGCAAGTTGCTGAGAAGATGATTGGTCTGCAGCTGATGAGAACTCTAGAAGAAATAGATTCTCTTAACCTGTTTCAGTTAGGTTTCAAGCTGGGATTTAGTACTGATATAACTATAGAGATGTTGTACATCCATCCTTGTGCTTCTTATTCTCTTGGAAGCTTTTGATACTGTCAACCATGGCCAATAAAATTCAACAAGAGATCCAGCAGATCCAGTCACACTTTCCTTATTCAAGCCTTAAATCATGTCCAATACCCAAGATAGGATTCTGAATGAAAAGGATCTAGATAATGTATTTCTTCCAGAATTGATTCTGTATGACTACAATTGACAGACATAACTAATTCATACAAAATCAAACAAAGATAGAAGGAGTATACTGATAGAGGTGTCAACATCCTAGAAATCTTAAAAATTGTCAACTATCAAGTACCTCTAATACTTAAAAAATGAAGTTAGATCAGGTCTCAAATTATTACAAGACTAAAGGAATTGTTTGAAAAGCTACAGAAATATGGCAATCAACAGAGGAAAAATCAGTAACGGCTATGTCAGAAAATCTGGAGCATGACACAGATTGGAAAATCTGTATATATACCAAAGAAGCCTTTAAAATATGTGAACATTATCATACAATATTCTTAATTTCACAGCTACAAGGGAAAGAGAGATGCCAAATGTTTTAGAATAGACTGGGAAACATGAGACATTGCTGGATAATTGAGAAAATGGAAGAATATATATATATGTATATATGTGTAAATTGTGACAAAGCAAAGAAACACTTTCACACAATTAACTCGTGTAACTGCAGCGACTGCTCCTGAGGCAATCAGATTGGATAAAAATTACCTATACCTTAGTTGTATCCTGTAAGGTAACACACTGCATGAGGAACTGCCCTTGAAAAGAAGCCAGAAGGTGGCTGATCCAAAATGTGACAATTATGGTGTTAAATGGTAAAAGCATAGTAATATCATGGCTTTATTGAAAGTTCTGTGCTGATTGCCAGTTCCTTACTGTGCACACTTTAATGCATTGGTGTAGAATGTTAATGTTCTAAATAACTTTAAGTTTGACCTTCTAAGAAGATGTTTCTCCACACTCTACACTGTTAAAATCTGCACGACTGTCTGTTTTGAGCTGGGATGGGCTTCAAAAATTTTAGCAATGGGTTCTCTGCCCAGTGGTTGGGTGGGCGTGGCCATAGTGGGTGTGGCCTAGTCAGCCTCCTGCATCATGGCGGGGGGTGTTTTTGCCCTCCCCGGGCTCCAGAGGTTTTCCTTGAGCCTCCGGGAGGGCAAAACCAGCCTCCCCCGGGCTCTGGAGGGTCTCTGGAAGCTGGAAATGGAGCCATTTCTGGCCTTCCCAAACTTCTAGGAGGCCTGGTTTTTTGCCCTCCCTGAGCCTCTGTGCACCCCCTGCACTTACCTGCATCCAAACCGGGCCATGTGGGGACTCTTGGGAGGGGTGGGGTGGGTGGGGCCAGCCAGGAGTTTGGGGGTTCTCCGAACTGCACATAATCTTAGCTAGGGCTCTCCTGAACCCCTGCAAATCCCCAGCAGCGCACCCCTACTTTTGAGTGAAGCCACATTTTTCTAGTATAAGATAGATTATGGAATGCACTTCTTTAGCAGTTGGATTTAGCCCATACTGTGTCAGTAAAAATCCATAATGATGTATATATTTTCTGTCTTTTAAATCCATAATTGGTTTTAATATTAATTTTAGTTTATTCTTTCACATTCTTTAACTATTCAATTCACTTTGCTTATAATGAACCTACTATAGATAGCCTGCTACAGCCACTTGTGTTTGATCTCTCAGTTAAAGCTCTCCAGTGGGAGGAAGAATGCTTCATACAATAAGAGTCTCCCAGGAGAATGCTATCTTTTACTTTTAAGCTCCTTAAAGGATCATTAATTAATAGGGTACATGAGATAAAAGCATTTATAATGTCTTCTTTAAAGGCAGTGTGAGGTTTGATATTACAAAGAAAAAAACGAACAGCTACTCCATTTGTTAAGTCAATTCTAACATACCTTGACCCCTCACCCCCAAAGAAATGGGTACCAGTATACTTTCTGGATGCCAATATCATATTTTGAAATTACATTTCCTGCATTTCTAAGTTAGTGTGTGTGTGTGTGTGTGTGTGTGTGTGTGTGTGTGTGTGTGTGTGTGTGTGTGTGTGTTTGTGTGTAAAACCTAGGGGATATTTTTTACATTCTGAAAATTTATTTGAAATCTTTTACGAATCACATTTTTCTATCCTCAACCTCCTTGTCTCTAGTCTGGACTTCGATTACTTACATTTCTGATTTTTTTTTTTTCTGGGAAAAGAGTAGAAATAATTAAGGATGGACTTGTCATTCCTAAATAGTGGAATACAAGAAAGTGATTGTGTTTATTGGGCCACTAGAAAAGCAAGATGCAAGGTTATATCGAGTGGTGGGATTTGATTTTTTTAACTACCGTTTCTGTGGGCGTGGCTTGGTGGGCATGGAAGGGGAAGGATACTGTAAAATCTCCAGTCAGAGGTGGTATTTGCCAGTTCTCCAAACTATTCAAAATTTCCGCTACCACTTCTCCAGAACTGGTCAGAACCTGTTGAATACCACCACTGGTTATATCCCTTTAGTCTAATCCAGCATGAATGCATAACATTTTTATCACATTTCTCCCCGAAATCATGTGCTTTATATTTTACTATGTTCCCTATATAAGTCAAGACAGCATGGGGAGCAAACTTACATTCCACTATCAGAGACACAATACTGCTAAATATCTGTTGCTCGATAATAGAGAGGTACTATTATGATGATAGTGTGCTCCTGGCCTTCCGGTGGACTTTCAGATACCACACAAGTAATGTCTTGTTCAGTCTGTGCCATGTTCCTATGATTCACCCACAGTTCTTTTGTGCTTGAATTTAATTGCTGTATCTTTTTTTAATAATTTTTATTCTTTAAAAACAAAAAATACAAAAATCTCATTTCCATTAACAGTTATTGTGTCATTGTATATACATGTTTCTTATTTTGTGACTATACATTATTTTTATCCTTATCCTTCACCCATTCGTACCACCTCTCCCATGTCGCATAGTATTCTCAATCCTCTTTGCTTTTCAGTACCATAGTGGTTTTATCTAGTTCAGCACAGTCCATTATTTTTTGAATCAAAACTTCATCTGGTGGTATTTTATCACTCTTCCAATTTTGTGTTAACGTGATTCTTGCTGCAGTTAAGATGTGTACAATAAGGTATCTTTTATCTTTACTCAAATTCCCCTTGATCATACCTAATAAAAACATTTCGGGTTCCAAATTCAATTTATATTTTGTAATCTCAAAAAGCCATCTCTGTATTTTCTTCCAGTATTTTTTGACCTCTATACATTGCCACCACATATGGAAAAACGTTCCTTTCTTTTGTTTGCACTTCCAGCATTCTGGTTTCAAGGTTGGATACATTTTCACCAGTCATGTCAGCGCTAAGTGCCATCTACAAAACATTTTATATTGATTTTCTTTGAATGCCATTGACTAAGTCAGCTTCCAGTTCTCAGTCCAAGTCTTTTCCCACTCATCCAAATTTATATTATGACCCACATTTCTCACCCAGGCAATCATTGGTCCCTTAACAATTTCCTCCTCTAGTTCTACCTCCAGTAAATAATTATATGTTCGTGTTATAAATTTTATATCCTTGCCTGTCAAGATTTGGTCCAATTTTTGTAAATCTTTATCTATCCCAAGCTTCTTTACATCTTTCTTAAATTTAGTTTGAATTTACAAATATACCCACCAGTCTAATATTGTCGAATATTGCTGTATCTTAAATGAATTGTCTAATATGCATTTTACAGTAATTACAGTATCATTATAATCCTGCCTAAGAAGTAGCAATTATAAAATAATAATAATAAATATTGATCTATAATGCTTACTTGTGCATATGTACAAAAGCATTTTTAATCTCTTTAATTTTCGAGCTCTGTGCTGCAAAACTAGAAAAGCACAGGATTTATTGGAATGCCAAATTCTGATCTTCAAATCAATCCAAGTGGGACAATTCAGGTAATTTTTACATTCAAGTTGAGAAAGATTAGATTCCTTAAGCAACCCTTGAAGTAATGAAGTGAAAATCTTTTTGGAAATATAAAACTGTGTATGGTGTAATGATTTTACTAGAAGAATAAATATTTAGGCATTCATTTGGAAGATAATTTCAATATGGGATGCTGGATGTACCTTGTCTGTTGGCACCTGTCTGTATAAGGGTACTTAGTTGTAGTGCCATCATCTAATTAGCAGTAATGGTTGTGCTTGGTCTTTAATAAAACAACTTTGTTATACTTTGAGTGAGTGCAGTATTAAATCACATCTCCTGCATCTCGGTGCTTTAGTTTGTCATGCCTTGATAAATTAATTCTGCTATCTGAAGCTCCAGGATTTCAGCCTCAGCAGACACTGCAAATGCTTGAGAAGCTAATGACAGGTTTTTAAATACTTGCTTAGTTTTTGCCCCTTCTCTTTCCACTAATAAACCTGGTAACTTGCTGACATAGACAAGGAAAGACAGAGAAAGTGGACCTAGAGATTTAATATTTTATCTCGCCTGAAGGGAAAAATGCCTTCTTAGAGACATTCAGTGTCATTTAGTGGAATTCTTACCACAGAGCAGGGATTTATCCAGAGGGCATGAGAAACGGTATGCCTTTTCATGCAGTATTAATCTAGACTGTTGACAACATAGAAATGTTCTTCCAATAGTAGGACAAGAACACCAACAAAAATCGATTTGGCAATTTAAGGGAAATCTGATATTTCAGACTTCTTTCTATTTCAGTGGTACAATTTGTATTGATCATAAATCTAAGGTATAGAAAGATTCAATTGGTATAATTGGTCATGTTCATGCTGGGTGTGTTATTGGAAAATGATCGATAACTTCAGCACATGCTTTAATAGCCCCAGATTTACAGGTGGTAGGTTTTCAAAATGTACTGTGATTATAAATAATATAAACTTAAAAAAAATTAAAGCTCTTCAAATGTTGAAAGGCAATATAGAAGTGGTTGAGAGCTCATCTGAAACCTGTCAATTTCCTTTCTGCCTTTTCTTATTTGAGTTGATTAATTGGTTGGCTTCATAAAAACTTGAATAGGGTTTCCCCAAAAAAGAGAAAGAACCACTGCACATTCAGAAGTTCATTTTCGTTGCTTTTGGCATTTCTTAAAACTAAATGACTATAATGCAGTTTAAATTAAGTACTTCGCTGGCTTTTTCTGTTAATGCAGTTTTCATTTGTGTAACAGTGATCCTCACTAACTGCTTTTGAGATGAGAAATAGCTGATAAAAATAATTGATCCTATCATCATATACATATTTCAACCATTGTCACACAGAAAGAATCTTATTAATACAGAGATCTCATGCATGTCTACATGCATGCATGTACATTTTATACATACATACTAGCACTGATGCTACCTAGTTTGCATAATGAAACATCTGCAAGAAAACAACCAAGCTCAGAGAGCACCAAAGACTCTTCATATCAACACGGAGCTATAAATATTCTCCATGATTAGTAAGACATACTGTTTGTCAACCCTATGAGAAATAGTAAATCTATAAACTGATTGCACAGAACAGTACCTTCATGGAGTCCTGGGATCTTGCAAATCTAGTTTGGCTTGAGTTTCCCTCCTTCCTATACCCAGGTGGTCAGGAAGGAAGCCAGTTTGAATCTCTCCCTAACTAATACTATTCCCAGTGGTGGGATTCAAGTAGTGTAACAACCGGTTTGCCTCACACATGTGTGCAGCTTTTGAAATTCACCCATTTTCAGCTCTAAAACATACCTTCTACTGCAGCCCCAGTGAGTAAAACAGCTGAGGTGCAGCAATCCGCTGTGCCCTGCGAATCAGCTAGGCTGCAAAACATAGAAATATAGGACAGACTAGGGCAGGGGTGGGTGAGTGAGGCCAACTGATAACTGGAACTAAGGGTTCGCCCAAACTGGTCTGAACCAATAGCATCCCACCCCTGCCCCAGAGCTTAAGAAAGGCTTCTGCTCTTGTTATTTCTGTAATGGCTTCTGAATATCCCATTCAAGTCTATCTACATTACTCCTCTCCTTTCTAACAGGAAAGGGAAAAAAGGAGGAAAAAGCAGGAAGGAGAAGAGATGACTGGGTAGACAATAAAATATATATAAAGGAAGCCTATTT
Source organism: Notechis scutatus (assembly GCF_049901735.1). Classification (NCBI taxonomy): domain Eukaryota; kingdom Metazoa; phylum Chordata; class Lepidosauria; order Squamata; family Elapidae; genus Notechis; species Notechis scutatus. The sequence continues at coordinate 131,324,562 of NC_142011.1, read as the reverse complement.
ATATATTACACAAAAGGATATATTCTACACTGTTCAACTATTTACAAAGTCTGCACTACTATTACTGTTAATCTTCTCATCACTCCTTATTGCCCATCCCCTCCCACTTGTGTCTGTATGACTGTAACGTTGTCGCTTGTATCTTTACGATTTATATTGATTTGATTGCTTATTGTACCCTATAACTATCATTAAGTGTTGTACCTTATGATTCTTGACTTTTGACGAATGTATCTTTTCTTTTATGTATACAGAGAGCATTTGCACCAAGACAAATTCCTTGTGTGTCCAATCACACCTGTCCAATAAAGATTCTATTCAGCAGGCAACTAGTCCCACTAAAAAGCAATCAATTGTGAGATAATACCTTTTTAATTATCTATCACTGATACCAAAATATCTATAATCATGTACCTTTCCTATCCACTTCTAACCCTTTCCCTTCATGAAACTTTTGGGAAATAAAATCATCTTATCAGACTAGAATTCACTTACATATTTAGTATTTTACACAGTGCTTACCTAAAGAAAAAATTACAATTTATAAGGACTCTCTTATAGCGACTTTTGCATCTTAAAAAAAATGAAAGTGAAGAAAACCCTTTGATCCTTGTAAATGTATGGCAGTTCTCATTGCCTTTATTCTTTTATTGCACACATGCACAAAAGATATTGATGCTTAAAACTAGGTGATTAGAAATATTGTTGTACTTACAGCAATAAACTGTACTCAGGCAGGATTCTCCAAGCCAATAGGTAAAGGGTAGATGGGATAAATTTATCTACTGTAGCAATCCATTAAGCAGACTTGTATGCCAGATCTGTGTACATAAGCTATTTTTGTAATTTCAACACATTCCATCCAAGCTTTTATTTCATTAACCTAATTTAACAAGAAAGAAATCCAATAACAATAGATAACATTGAAGAATTATTTCCCCAGAGAAAGTTAACGATACTTTAACATCAAGTAAGAATATGTAAAGAATGGATTATGCCTTTCTAAAAAGGAAGCAAGGAGGAAAAAGTCCTATGTCATATACAAGCAGTTCATCACTTACTCTGTTTTATAACAAAAGGTGGAGTGTTAGTGGTTGTTATAAGTGGCCTATGTAACGTGAATATTCATTATTTGTTAAGGTTGAACATTTTTTTCCCTGCCAAGATGGCACCGACAACAGCTGCCTCGGTGAAATGCTCTCTAATGGTTTCTTTATTCCTTATTTTTTTTTTTTTTTAAACAAGTTTTATTAATTTTTAAAACACACAAATTATCATTATTCATTACATGTTTAAACCTTTTTCCATTGTAAATTTAACAAGTCAGATAAATTATGATTCTGTTTTAAACCATTTCCATATAATATACCAAAACCTCTTATTCAATTTCTCTTTACTTCTCTTTACTCTTATTCAATATCATTATTATTATTTCATCTGATTCTTTCTGACTTAGTTACCATTATTCTCATTCTATATTTCTACAAGTTTTTACCAATTCTCCCCCCAAAAAAGACATATACACACAACACACAAAACATAAAAAAAAATCTTTTTGGAAAGTAACTTGGGCCCAGGTATCTCTCTCTTCATGGACTTCAATTATATTCATGCTCATCTTACATATCATTACTTATTTTATTTACCATTCTAAACCTTCTATATTAACTTCTCCACATATTTCACACTTCTTAATTCTACCTTAATTAATCATCTTAGTTTAAATCATTATACTTGTATCTTTTGTCCATTTTTTATCATCCCTTTGTCTCATCCCTTATGAAAAAAAAAGAAAATCAGTTTCTCCTGAAATCATTAATCAGAGTATGATGCCTTTCTATCTCCCCCCTAAGTTAATCAAATTAATCTTTAAAATAATATCTAATACCCAATCAGATTTTGCTTGGTACATTCTATCTAACTAATACATCCAACACAATTAAGTGCATAATTAGACAATAAATCCAAATATTAAAAAGAAATACTATAATAAAAATTTTATAATAACATCAATACCATAATTTTATTAAACTCTTTAATTAAAACAATATTCTAAACCTCTCCTATTATTAAGTTTTAAAGCCAATCATTTTTAAACATTTTAACATTTTAATCTCTTATCAACTCTTAAACCATTGCAATACTACCATCTCATCTTATGTACCTTGCAAAATCTTTTTTTTAAAAAAAAAAAATTATACTTTATCCATTATCCATAAAAAATTCCTTTTTTCCATTTAATTTCAAAACATTGTAGCTTTTCTCCACCTTTTCCCTTTCTTTCTTTTCCCAACAAACCTTTCTACCCCCCCCCTTCTTCTAGCCTCTGCCTTACCGGCTTCCCTTCTCTGTCGTATTTCTTTTCCCCTTTGTTTACAATCATCATATTGGTTTTGCACTTTATTTTTCCCTTTCTTAAATGTTTTTTTGGATCTTAAGTCCTTAAATCCTTTAGTTTTCTTCTTTTCTCTTCTCTTCTTTTGTTTCTCTCTTCCTTTTTTCTGGATCAAATTCTGAGATTCATTAAAGATGGCTCCTTCCTTTCTTTCTTGTTCCTCTGCTGTCTTCATCTGTTGTAATTTTTGTTGATAATTAGTAAGCGCCATTTCTAAGAAAAGGAAAGCTTCTTCCACACCATCTTTACCATTTTTTTTTGTTTGTTCATATTCTTTTCTTAGTTCCTCAACAGAAAGAGCCATTATAAATCTTTTCTTTTCTTTTCTTCTTCTTTCTTCTTACAACAACCAGAATATTCAAAAGAAAATAAAAGAGATAAAACAGTCCCAAAGTTATCAATCAGTCCAAACCAAGGCAGAGTTCTCACTTTCTCCTTCTGGGGTAATATCAATCAAAGAGAAAGAAAGTCCAAATCTGTTTAAAATCTTATTACAATATATTCTAGTCTTCAAATCCTTAAGGCATCTGCTCCAACAAATCTTAGCATACAAATATTTTCTTCTTAATCCTCTCTCTTCCCACTCATCGCTTAAAACCAATTTCCACCTAAAAAAATAGGTTTCTTAATATCCAGTTATTTATTCCGTAGGAAAAGAGGGAAAGCTATCCTTTCAGCACCTTCAAGCAGCCGCTTTTTTCCTCTTCTGGCAGGTATTATTCAGAGAATCATACTTTTCAGGAATTTTATTAAATATGTCTTAGAGTCCTAGGAGCCAAGAAAAACTTTCTCCTCTCAATCACTTTCTCCACTTCCTCCTGCGCATTCTTACCCGGCTGCCAGCTTCTTTGTGGCGGCCATTACGGACCGCCGCTGCACCGTCCTGGGAAAAGGGAGTTCTGCCGGCCAGGGAGGGAGTCTGCAGCACCCTCAAACCCTTCTCCGGATCCCCCCTACTTCAGCTGCCCCTGCAGGGCAGCCTAGCTCCGTACCCGGCTGGGTCGGAGCCCCAAAAACGGCTAGCGCGGCAGGGATCGCGCAGCTTCGCAAATCCCTGCCGCTCGCGAAGCCGACAAACCGGAAGTTCCTTTATTCCTTATTATTATCTGCAATTCACTACGGATTTCATACTCATGAGACCATCTGCTAAGAATTAGGCAATGTTTCCTTAAGGAGCAGCTTTCTGATTCCCCACCCCCACCTGTCCTGCCAAATGAGAAGGAGATTCTAACTAATTCCCTGGTGCTATGGATTACAACAAAGAAAGCAAAGAAGCGACCATGCTGGAAGAGGAGACCAGGTAAACGAGCGGGAATTTTAAACAGACTAAGGAATAGGGGGAAAAAAAACTCCTCTCCCTTCAATCTTTTTAATTTACGCTCACTGGCTAACAAGATGGATGAAATTCATCTCTTAAATAGATGGAATTCTGATTTTTATAATTCAGCTGTTCTTTGTTTTACTGAAACCTGGCTGAATCCACAAGTTCATGGGGACAACACCATATACATCCCAGGATTTCAGACATTTAGATCAGACAGAATTGAAGAGACATCAGGTAAAACAAAGGGTGGAGGATTATGTTTATATATCAACAACAGCTGGTCTCAGGATATAACTATAATATATAAGTTTTGTGATGAAAACTTAGAGTCTTTACACATCAACTGCAAGCCATTTTACTCTCCACATGAGTTCTCCTCATTTCTCCTAATAGCTGTGTATGTTCCTCCACAAGCCTGTGTAAACAAGGCATTACTAACTCTTGCTGATCAAATTATGGAGGCTGAAGCCAAACACCCAGATTCCCTTCCCATCATTTTAGGAGATTTCAATCAATCAAATTTAAGGAAAGAGCTCCCAAAATATTTCCAGCATGTAAATTGTCCCACCAGAGGCAAAAATACTTTAGACCACTGCTACACAACAGTAAAAGATGCTTATAGGTTTTTACCACGAGCAGCTGTGGGACACTCTGACCACTGCATGATTCACCTTATACCTGCCTACAGACAAAGACTTAAAACCATTAAACCAACAATTAAATCAGTGAAGACTTGGTCGAATGAGACAAAGCTGAAACTCCAGGCCTGCCTTGATTGCACTGATTGGAATGTTTTTGAAGATGCCTCTGCAGACCTAGATGAGCCCACAGATCCTGTAACATCATATGTTAACTTCTGCGAAGACTTATGTGTACCAACAAGGAACCTGCAAATATATAGTAACAATAAACCTTGGTTCACAGCTAAACTTAAGCAGCTATGTCGTTCCAAAGAGGAAGCCTACAGAAAAGGTGACAGAATGCTATACAACCAGGCCAGAAACATATTAACAAGAGAGATCAGAGCAGCAAAAAGAAGCTATTCTGAAAAGTTAAAGAATCAATTCTCAACAAATGAACCAGCAAACATGTGGAAAATTCTTAAAAACATCACTGGCTTCAGCAAACCTCCTTCTCAGGTAGAAGGAAATCAACAACTAGCAGATGACCTGAATGTGTTTTACTGCAGGTTTGAAAAGAAACTACAGCCACCTATCTCCACAACCCACATCTCAAACACACCAACAAAAGCAAAGTCTGCTACAACTGGCCTCAATCCATTGGGCTCACAACCTCTGGTGATCACAGAAAAATAAGTGCAAGATCTATTACACAGACAGAAGCCAGGAAAAGCACCAGGGCCAGACAAGATATCTCCTTCTTGCTTAAAAGTCTGTGCTGACCAATTGGCCCCCATCTTCACTCGAATCTTCAATAGATCACTAGAGATGTGCTATGTTCCTTCCTGCTTCAAATGTTCTACCATCATCCCAGTGCCAAAGAAGCCCTCCATCAAGGAACTGAATGACTACAGACCAGTTGCTCTAACATCTGTAGTTATGAAAATCTTTGAAAGGCTTGTGCTGTCCCACCTGAAAACCATCACGGATCTGCTGTTAGACCCCATGCAGTTTGCATACCGAGCAAATAGATTGACAGATGATGCTGTTAACATGGCTCTGCATTACATCCTACAACACCTTGAATCTCCAAATACCTACGCAAGGGTCCTCTTTGTAGACTTCAGTTCAACATTCAATACCATCATTCCAGACACTCTTCTAAGTAAATTAAACCAACTAGCAGTACCTGAACATACTTGTAAGTGGATCATAAGCTTCCTAACAGACAGGAAGCAGCAGGTGAAGCTAGGCGAAATCACATCCGATACCTGTACAATCAGCACGGGCCCCCCCAAGGCTGTGTACTATCTCTACTTCTCTTCTCCCTATATACCAATGACTGCATCGCAAATGATCCATTTGTTAAAATACTGAAGTTTGCTGATGACACAACAATGATTGGTCTCATTCGAGACAACAATTAATCTGCATACAGACAGGAGGTTATACAACTTGCCTCGTGGTGTAACCAGAACAATCTGGAACTGAACACACTCAAAACCGTAAAAATGGCGGTAGACTTTAGAAGAAACCCTCCCATACTACCACTATTGTAGCTCTTACAATACTAGACAACACAGTATCAACAGTAGAGACCTTCAAATTTCTAGGTTCTATTATATCACATGACCTAAAATGGACACCTAACATCAAAAACGTCATCAAAAAAGCACAACAAAGAATGATCTTTCTGTGCCAACTCAGAAAGCTCAAACTGCCCAAGGAGCTGCTGATACATTTCTACAGAGGAATTATTGAGTCTGTCATCTGCACCTCTATAACTGTCTGGTTTGGTTCTGCAACCCAACAGGACAGACACAGACTTCAGAAGATAATTAGGACTGCAGAAAAAACAATTATTACCCACCTGCCTTCAATTGAGGACCTGTATACTGTACGAGTCAAAAAGAGGGCTGTGAAAATATTTACAGACCCCTCACATTCCGGACATAAACTGTTTCAACTCCTTCCCTCAAAACGACGCTATAGAGCACTGCATACCAGAACAACTAGACACAAGAACAGTTTTTCCCCGAAAGCCATCACTCTGCTAAACAAATAATTCCCTCAACACTGTTCAACTATTTACAAAGTGTACACTACTATTCTGTTAATCTTCTCATCACTCCTCATCACCCATCCCTCCCACTTGTGATTGTAGGACAGTAACTTTGTTGCTTGTATCCTTACGATTTATATTGACTGTTTCCTAGTATGATTTGAATGTTGATTGTACCCTATGACTATCATTAAGTGTTGCATGTTATGATTCTTGATTCTTAACAAATGTACCTTTTTTTATACTGAGAGTATTTACACCAAGACAAATTCCTTATGTGTCTAATCACACTTGGCCAATAAAGTATTCTATTCTATTCTATTCTATTCTATTCTATTCTATTCTATTCTATTCTATTCTATTCTATTCTATTCTATTCTATTCTATTCTATTCTGTTCTGTTCTGTTCTGTTCTGTTCTTAAGAACATTGACTTTGGGGTTTGAGGATTAGATTGGATTAGATAAATATTTAGCCTTTTAAACATAAGGTTATTCACAATTGACTATATATATATATATATATATATATATATATATATATATATATATATATATATATATATATATATATATATTCTTTTTACAACCTTAGAATCTCTTGCTTCGGGTGGGGTCAGGAATAATTGAATGGTGCTGACCATTTACTGACTGGATGCCCTTCCTGATGCCTACACAGAATTCTCAGCTGATATTTTTTCTTTGCGCCCTGGTAGACAAACATCTGTCACTGCCTGGGATTGCACTCTCAACCTTCTGAGTGGGAGTCAAGCCTCTAGACCACCGCGCCATTCATTTGACAATTTATTATATATTAGATTAAAATTAAGAGAAGACTATTTTATGATTATTGGTATTAATATTGATTAATAGAATTTAGAGAAAATATGTATTGGTATCTCCAGTCTAAAAATTGGAGGTCATCTTTGTTATACATTTGTTTATTGCAATTATTGTCATTTTTAATTTGTTTTGTTATTTCATTTCTCTTTTATGTTAGCTTATATTTTAATGGTTGATTTTGGAATATCTAATACCGATAGTTTATTAATACAGTCTTGTGCTATGTATTCGAAGTTAGCTATCTGGCTATAAGTCAATCCATCTGTCAATTAATTAATAGAATGCTCCCCAAGAGTAAAAACTTTGGTTATATGAATATTAGATCAAGTAAACAACTAATAAAATGTCAAAGAGGGCACTTTTGGGAAGTCTCTGAGTTTGGTTGGTCTCTTCTGTTTGATAATACTTTTATATAAGGTGCCAGATTCAGCTCTTTCTCTCATATCTTTCTTGTTAGGAAGGAGTTGTTTTCTTTGGTAGTTTACATTCATATTTTGGGATTGTGGGAAATCCTGGAATGGAGTTTGTAACATTCAAATAGTTATATCTATATCGATCTGTCTGTCTATCTATCTATCTATCTATCTATCTATCTATCTATCTATCTATCTATCATCTGTCTATAACTAATATCTATATCTGCACACACACACATACACACACACACACACATATAGCGTGTGTATGCCTTTATGATTCACTTTGTCTTCTTGGAAAATGTTAGGAACTGATTTTTGAAATTTTTGATTCTGGTCATATCTCTCTTCTGATGCATATGATGTCTTTTTTTGCCTTTTACAATACTCTGGAAAACTAATATTCTATGATTTCTGTAACTTCTAAAACTACATTAGTATTTAAATGTTTCTTGGTGACAAAATTTATAAAACATTGCTTGACTCTCAAGTCAAATCAAGCAGAAAACATTTGAGATAAAGACTATAGTGAAAGCCAATTTAATGTAGCAGTTAAGGTAATGGGGTTAGAAACCAGGAAAGGGAATTATAGTCCCGCCAACGGCATGTAACTGGTTGGGTGACCTTGTGTCTGTCACTTGTCTCAGCTTTAGGAAGGAGATAGAGGCAAATCACAAATCACTGCCTGAACAAATGACTGACTTCAAGTCATCACCACTACTACCAACAGCAGCAAAAGCTACTATAGTTAATATTTAAGTACCTGTGGTACAATTTCCCTAATCTACATGATAAACATTCTAATAGATACTCCATTACATTTATTAAAGTTTAATAAATTTATTAAAAAGTCAGAAAAGCTGCAATGAGAAGACTAGGGAAAAGCATCAATTTACATAATACGTGGTGGTGGAAGTAACTTCATACTACATTAGGTAAAGGTAAAGGTTCTCCTCAAACATATGTGCTCATCATTTCTGACTCTAAGGTGCGGTGCTCATTTCCGTGGCAAAGCTGAAGAGCCAGCGCTGTATGAAGATGTCTCCATGGTCATGTGGATGGCATGACTAAATGCCAAAGGCTGTTACCTTCCCACCAAAGTGGTCCCTATTTTTCTACTTTCATTTTTACATGCTTTCAAACTGTGAGGTTGGCAGAACCTGGGACAATTAATGGGAGCTCATTCCGTTACGTGGTGGTAGGGATTTGACCTGCCAACCTGCCAACTTTTCTGATTGACAAGCTCAGTGTCTTAGCCACTGAGCCACTGCATCCCCTTCATACTACATTAAGGTTTTGCAAAAGTTGAATTAGATGATAGTTACCAAATAACTTTTCTATTTTTATTTTAAAATGTGTTTGGGGAAAATAACAAATTTTATATAATATTTGCAGCTATAGTGCCAGATATAATATGAAACCTAATGTACAGTAAAGGAGTGTATCTGAATCTATATATTTTTTTCTGTTTGCTTTAAGGTTTTGGATATGTACTGACTACAGATGGGCTGTTTTTTATGAAGTGTGCCAAGGGCGCCCAAAAAGCTTATTTTAAGAAGAAGTGTAATATTGAACTTGCAGTCAAAGGCACGTGTGAAGCCAAGAACTATGATAATACAGCAAGTCTTTCTGCTGGTGCTGTTCTGGATATGCCTGCTACACCCTTGCTTGGCAGCAATGGTGTTTACTAGGACTATAGAACATCAACAGCCAACTTTCAGAACTCATGGAATAGGAAATGAGGGGAAAGTTCTGCACCGTCAGAAACGAGGCTGGATGTGGAACCAGTTTTTCTTGTTGGAGGAATACACCGGATCTGATTACCAATATGTAGGCAAGGTAGGTATCATGCACTCTTTCTTCTATTAATCCAATGTGCTGCACTGAATGAAATTATCCTTGAGTGCACTTTGTTTTGTTAAAAACAAAAAGCACCAGAGCTTGGCAAATAGGAGTAGTACAGGTTGATATATAAATGTTCTTCTGGGAGCAAACTAATTAATGATGTCATTGCATGGCATATTGAAGACATTATAGTTCCTTTAGGATTTGAATTTTGAATCATAATTCCATTAACAGATTCAATGTTCCATCTTTCCAATGATACATCCCACCCATTTCTCTAAAATGCAAATATTGCCACCTTCCAATAGCACCTCTTTCTTTGAAAAGAAAGTAATTCTCACCAACAAGCCTGATGTAAAAAATGATATATGAAGCAATACATGAACTAGTTATTAGGAAAAATGTTATTTTTTTAATTAAAAATGAACTAGTTATTAGGAAAAAATGATCCAAACTCTGTCAAGGATCTTGGAGTACTTATCTCTAATGATCTAAGTGCTAGAGCCCATTGTAACTACATACCCAAAAAGGCGTAAAGAGTTGTTAACCTAAACTTAGGTAGCTTTTTCTCTGGTAATATTACACTAATAACTAGAGCATACAAAACATTTGCTAGATCAATACTTGAATACAGCTCATCAGTTTTGGAACCCACATTACATATCTGATATTAACACAGTTGAGAAAGTCCAGAAATATTTCACAAGAAGAGTTCTCCACTCCTGTACTCGTTGCAGAATACCTTATGCCACTAGACTCAAAATTCTAGACCTAGAAAACTTAGAACTACGCCGCCTTCGGTCCGATCTAAGTATAGTATATAAAATCATACATTGCAATGTCCTACCTGTCAATGAATACTTCAGCTTCAACCATAACAACACAAGAGCAAACAATAGATACAAACTCAAGGTTAATCACACCAAACTTGATTGCAGGAAATACGACTTCAGCAACAGAGTCGTCAATGTCTGGAATACTCTACCTGACTCTGTGATTTCTTCCCGAAACCCCAAAAACTTTAACCTTAGACTGTCTACTATTGACCTCACCCCTTTCCTAAGAGATCTGTAGGGGGCGTGCATAAGCGCACCAATGTGCCTACTGTCCCTGTCCTATTGTTTCTTTTATTTTTTTAAAAAAATTTCTTATATGCATCCACGTATTCATAACTATGTTTTTACTTATAGCTATTATCTTGTAAGCAATTGACAAAAATAAATAAATAAATAAAAATAAATAAATAAAAATGTTTTAAATTCTCTGAAAAAGTAGGTAAGATAGGAGAATGCCTATAAGAATGTGCCCCGGCTTCAATGTCTTGGACGTAGAAGTAAAACAATCTTCAAAGTTCATAGATGTTTTTGGCCTATATTTTATTCAAAATAAAATCTGGCTATAATAAGTAATGATTTATTGATTAATTACTCCCCCAGCAAATTTACATGTGACCTAGTTTAAGTCAAGTGATTTCAAGAAAAGATGTAGTAATTTAATGTAACAAAGGCTATATTTGTGCCTTTGCCTGTTTTAAACAACCTTTCTGGATTTGAACTTTATTAGGTGTATTACAAATATACAAACCTAGTTTGATGATTACATTAGTCCATATCATGGTAAAGTAAATATGTACCATAATATAAAACAGCAAACCCATAAGATAGTCAATACCCTTATATAGTAGCTCTATAGGATCACTATCCTGGAATTTTGGAATGATATTTAAGATACAGTATTAAACATGCAGAAGTTCCTTGGAAGCAGTTGTTTGAAATGAAAAAGACTTTTGGTACCCATTACATAAACATCTTTAGCAAATATTATTTCCTGCTCAGATATTGTTCTCTCTTTCCTGTAGAGTAATCAATAACTTCAAAAGATGCTTGAAAATATCCAGGATTAATCTGTGCATACATATTAAGGACTACCTGTGAATATATTTATAAGTTCCTGATTTGTATCAAATTATTTATTTTTTCATTGGGGAAAACTATAAAACAGAATTTCAAATATTATATTTGCATGTGCTCTAAGTCATATTTGAAATCACAGTGATAAATATGATCTCTTTGGCTCCATTTTTTTTGTAGTGTGGTATTGTATAAATATATTTTTAGAACCAGGGCCAATCCGTACATCATGAAAGGTAGATACAGTTTTGGTAATTGTCTGAATTAATTCTATATTAGCAATAATTAAACTGGAATCTAGTGCAGAGAGAATATTTGTAGTATTATAAATATTCAGAGACATCATTATCTAAATATTACATGTTGCTAAATGTTCACAATGTATGTATTTTTGCTTTTGTTCAAAAAGTTAAACCACCATATCTTTGCAATCCAAATCATCTTATTTCAGGGATCCTATCTGCAGAAAATAAATGGTTAGTTTTTTAAAGGTGTTATTTATGAAATGGAAGGTGTGTTCCATCATTATTCCTGCCGCTCCTGATCTTAAAGGAAAGGTTTGCAAAAGAATGTAATTTAATTCAGCTGAAAAATTGCTGTAGTTTCCTATCACCTTTCAAGAAAGGACAGTTAGAAATGGAGGTAATAGATCTGGATGTGTGATTGCTGGTCTCTCATCCTGAGTTTTTTCTTTAAAATCCCAAGAGATATTTTTTCCCCCCTCATTTCAATATACTGTATATATATGGAGACTTACCTTCCTTAAGGGAAATATCAGAATTAGATGCTCCAGTAACTATTGGTGCTTAATTAAATGTTAGTGAGGAGAAGTGCTTATGTTGGGAAATGTGTTTGGAGAAAAGCTATTAATATATACGCTCTTTTGTACTAAACAAGTACTAGTTCTCCACATAAATGCATGCAATGCTAGCCAATTAAATTATTAGCATTTAAATCAGCAGAAATGAATCATATAAATCAGCAAAATATAATATCAATAATTTACGCCTGTCTGAGGTCCTTGGGAAGAACTCAGTAAGTGGATAAAATTCCATATCCAGTCTAAACATCTGGCTGGCTAGGCAGCCAACCATAATAATTTGTTACGTCTTGTGTTATTGCAAACCTAATGTCTAAATAAATAAATAAGTAATAATAATTTTAAAACCTATGTGCCATCACAAACTCAATGTCTAAATAGCATATCTGCCACCCTGTGACAGTCATAGTTTCAGAAGTAATCTCATCAAAAATTCCTGCTGCAGAAATCCTTTTTTTTTAATTTAAAAAAATGCATAACTCAGAATGGATAACTAGTACATATTATGCTTCAGTGCCCATTACACTTACTGCACATCTGAAAGCTTCTTTTGTGCAATTCCCATAATTTGCCACTTACACCCAGAAAGTGCCAGTTAGGTACATTTTGTGGCTTATCACTTCAAGCAAGCAGCACAGAATTCTCTCATAGGTAGCATAAATTGCTGTGAAATCATCTATGTAAGCAGACTTTAATTTGTAATTGGAAGAGGAGAGTTATTGGAAGAGAAGAAGTTATTCAAGCTGCTTATGTTGATTTCACTATTATAATCTATCCTTATCTCTCAACTTTGTCTTCCATTAAAATATATTGATTCAATCTTTCTTTAAATGAGCTCTTCTTGTTTTACTTCACACACTTCTTAAATACCTCATTCCCATTGTAATCAACTTTTTTTCCCTCCCAACCTGCATTTAGATATAACAAAGCATACTCAATTATGTTTCTTTTAACAAACAATCATTCCTTACAACAGAGAAATAGACTACCAAATGACTTTATAACAAAATGTATACATCTTTTTCCCCCTTAGAATTTCTAATATTTAATAAACCAGCCTTAAGATTACTTGAGGTTAAAACTCTTACTCACATTCTACATGAAGCCCAGATAGGATATTATAAGAAGGGAAAAGTCATACAAAAATGTTGAAAGATACATATTTTCAGACAGAGATGGTATTCAGCAGGTTCTGACCAGTTCTGGAGAACTGGTAGCGGAAATTTTGAGTAGTTTGGAGAACCGGCAAATATCACCTCTGACTGGAGATTTTACAGTATCCTTCCCCTGCCACACCCACCAAACCATGCCCACAGAACTGGTAGTAAAAAAATTTGAATACCATCACTGTTTTCAGATCTAAGGAATGTTCCTAACTTTGCTCAGGTTTGAAACAAGTACGCGCAGAATAGAGTAAAGGATATGGAGGCTAGTCATGATGTACTGGCTAAAGATTACTTTGTCCCCAAAAGGTCTGATACTATTAATTCTGACAAATGACTGTCCATCATCATGTGGGTGAATCAGAAACAGAGGCTGTCTAGGTTTTCCAGATATTTACTAACCCCCTTCCTAGGATAGCAAAACCCCAAGAGCTAAAAATATTTGGCAGCCTGTAAATTACTCACACTAATCTTTCCCAGAATGAAGAAGAAATTCTCCAGGGCCTGAGACAATGTACTATCATTGCCATTATTACAGGCCATATTTATCAAAATCCCACTAGCAGAACCCGCCTGCCTGCCCATCTGTCTCTGGGGACACAGAAATTGTCCAACATGCGTAGCTTCACAGCAATTTTAATAAGGATCTGAACAAGGATTATATATTATCTTGGCTGCAATGCCTCCCAGGAAGGATTGTAGTCTACTCTGCCAATTTTCTTTTCTCAGACTGCAGCCATGTTAGCAACAACATAGCAACTACATTTAGAGTGGCAGCAATTAGAACAATAATGATATATTTTTGGGGTGGGGCCTATTTTATTAATCCTACCCTTCTTCTTTTATTCCCATTGGTGTTGCTGTTATTTGATTGTAATAAAAATAAGGTAATGTTTAGTAAGTATTGTAAGGTGCATAACATTATGGATGTGATCTATAGGTTGTTTATTTATTTACTTGCTTACTCACTTATTTCCTTATTTAATTTATTTATTTATAACTTGCAATTGTTAACTTGATTTTCCTTCTCAGATCTTTTTTCTTCAGATTCATGCTCCTTATTCTATCTCAGATAGAATCAAGTCATAATTTGCAGATATTTTTTAAATATTTTATTTTATTCAGAACAAAGTTAAAATTACAAAACACAAAACTCAATAAAAAACCCAGAAGACATGTATTATAGTTCTTTTGTTCATTCATTCATTTCTGCACCTTCATTTCTCTTCATTTATTTCACTTTGAAAGATAAGATCATATTCCGTTCCTTCAGCAAGAATCACACCATTTCTCTTCTTCAGTTTTGCAGACATAAAGGATATCTATTTTCTGTCTTTCATTTGTTAGCTCATTTTTTTTAACCATTTACCCTTCTTATATTTTAAATTCAATTTTCTGCATGGAATAGTCATCACCAGATAACGCTCTTATCATTGACCTTAACTATCCATCAGTCAATGTTTTTGCATAATGTAATTTGATAAGAAGATAAAACATAGGTTAGGTGGCCACCCTTATTTGTAACCATGCACAGTGGAATGTTATCTGGATTCTCAAGAAGGAGGGACTGCATTCCAGAGTAGCAAGAGATGACAAAGTTTCAATTGTTTAGTTAGGAGAAAGGGGATCAAGACATTACCTGCCTAAAACTTGTCAGCATATATATTTAATTATACCAATCTTTAAATAATTTGGCTTAATTTGCTTTAATTTGGAAGTTTGCCAAGATTTCTGCCTATAGATGTGAAATAATAAAGGAAACTCACATGTCTTTCTTAGTTTCTGAAGCTGATATCATGCCATATTTAATATTCCTTCCCAATGGTAAGGACAGCAGTGGTCACTTTGGCCTACATGTTACAAGCACAATAAAAGCCCAGTTTTATTCCAAGGTTCTATAGCACCCAAGATTTGTAATCTAGAGATTCTCTTGGAAGCCAACATACTGTTGGTCACATCCCACCAACTAAGAGGAACATACATTGTATTGATAACCATTCAGGATATGCCATTATAAAATAGCTAACTGAAGTTCCTTCTGTCTTCTGTTTTGATTTTCAACATCATGTTGCTGTTGGCTCCTTAGAATTTCTCACCGGAATAGCAGTGTTTGAATTAGCATTGCTAGCATAGAACCCTGGTAGTTTTCTTGCATCTCAGCAGAGGTACAGATCAGTGGTGGGATTCAAATTTTTTTACTACTGGTTCTGTGGGCATGGCTTGGTGGGCATGGAGTGGCTTGGTGGGCATGTCAGGAGAAGGTTACTGCAAAATCCCATTCTCTCCTCTCCCCACTAACCTGCTTTCCAGCTCCATTCTCCTGTGCAGGGCAACCAAAGAAGACCCAGCTAATCAGCTGGGACTCGGGAGGCAGAGAATAAAGGGGGGTGGGGTGGGGCCAGTCTGAGGTGGTATATGCCGGTTCTCCAAACTACTCAAAATTTCCACTACCAGTTCTCCAGAACTGATCAGAACCTGCTGAATAGCACCTCTGGTACAGATGGGCAGGATATATGCTTAATAAATTTAAAAGAAAAATAAGAGAATGAATTCAAAACTGCTGTTGATTTGCTCTGACTCTTTTAGAAAACTGAGGTGGTATGCTACTTTTATAAAGAGAATGAAGGATCAATTTCTGCTTACATATTACTATTAAGACACAAATGTCAGAAATCTACTTGATCAATTCAAATTTGACATGCGGCTATGCTGTTCCTACCAGTCATGACAAAATACACATTTTTAAAAAAAATAAAGAAAGAAAGAATACCGTGTTGGGTCTTTCATCCTAAGAAGAATATCTTTAAACTATACTCTGTAAAAAAGATACTTTTTTAAACACTAGATAAAATCCTGAATATCATGAGGGCACTGCATATCAGTTTTGATTCAGTTTTATAAAGAGTTTAGTGCAAGCCAACCTGATCTAAACCACTTGGACATTTGGGCTACTATGACATTTGGTAAAATAAATTATCCAGTCAATAATGGAGAACAGATTAAAATTATTGTAGCTGCTTCATGTGCGTGTAGTGGGGAAGGGTCAGAGTGGAAAGAAAATAGGGTTGATAGACATGACTAGTTTGGAAAACAAAACCACCCCAAATTTCAGCCAACTAATTTTCATAGTTTTGCTGATATCATATTCCCTCTGCATTTTTGTAAAGCCAAAGATGGGAAAAATAGCACAACTGTTTCTGAAATATCAAGAAAAAAAACTTAGTGACAAAGTTTACTGAATCAATGCACAGTGTTCCACTTCAATTAAAAAAACACACACATTTTAAAATGGTTGCTCTTTCTTTTTTGAAGAGCTGGGCTTGATTCTGAAGAATGTCCATTAAGTAACCCTTGTGGGGTGTAGCAGTTTTGCTGCATCTGGTTTGCCAAGAAAGTTGGCATAGCAAGTTTGAGCCCTTTTGGAAGGAACCTTTGGTTGGATGCCAGGCTTGGCAAGGCAAAATGGCAACATTTGGCCAGAAAAAGAACCTGGCATCAGAAAATGGAAATTTAAGCCTTACCACTCCCTATTCTTAAAAGCTGTAAGCACTTAGGCTGGCTAACACCAGTAATTCTTAGTTGGCACACTTTCAGCTATTATGCAGAATTTAAAAAGAAAGTTTGATCCAACAGTATACACTGAATTGGTCAGCCTTAAACCCATATACAGAATTCTCCAAATAGAGATGAAATATCAGTATAGAAGGAAAACTTTTTATTAGCACAAAAGAAAAGAAAAAGTACAGTCTTGTGTCTGGCCTCATTAAATAAGTTTGAATTTGGACAAATGAATTAATTCACAAAAATGATAGTTTTGCACCCAAGATAGGCTTTGATAACCCAAGATCTTAAGTTGGTGAAATGCATTAGTCAGTTTCTCCTTTCAGTGTAAGACAGCCTATGACATCACTAGATGTCCATCCTCCATATTCTTTGTGAAGTTATGGATTATATATTGTCTGTAACAAACTCAGAAGCAGCAGAAAATGTGCATTGAGTCTGCAAAGCACTTCACAGTTCCCTTATTTAATTTGTAGCATTAAAGTGGTTCTGCTTTGATATGCAGTTTGACTTGGTTGGGATGATTCATTCAAATCTTCACTTAATCAAAGCATCCTTTTGAAGTTTTTCATAGCTCTCATTTTGATAGACTTTTCTTTAGTTCACCCTGTTAACATATTTCAGTCTTGATTTTTCACAGCATAAGCAAAATCCAAGTCAGTACTCAGTTCTCTTAATGAAATGCTGTGGTTTGACTCAGGGGCCTTTGAATTGATGGATGTTAATTTCAACCTAAGAAAGAATGATATGAAATTGTTAAAAGGTATGCAATTTTTGTAAGAATATCATGGAAAATGGACTGATAAGGAAGGAAAGAGCAACTTTTTCATTCATTAACACCCAAGGAACATGACACAGGGTAGTGGTAAAATTCTCAAAGACTACAGTTGTTTATTTGTCAGTGAAATTCAGTGTTATTATCAACAATTTTGATCAACACTTTCAAGGTGAGAATTATAGTGACTCGTTCTTGTCAACATATCGATCTCAGCTTCTTCAAAACTTAATGTGAATTTTTACATGAAAATAGTGACAATGAGGAACAGTTTAAAAAGTCTCAATGGCTTTATTTATAATATCTACTTTTTTTTCTTTTATTTTGTCAGAAAGTTTTCATGATTGTCCTATTCACAGGGTTTTAACCTATTTCTTAAATGGAATATTAAGGATCACCCTTTTTATAGTTTTGAAAACCAGTGTTAATGAAAGCAACTATGTTGCTTACTCAGTCACTGTTTTCAGATGTGATCTTTTGTTTCCATTTCTATTTAACATTTAACGTTTATTCACAAGTTTTAAGAGATGCAGACAATTTTGGGAATATGTTTCACTTCTCAATATATGGTACATGTACAACATTTTACTTTTAACAATCCATTAAAAATAAAATGTATACAGTAATATAGTTCCATATAGTTTCATTTTTGTGTTATCATGCATATTATGATCATGAAGAAATTATATGTTCATTGAGTCATCCATCACTTATATGCATGTATATTTGTTTTATTTTTGAGGTCCATTAATTTTAATGTTAACATGCTCATCAGTAATTTGGAACAATCTTGCCATTTAAGTTATTAGGCAAAAAGGAATCTTAATGATTTTTACAGATATTTTAATTAATGACTTCTGCAATATATTAAAATGTAAAAGTAGTATATTAAGAGATACAAAAATTTAAAATATTATAACATAATTTTAAAATAAACAGTACTGGAATTAACATTAGGGATTATTTAAATTAAACTTGATGGACAACAAAAAATTAACTAACCTAGAGAACAATAACAAAACCTACGGAGCAATAACAAATGGAAGTGGAGCCTCATATTGTTTCCTAGCTTTCTTTTAAGATTATATCTAAATAGCCATTTCTGTAAATTAATAAAAGAGGAAGAGAGAGGACAGAAAATGTGTAACAAATCAAAGTGTGGAAACAGACTGTCCTGCACATATTGCACTAATAGATGCATTCAGATATGTGCAAAATAACTTGAGCTGCTTTCTTGAAGCTGGGCTTTGTCCAGAAGAGTCTAGAGGGATGTTTTAATATGTAGTGCAGATGGTTAATGAGCCATTTTTAGAGTCTCCAGATGACCTCTTTCTGAAGTGAGCAGGCCATGTTTTATCTTCCTTTTCTATCTTTTATCTTAATTGGAATAAACAGAGAAACCAGAAGTGCCACATATTGAAACATGGGGTATGATTCCATGGATTTAAGCAATTAGATTTTAGTGAATTGGCTTTTGTGTTAGCAATGTCATTTTCTCTCCTTGGTTCATTCCCACCTACCTTGGTTCCTCTGATATCTTGTAATGCACACTGTTTTTGTATTCCCATTGTATTTGGTAACACAAGGGAAGAAAAACACATGTGCGGCCAGCTAAGGCCAGCTACAGATCTTCATAAATACTGCCGATTCTGGAAGGAAAAATGAAAGAGAAGAGAGAGTGAATTGAATAACTCATGGGAAAATAGATATCTGCTTGATTTGCCTAAGCTCTAAACAGAGAGATAATGGGTTTTCTTACAGTAAAATATAGGACAATAATAGCATGACTGAACATTCAAAGATGTGGAAACTAATTCTTATCATCCCTCATTAAACATGATCAGTGATCAAAATGACTGTGAGGCATAAAAGGCCAGGTGTACATGTGAAGGTTTAATTAAGCTGATTCATTGCTAAAAGCCCATCTATAGGAATCCTCTCAAGTAATATTCAGCACCTGCTTAGAGTTAGATAAGAGTCAATGGCACTCGGGTTTACTTGTGACTGTTTAGGGATTCTAGGCTGATCCTCCTTTTCACTCTTCTCTCAGGTGCTGCCATTTCTTCTACAATGACAGAAGTTAAAGTCTAAGGCTCCAACTAAGGCTCCAAGTTGATTAGGGCAGTCTTTGTGTTGTGAACTAAAGAAATGTATTTAATAAAGATTCATTTGCATAGCAGGATCATAATCCTGCACTTCCTATTGGCCATATAATGGCAAGTTATGATTGGTTCATTCCGAGCAACCTGATTGGCTGTTGGCGGGCCGCGCCAAGATTCAAACGCTATAATGCTATCCATTGGTTATCCGGATAGCAGCTTACTCTATAAAAGAGTGACTGCTAGCCGGGGGTTTTTTGTCTCTGTTATGCTTGAGAATAAAGAGCTGAAGTTCAAGGTTTACAGTCTGGTCTCCGTTCATTAACCCATGCCTCAAACATAACACTGGCGACGAGGATGGGATGCGGAGACAAAAGAGCTGACTAAACCCTACAGAGCACCAACCGAAGCACGTGGCTGAGAGCGCATCTACATCGGCAGGATGTCAGGTGGCGCTGTACCACCCGCTCCTTTTGACCCGGAAAAGGAAGACTGGGAGTCGTATATGGATCATTCAAATGTTTCTAGAAACCAACAATTTGAAAGACGCTACACCCGGAAAGAAGCGGGCGGTGTTCTTGACCCATTGTGGACCGGCCGTTTTTAAGATGGCGAAAGCGCTTGCGAAACCGGCTGAGGTGAAATCAATGGATTGGGACAACCTCGAACCTATCCTACGGGCTCACTATGCCCCCGCCATACCAACATTGGTCCGGAGACACGAATTTTATCAACGGGATCAGCGGAAGGGTGAAAGTATTGCAGACTTCATCGCTGACCTTAGAAACCTGGGAGGCCTCTGTGGTTTTTCAGACCTAGAAGAAGCTATGCGAGACCGCATAGTTCTGGGATTAGATGACCACACAGTACAGAGCAAGATCATGGCAAAAGGGGACATCAGTCCTGCAGATGCCATTGCAGACGCTACTGCAGCAGAGGCAACCAAGAAGTCGGCCGCTCGAATGCGCCGCACCAACGCACCGCTCCGTCAATTTGCCCGTGATGCCTCGCCTCAACTAGAAAGACACTCAGCAACAGCGCACCATTAGGACCTCGAGTCCCAGTCCGAGAGTGATGAAGAAGAGGTTAACAGACTTCGGGCGAACGAGATCAACAAACTCTAAAATTTCAGCGCCCATGTGCGGGTTGTGGGGAAACCACCCGCGATCCGGTTGCAAATTCCTCGACGCAATCTGTTGTTCCTGTGGGAAGAGAGGCCACATCGCACGGGTCTGCAGAAGTAAGAGGGAATCCAACACAAACAGAAAGGAGAACAACCTCCGCCAAACCACAGGGAACCTCCCTGCAAATCGGGATCATTTGAATAACCAATGGAACAACCATGCCTACAGCAGCAAAACATCTGCTCTTCCAGCAAGACGAGAAGAGGCACACCAGACTATTATTATCGGCCACACTTCGTCATTAGACAAACAAAAGATCCGAGTGAAAGTTGCCATCGAGAACCAACCTTGCCTGATGGAAGTCGACTCTGGATCGTCCCTCTCGATGGTTTCCTGGAAGACCCTTAAACAGCTGATCCCTGCCATCCGTCGTCAAGACCTCAGGACACAGAAAATCATCCTCAGAGATTACCAAGGGAACATGATCCCAGTCGTCGGAGTGAGTCAAGTCCAAGTATCTTTTAAAAATTGTGCCGTGTCACTCCCATTGACTATCGTCGATGGTGACCGGCCCAGTTTACTAGGCCTACAATGGTTCGCCCCACTCGGGATCGAGGTGGCCGGCATTCACCGGGCCAGAAGCGACGATTGGGAAGAGAGCATCGTCCAGGAATTCCACGACGTGTTTTCGGACAACTTAGGCAAGTACAAGGGGACCCCTATATCCTTTAGCCTCAATCCAGAAGTAGCCCCTATCTGCCTTAACCCTCGTCGGGTGCCGTTCGCCCTTAAACCCAAGATTGATGAGCAACTTGATAAGTTAATAGCCCAAGGGGTGTTGGAGCCTATTGACCATGCCCGTTGGGAAACCCCAATCGTAACCCCCATCAAACCGGATGGGTCGATTAGAATTTGTGGAGACTACCGCGCCACCCTGAACCACGCACTCCAACAGAGCGCTTATCCGGTGCCGGTGGTTCAACATCTTCTCCACTCCCTGGGTGGCGGGAAGATCTTCACAAAGTTGGACTTAGCGCAAGCGTATCAACAACTGCCCGTTGATGCGGAAACCGCAGAGGCACAGACTATCGTTACACACCGAGGTGCCTTTAAATGCAACAGACTCCAGTTTGGAGTGAGTGTAGCCCCAGGGATATTTCAGAGTCTAATGGAGAGACTTTTGCAAGGCATAAAAGGGGTTGTGCCGTATTTTGATGACGTTTTAATTGCTGCCCCTAATAGAGAAGAGCTCGAACGGCGTCTCAGACTAGTTCTGCATAGATTCAAAGACGCCGGCCTCAAGGTGAAAAAAAATAAGTGTCAACTGTGTACTGAGCGGGTGGAGTTTCTTGGGTATCTCCTCTGGTCTCCGTTCATTAAACCCATGCCCCAAACTTAACACTTTGGTTCCTCATGTATATATTTCCTAATTGTATAACTTGCATGGAAATCTCATCTTATTGGATCTTCATATAATAGATGGTGCGGACATAAACTATGCTGCAAGTTACAGAGTATATTGGATTTATATGTTCCTGAATCAACAATTACTTGGACTCAGCTTCAGCCAATTTTGTTTAATCAGGGGCCTATATCTTCAAGATTCCAGGTGAAATCTTTCACAGTATTGTCAGCATGACAGTATGGTAATGTACAAATGGGTAATGTAATGTACATCCATCAGTGTAATAATGATACTGTTCCACAAACTAATGAATTACTTATTCCAGGAGCTTCACATACCTATTAATAAGATAGATCATCTTTGTAATTCAGAAATTGTTTATCCAAAACGGTCCCATTGTAATATCAGAGTAGCTGCTACAAGGATTGGTCTCTAAATCATAATTCTTATTTGTGAACAAAACAAATGGAACAGCTTTAAATTTTACCACCAGATCTAATACATTTAAAAACTCAACTTTGTTCACCATTACTAAAAATTATTTGTTTTCATCTTAACACATGGTAGTTAGCTTTAACTTTTTATTCTGGGTAGTTAAAAAGAATGTGGATGCATATCCATTAATTTTTTAAAAAAATTATTAATTTTATTAAAAATATTTTATTTTGCCTTTATTATTTTTATAAGTAACTTAAGGCAGTGAACATACCTAATACTCTTTTTCCTATTTTTGCTGAAACAATATGACCAGTTGAGCTGAGAGAGAGTGGCTGGCATAAAGTCACCCAGCTAACTTTCATACCTAAATTAGGATTAAAACTCACAGTCTCCTGGTTTCTAACCACTCGACCAAAATTATTTAGTAAAATTAATTAATAATTGTATTAGTAATATTATTTCAGACTTTACTAAACTATATCTTCTACAGTTATTTTTTTAAAAAGCTAAGACATTAATACTTCAATTTTTACTGAAATCTGGAGATTAAATGCTGACTTAAAAGACTTTTTGCCCAAGTGATGTTTTTTTAAAAAATATTCATAAAACTGGACTACATGGAGAGTGTTCAGGGAAATGCTTAAAAGCAGCAATATATTCCACTTCCTCCAACATTCCTTACTAAGATTCACAACCTTAGACATTTGTGGCAGATTTGATAGTGCAAACATAATAACATAAGGCTGCAAAATGTCTTTAAGAAGGAAACAAGAAGGGGGAAAGGGGATATTAGCATTATTGCAGAAGGGCATTTATATATCATCAAAATTGCATAAACTTTAAGCAGACTGCAGATGAGAATTTATGTACAACTTTCTTTCTTCTCTTTTTCAAAATCAGGAGGGAGAAAGGATAGTGACTTGGGTTTGTTTACAGGTTCCAAAAAGTAGTATACGGAAGATGAACATGAACCATACCTTAATATCATGATATGAATACATTTATAAACAAGTTATATTCTCTATGAAGAACCTGTTCTGATGCAAGAACAATATGTTCCCCACTACTATCTTCTTGAACAATAGCGTATTGCTACGTAGGAGAGGCACAGCATAAAATTAGCATTCTACATTTGGATCTACATGTGGGGCATGCTTAAACCTTGAAGGGGAAATGTCATTGTCCTCATCACGCTCTTCTTTCTGTGAGACCCTTTTCTTTTCTCTCTTTGTCCTCACACAGCAGCCAGCAAGGAAAGAACAGATTGCTTTTGCCAGAAGTTTAAGTTGCTGCTTGATAAATTGATTTTGGAATCAGATCAGAGGCTGCATGAAATTAGGCTTTGAGCTGCATCAGATTGTAGGGTTGCAGATTGCCCTCCTCAGCTTTAACAATTGAATGAGTGACATGGGCACCACAGTCATCAGCAGGTTGTGAATGATCTAGACAGAAATAGAAAGACCTGGTTGCAACATGCACTCTTTTTTTGCTGCATTTCATTTTACATTGCTGCACTTTTCCTGTATCAATGGAATACAAATATAACCCCAGCAAAGTATGTCTGGACTCACAGATAGTCCTCAAGTTACAACTCTTTGTTTAACAATGGCCTGGAATTTTGATAGCCTCAGAAAAGATGTTCATAAAGCACTTCTAATTGCAAAATGTTGAACCACGACTCCAGTGGACATGTGACCAGAATCTGGATGTTTGTACTGTTTGCACTTACAACTGGTTGCCAAGCACCCTGCATTCAGGTAATCATTATTTGGAATCTTCTTTGCCAGCTTCCCCAACAAGTCAATGGAAAAGCTGTCAGAGAAGGTTGTAAGCTGCCATCACCTGCCAAAAGGACTCCATTTGATCTCTGGGAGCTGGCTGAAAGAGAAGCCTTCCAATGGGACTGAATTACTTAAATGAGGTGCTGGAACTTATCTCAAAATTAGAAGATTTAAGTTCTGTTTCTGAATGCTGCTGGAAGAACTCTATCCCCTGCACAGAGATGAGCTGAACTCCTCCAGTGGGGTGTAGAAACAGAGTCCAAATCCTAAAGAGTAGCCTTCTTTGCCCAGTTAAGGAATGGAAGAGGGAACTCTCTTGAAACCAACTTCCAGAGACAAGAGAGAGCCAAAATCCAAGCAGAAGGGCAGTGCAGTAAGGTAAAGATAGGATACCTCAGGCAGGTGGGACAGCCCATTGCAGGCCATCCATGACTACCTCTCCACTCAGGGGCTGAAAATTCTCCTCAGCAAAACCTCCCAGGATCCCCCACCCTTGAGGTACCCATTGCTCCTTACCTGGCACTCCATCTGCTTAACAACCTGTAAGACTGCTTAATGACCCCAACCAGGAATGTTTGGATTGTCATAGTTGAGTGAAGCAGTCATAAGACATCTCACTGAACAACTGGTTTATTCAATGACCAAGATTCTGATCCAAATTGTGGCTGTAAGTTGAGGACTACCTATATAATAGCTGAACTGACAGTTGGCTGATTTGTAAGATACATATTTGACTTGGTTGCTCAGATTTTACTCAAGTTCTAGCTGTACTGATTGATGTCTCTTTTACTACTTGAAGGATCTCAGTCTTAATTCCTTTGCTTGCTGCATACATATGATGCAAGCTATGCAGGTTATTAGCTTGTGGGCCAACTTGGGCTCTGTGACCTAACTTGTTAAGAGCTCCAGTGTAAAAATTCAAGTTGCATTTGGGGGTGAGTGTTTCCTTTTTCTTTTTCAGGTGTACTTTCAGTTTTTCCAAGGCTTAAGATAGTTAGCTTGCCTCTTTAGACATTCTCCCACCTTCACCCCATAATGAAATGTTTTCCTCCATCTATTCAGACTCTGTGAGCCACAAAAGCTGTACCAGCAGGTTTCACTCACCTGACAGGTGTAATTTTGGTGTCATCATAAATGTTCATTCAAAAAAGTTGTATTAGTACATGCCTGTTTCTGTATTTCAGCTTGATAATATAATGTGCAGAGTACAAACAAAAAGAGCCATGGTGGCACAGTGGTTAATCACCAGCTGCCAGCAGTGTGGCAGTTTGGATCTCACAGGCTCAAGGTTGACTCAGCCTTTCATCCTTCCAAGGTCAGTAAAATGAGGACCCACATGGTTGGGGACAATATGCTGACTCTGTAAACCACTTAGAAAAGGCTATAAAGCCCTGTGAAGTGGTACATAAGTCTAAGTGCTATAGCTGTTGCTATAAGGAGGGGAAACTGGGCTTAGTGACCACTGTTGAAACTAGCAATTATGTCATTAAACACTGAGATCACTAAACTAAACATCACCAGACCATGATGATCTTATCATGTCACTATTGTTGCAGTCATTCAATGAGACATGACTGCAATTGATTTTACTGCTACCTTCTCCATTGATTCGGCTTGTTGCAAGCCAGGTGCAAAGTACACAAATGGTGATCATATGATTGTGAAAATGTTGCATGGCTTGTAAATATGAGGATTGGCAATAAAGTTACTTCTTCAGTGCTGTCATAACTTTGAACACTACATGTAGTAGCAGTAATGGTAGAGGAAGATCATGACCATAAAAGGATGTGGTTGTTTTTTGGAGGTAGCTCCAGAAAACATGGTAGACCCTAGTCAACAGATTTGGAGGTGTTCTGGATGCTTTAGGTCAGTTTTTTAGAGAAAAAAGAGAGAAGAAACAATTGCTATAATCTTCATAATTGCAGGGCTATTTGCCTTTTTGGCTTAAGATGTATTTCCTGTTATTTTTATCTTATTAACATTGAACTCTGTGCTTAATGAAAATGCCTACAATATCTGTGCTATAGAACTGCTCCATTATGGCAAATTCTCACATGTCAATGAGACACCTGGGCAGTTGAAGCCAGCAAAGAAATGGCATATCATTGGTTAGTTGGCAGGGAAATTGAGAGAAAGGGCAGTGGGCACCCTTCCCCCACATACACAATTAATCTTTAATGAGATGTCCTAAGCTACTTTTGGACTGTGAGATTGTCTGAGTTTAACTTACAAATGATGCAAGACTGTGGACATAATTCTTTTTCTCTGCCTTCCAAGAAAACATAACTTGGAAAACAAGTTTCTCTTTTCAAGTTGACAGTTCCCTATCACAAAAGCTCTCTGACTGCATTAAAAAGCTGATTAAATTGGAATAATTGGTATTCATAGGAGCAGCCAATCAAGAAAATGAGAGAAAAGAAGGAGGAAAATCACTATATTACAGTGTAGTAAATTACTTGGAAACAAGCAAGACTCCACATTACTGATCATCTCTGCCTCTTATTTAAAGTTATAAATAAATATAATAACTTGAAAATCAGTTTTTTTAGCCACAATTTGTAATGTGGTAGTTAGGGGTGATGTTGGCTCTTTCATGTATGTTGTTGACCTTTTAAATCTACTTATTTGGCACTTGAGATAAGAGTGAGTGATTTGACTGGGAGTAGGAGAAAACAGTGATTTTTGCAGTTCTCATATGGGCATTTCACTGCATTTGAAAAGTTAAAGAAAGACTTCTTAATCTCTCTCTGCTTGAAGTCTTGCCTTTATGTGCATGTATAAAATTCTCCTCAGAATTTATTTGTTCAATGGTTGCATTTTTTAAGGAAAAGATTAGGCCATATAATTACAGTGGGATGTTCTATTTCTTTCAGAATTCATATTTTCTGTTAAGATTCAAAGTATAATTAAGGATTGAATCTTTGTCCTTCCTATACAGAAGTACAGGGCTTATTTCAGAATAAATAAGTATCCCTTGACTTTTTCCTGATGTTCACAACAATTCAGCTTAATACGAGGATCAGTTGATGAAAAAATACTCAACCATACTTTGCTCCCTGAAGAGAGCCATCTGGAATACCAACTGAAATACAAACTTAAGGATAGAGATTGTAAAAAGGATATTTAAGGATCCAGGGAAAAGTTTCTGGCATGAAATATAAGGCAGAAAATGGGGAAATTAGGAGCAGAAAGTATTGTTTCCTAAATAGAGATTGTGGTAAACCAGATGGTCATCATGAGAAATAGATTGCAAATCATTTATAACCAAAGGGCAGAAAAATAGACCCATTGTTCAAATCTTAGGACATACATATTAGTAGAATGAGATTGTTAGCCTTTGTAAAAGGTGTTGTGCAGCATAACTAAGATTGTTGGTATCTGAAATGAAGTATTTTATCTAAACAAGGCAAATTCTTGTCTTCCATGAAAGTGTTGAGTTTCTAGAGAAAGAATTATTGCAATGACCATGAGGCAACCATTGACATGAGCTACCACTAACAGAATCTAGAGGACCTAGGAATCTGCTACTACAGTTAATGATTGGAGTTAATCTAGCACAGGCAAGTCAAACTCGATGTTAGGTTTCCAAGTGATGAAATCCATTTAAAAAGAAAAGAGCAAAGTCCATCTCCCAAGACAATTTCTTTTATTTAGGAATGCATCAAATTGGCAAAATCCATGGTAATTTCAGATTTAACACAACCCAGAATGACTCCACAATATTAGAAGTTAAAAACAACCCCCAAAAGTCACATTCTCCAATAGAAGTAATTCAACGTTGCTTGATGTCATAAATCTCCACCTCAAGGCGCCTGAGCATGGTCAGCTCATGTTCCCACAGGAACAAGAATCACCTAGCCTAAACAACTCTCTCTATCTCCACTCCTCCCTCCTTAGGAATGTGGCAAGCCCCGAAACCCTTCCCCCATGACTGCCAAAGAGAAAGTCAGAAAAATGGCTAAAATGTCACTAAAAAAAAGTCACTAAAATGGCTACACATATGTCAATTTCGGGCTTGACACTCGATTTCATTGAGGGCCACATTATTGTTGTGTTTGATCTTATGGGGCTGGAGGGAAAGTGGCCATGGTTACTCATTGAGGCTTCATTTTCAACTGCAACAGTCTCCTGCAGCCCTCTGCCAGCGAAAACTGAGTGTGCGGTCTCCTTGAGCTCCATGTTTGCTGGCAGAGGCACCGTGGACCAGTCCTTTGCTATTCCAGGGTGGTCTCGTGGGCCAGATCTAAGCACCCTGTGGGCTGGATCTGGCTCCCATGCCTAGAATTGACACCACTGATCTAGAAATGTATAAATGTATAAAGTGATTGTGTTTTAAAGCCCAGCCTTGTAGAAAAAGCTCTAAGCCTCCCTCCTCCATTCTGAGTAAATGTATAGATAATACAGCCAACACCAGAGGTGGTATTCACTCAGGTGAACCGGTAGCGGTTATTTGGCATGGGTTGCCGAACTGGTGGCAATCCCTGTCTGGCCACGCCTCCAACCCGGTCACCCAGTCGCTCACTTGCGATCGGTCTCCTAGCTTTCCGTTCCCCACGTCCTCTTTCTCCCCAGGGGAAAGGAAGAAAGGCATGGACGCTGCAAGTATCGCTTTCCCCTTGTGAGTTAAAGTGCTGGAGTGAGAAAGAGTGTGGACTGACAGAGGGGTTGGGGGAATCCACTCCAGCCTTGGAGAAATTTAAAGGAGCTGCTTCCAAAATGCTTGTCTATTAAGTGCTGTGTGTGTGTGTGTGAGAGAGAGAGAGAGAGAGAGACAGACAGAGAGAGAGGAAGGAAGGAAGGAAGGAAGGAAGGAAGGAAGGAAGGAAGGAAGGAAGGAAGGAAGGAAGGAAGGAAGGAAGGAAGGAAGGAAGGAAAGAGGGAGGAAGGGAAAGAAAGAAAATGAATAGGAAGAGAGAGAGAGAGAGAAAACTCTGTGCTATTATTTTTAATTGTTCTGTTATTTATCATGTGTTAATATTTTACACTGTCCCTACACCTAGAGTGATTTTTCTGCCTTTCTTTTGCCCAGGGCTACCACATATTTTTCAGGGTTTACATGCATTCAATGTCAATAGTCCAGAACATAAAATACACATGTGTTTAACAAGAGTTGAAAGGGACCTTGGAGGTCTTCTAGTCCAACCCCCAGCTCAGGCAAGAAAACTGAGGATGCCAAACTCTGAGGACAAATTCTGGGAAAGGTGTCAGAATAATACTTAGAAGGGACCTTGAGAAGAACCCTATACCATTTCAGAGAAATGGCTGTCCAGTCTTTTCTTAAAAATTTCCAGTGATTGAGCACCCAGAACATCTGGTGGCAGGCAGTTCCACTGGTTAATTGTTCTCACTCTCAGGAAGTTTCTCCTTAGTTTTAGGTTGCTTCTCTCTGTTCAGTTTCCATCCATTGCTTCTTGTTTGCATTCTGCTTCTTTGGATAATACATTGTCCCCCTTTCTTTGTGGCAGCCCCTTAAAAGCCTGTTGCCGATCACACTCTTGAATGAAGCATGTGAGCCATTTCCTCCTGTCAGTGGTCCATGAAAGTACATCTATAGTACGCAGATAATAAAGTCAAAAAAGGTGAACAACATTTTTACAGAACTATAGATAAGTTGAGGCTGGGTGACAAGGAATAGCTGGGAGGGGAGGGGCCAGGTGAAGCACCCCTTGATGTGAGTGACATTGAGTTGGCCATGCCCACCCAGTCACATGACTACCAAGCCATGGCCATCCAGTCACATGACCACCAAGCCACACCCACCCAGTCACATGACCACTAAGCCACACCCACCCAGTCACACGACCACCAAGTCACGCCTATCAAATAAGCCACGCCCACAGAATCGGTAATAAAAAAATTTGAATTCCACCACTGGCCAACATTTCACAAGCAGATTTTCCCTGCATAGAAATTATAAACTCTGTTTTAATAGAAGAACTGCAACATTAGATTAGACAAAATAGATATTTAAGATTAGCCAATAGTGTGAAGCAATTTATTTAAAGGTTTAACAATGGGGAAAGACAACCTCCCTCTCTCCAGAGACACAACTTTCACTTTGGAGGAACTATTCCCAGACTACCTGAATGAACAGGTAGAAGGATGGAGATCCATGGAATGGATCAGATAGGCTGTGTGTTATATGACTGAAATAGACACTCTTGCTGTGACTCAGTCCTGGGGAGGAGGTAGAATATGATATTAAATTACAAGTCATGGTTATTTTCTTTTTTAAATGGGAACTTTATTTCTCTAAATCTATGTATTATTGTTCAGAACTTTACTGCGGGAAATTAGAAGCTCTGTTAGAATACATCAATCTATGCTTTAAACTATTTGCTTAAGACCTTTAGCCATTTTGCAGTTACCATGATATATAATTTGAAAGATGGTTTTGGGCCTCTGGAAAAAAAAAAGTAGTATCGAAGGCTATTAGTTCCAGAGTGACTTGTCTGTCTTCCTGACCGTAATACTGGAAATAAATTGTAAAACATAAATAAATAGTGCATAGACAGAAAGGACAAAAAGATTGATCCCAGGAACAGTTTGAGTCAGTACTGCTATTGGAATTTACAGGCTCAGAATAAATTTTAGTAAATGTTCTTTAACCATTTCTGAAAATAAACCTGACTCTCTTTGGTAGAAATGTTTTGGAGGTCATATAAGAAAATGCCATTTGTGAAATTGGAACATAGATTTACAGCAACCAATACGCCTACATTTCAGTTCTCTTCATTTCTATAATATGTGACTCCAGAGTCCAAGTAACTGATAGCAGCTCTTAAATATTTATTGCTTCTATTTCTCATCCCCATTTTTGCTTAACCTACTCTCACTTGATTCTCCTTCAGTTAGATTATCCAAATTTCCGTTTATTTTTAGTTGTAGACTTCCCCTCCCCAATGTATTCCAAAATGTTTTTAAAGATGGATTATTAGTTTGCATTACTTCCCTCCCTCCTTCAGTAATTAAAAACTGTTTTAAAATCAACATTTGGGAGTATATTATTCTATAAACCAACCTCTTTAAGTCGTGACAACTTATTCCATATTGGCCAAAGTGATGTGATGGTTATTTCAGGCACTGCCATTTCACTCCTATAAAATAAAGAGGCAACACTCCTACTTAGAGATGGTGGCGATAGTGTACTATCATTGAAAGTGCTATAATAAGGAACCTCCTTTTCAACTGTGATTTTTGCTGAAGACACCTGATTGATTTGTTGCTTCAGAATAGGTGTTGTGATTTGTACCACTTCTGGGCATTAGTCATTGCTGAAACAGAACACTAATAAGTATTTCTGCTTTGTTCAACACAAAACACTTTCCATGCCACACTTACACTTGTAGACAGAGGAGTGACAGAGGTGTGACAGAGTCTGACATAAAACTGCAAACATACCCCTATTGCTGCTTGCTTGTAATCATCCTGCAGATGGAACCTGCTCTTATCCCATTGCTGGATGAAGATTGCAATGTTCCCCCCAAATTTTGTACCCTAACAAGAACTATAGGACACTGGCTTCAAATTCAGTTGCATGAGTCTAAAGAATCAAAGATGTCCTGGGTATTTAAAAAATACTCATAATAATGATTATTTGTCCCCCCCCCCAGTAAATTCATTTTCTATTTTTTTAAAAAAAGTAGCATTGGTTGTCTGTATACTGGAAATGTGCTGTTTCAAAGTTGTATTCAGATTATAAATATTTTAAGATTGTTAACAAAAATAAACATTTTAAAAGAGCTGGATTACCTTTTTGCAGATTTTTTTCATATTCTTTTGGAAAGATCAGCTTTTACTTCTTTTGTTAGTAAATTCAGTCCAATAGTGCCACTCATGTTAGCTATTTTTAAAAATCTACTTAATACATACAAGAGCCCTTGTAATGCAGTGGTTAAAATGAAATATTGCAGGCAAACTATGCCCACGCTGGAGTTTGATTCTGATGGGGCTCAAGGTTGACTTAGCCTTCCATCCTTCTGAGGCCAGTAAAATGAGGACCCAGATTGCTAGGGCCAATAAGACAAATATGCTTTGATATGGTAAACCACCCAGAGAGTGTTGTAAATTGATATGGGACTATATATAAGCTTAAATGCTGTTGCTGTTGCTTTGTCACATTTCTTCTTTAACAGTATATTGTTGTTGTTGTTGTTCAATCATTTACTTTTTGTGAGAAACAATTGAACATCATTTTGTCTGGACTGTCTGACAAAAACTGCTTGAGTTTCCACAAATGTGTATCAGCATGTCCAAAGCCAGGCAAATACATGTTTAAAAATACTCTACCTGACTCTGTGGTTTCTTCCCCAAACCCAAAAACTTTAACCTTAGACTGTCTACTATTGACCTCACCCCTTTCATAAGAGGTCTGTAGGGGGCGTGCATAAGTGCACCAATGTGCTTATCATCCGTGTCCTATTGTTTTTTTTTTTATTTTTCTTATATGTATCCATTTCATGTATTCATAACTATGTTTATACTTATACATGTTATCTTATAATCACTTGACAAAATAAATAAATTAAATAAATAAAAATATTAATAATTTTCTGCAGTTCCACAGTTCAAAGCATCTTTTCTTCTTTGTTCAGCCTTTCTGGTAGTCCAGTTGAGATCATCCTCAGTAAACAATAGTAATCAGGACCAGGAATTCCATCTCTGAGTAACATGTTTATAAAGTTCAATGTCACATGACAGTACTGACTTACTACTGCAGTTCTGGCATTCCAGTTGCAGTTAGGAGAGTCCTACACACTTGTTAGGTGTGACATCATGTGATCCCTATTTGCTATATCCTCCTGACTTCCCCTTTGAGTTTGCTTGATGGAAGCCAATTGTGAAGGTCACAAATAGTGAACATGCAACCACAAGATGTTGTGACTGTTGTAATTGTGAACCAGTTACCAAGCATCTAAGTTGCAATCATGTGATCGCAGCAACACTGTGCCAGCCACAACTGGCCCTAAGTCTGTTTGTTCACCATTATTGTGACTAAAAATAATAAAAACAGGAAATAAATATTTTTAAACTCTTGTTTCAGCCTGTGAAGAACTAAAATTTGATCGACTGATTGACTGATCAAATACTTGATTAGTTTCTACAATTGTACACCTGTCACTGACTTGCAGCAGTTAGAAAAGTTAGAGAGTTAGAAAAAAGTTAATGACAATAAAAAAGCAAAATTATTAGTGAATGATAAATTACATTCTAAACATGCAAGGCAAACATTCTCTGCTAGATTCCAGAAATTAATGGGGTGGTCCTTTGAGCATGAAAATTATTCTATTCTTTTAAGAAGAGATAAAGATAAGATGTAGCAGCAACTGCCACAAAGCCCATTTAAGTTCCATTGGATACAGTGAGAAGTAGGTAGTGTTCCTTTTTACATGAAAATAAATAAATAAATAACAATTTAACGCAGGATTTTATATTGAGATAAAGGATTGTGGAAATTGGCTGGGCTCACTGATTCAAATTTCATGTTTCGACTTTTCAGCTATGATATTTGGCATATGCAGATAGATTCTAGTCTTGCTAGTTTAATGAATGCTAAAGAGAGAAAGAGAAAATAAACAATGATGCTGAATGTCAACATTTGACAGAAAGAATGTGAAGTAAGGCTGAGCAGTAAATCATTAGAAATAGAACTTAGTTTTATATACTATAACTATAATATAAAAAAGGATGCTGAACAGACATAAAGTCATTATTTTTTTCCTCACCTATAATGTATTTTAATGTTTATATTATTTTAATTGCTTTACTTTTTAAATTTGGTTTGCCTACCAGACTCATTTGGTTAGATGAGTAGCCGTGCAAAATATATAAAATAATAAAATAAATAAAAAATAAAATAATAAAACAAAACATTAAGGTTTGTTTGTACATAATATGTAAAATACCAGATCTTCAAAATAAATAAATCCTTTAATAAAAAATCAAAATGTAAGCCTTAAAAGATAAAATATACATAGATCATAAAGTGCATTAATAAATATATAATTGTAGTTGTGGACTAAAATATGTATTAATAGCAGGCAATACCAAAAAATATAAGTTTCTGCAATGTCCACCTTAAGGTTTGGATCAGAACAAGACTCTAACAATGCCCTTTTGCACTGTGCTTAACCTTTTGCTGTATGATCTTGATCTGTTTTATATGAGATTCACTATTTATAACAAAAAACTGTTCTACCACTTTTGGTGACCTATTTGACTACTGATTCTCTTATCGTCTTCAATATTGAATCAAAAACAATTTCAATTACCACAATAATGAGTGAGAATGCCATCAATTAAAGGTGAGGTGTTAAATGTCTCATTGAAATGCAGTGTAAAATTCTTCATCGCAAGAGACTTTTAACACTGCTTTCAAAGTAATTTGGAAGATGTGACTTTTATGTGACTGTGAGTTTACATTAAGCTGAGTTATATTACAACTTAGATGCCTTGCAAGAAATAAAAATACATAGAAAGATCCTCAAACAACAAAAAGAAAACAGTGACGAAAAGCTGACATCTTTTTCAAATTGTCACTGCAAATTGTGAAGCTGTATAAATCATGTGTACCATGGGACTGCCACATAACTTCAAGCTGCATATTTAATGCTAGTACAAATTTGACTAAGCATATATTAACATGTAAAATAATCTTTATGCACACATTAAAAAAATATAAATGAGAAGAATCTTTTCAATAGCAATTTATGGCCATACAATATCCAATCAGTGCATTTGAGGTTTTTTTCCCCCCCTGTAAACCAGATAGAAAATTATTAAGACATGAGTGACCCTGATCAGGGCTTCCCAGTCCAGGAAATGGACATGATTTTATTGAAAATGTGTTGATATATTAAATGCAAATCAGAAAGGCTAGAACTTCTTATAGTATCTGCCTATATAGGAAGAGCACTTACCCAATTTTTCAACTCAACACTTCAAGAAATTTCTCTTTGAAGCAGCTATTCAGTGTGGCTACTAATTTGTGCATAGCTTAGACAACTATGTACTTTTAGTGGGTGTGATTAATGAGATTCTTACACTTACTAACTGCACAAGGAGAATGTAGACTAACATTTCATTAGCATGACATGGAGTCAGAAATAAATTCTTTGTTTTGTAATCAAAAAAGTCTTGTGTCCCAGGTGATGTTGAGCAGCTGATAGAACCTTAAGGATGATGAGAAAAAAAAGTGGGGAAAGAAAAACATCTTCTCTGAGCACTTTTGTCTCCCTTTCCCATTCATTAAGGAATTTGGAAATGGCCCAGATCATACAGACCATCCTTCTAAAAAGAATCAAGCCAGCTGTTTGCTTTAATAGGGCCCCAGGGAAGTTGACTTGAATTTAGGGAGAAAAATACTGACATCTAACATATATAGTATCTAATATCAGTCAAATCTCAGTTCTTCAGTTTCATGGCTCTATTTTGTTTTTCAAGTTAGATATTCTAGAGCGAGAGTGTCAAACTCAATTTCATTGAGAGTCACATCAAGGTTGTGTTTGACCTCAGGGGGCCGGGGTGGGCATGGCCAGCTTGATGTCACTTGTGTCACAGGTTCCTGTGGTGGCCTAAGCACTCTGCTAGTGAAAATGGGTTCCCAAGATCCATTTTCAGTTGTGATGACCTCCTGCAACTCTTTGCCAGTAAAAATGGAGCTCAGGAGGACCGCCCATGGTAGGCCAATCCTTCACTGTTTCCAGGGTGGCCCCATGGGCCAGATTTAAGCACCCTGTGGGCTGGATCCAGCCCCCAGGGATTGAATTTGGCACCCCTGTTCTAGAGCTTTATAGGCTTTACTAGATAATGATAATAGTAATAGATAGTATCATATCTGCCAATGGAAGAAAATATAATTTGAAAGCTAGAGTAAATTATATTGTCTATAAATTATAGTCTAAGATATGAATAATTCCTAATGAGCACTGAGAGAATACGTATGCCTACATATATGCATATATATTGGAATACAAAGATGCATTATTATACATACTATTCTAATATTATACATACATATAATTACAAACATGTCTTTTAAAAACATCAATAGAATTGTTATAGCAACTAAGTTGATGAATCATAATATTTACAATAGGTTTATGCTTAATACTTCATGACACCAACAAATATCTTATAAAAGGAGATCTATTTGACTGAAGGGAGATCCTCATGAAATCTATCTTGAACTCTTGGAGAGTAGGATATAAATACAAGAAATGCAATGAAAAACTGGCATGCAGAGAAAAGTGTTACAGGATAAAGTCATGATAAATAATTGTAGAAATAATACATATTTATTCAGATTCAAAAGAGGAAGGTACCGTTAGTGAGTACTCTAAAGTGAAATGGTACTGATGGGAAGAGGAATAAATGAACTCATTGAAGTAACAGTTTGCAAAATATCAGGGGCAAGATAAAACAAAAACAAAACCACATCTTTACAGCTGATCATTTGGAGAGAGAAAATTGTTCAGTTAAACAGATGTCTTTTCCTT
Organism: Notechis scutatus; assembly: GCF_049901735.1. NCBI lineage: Eukaryota > Metazoa > Chordata > Lepidosauria > Squamata > Elapidae > Notechis > Notechis scutatus. The sequence continues at coordinate 131,287,486 of NC_142011.1, read as the reverse complement.
TCTCATCTTGGCTGACATACATCACAGATGTCCATTAGCCAAAAGAAGTGTGTGAACATTTTATGCTTATGACAGAAAATAAGAATGACACTGTTATGCTTCAGATTTTTGTGTCTGTTGTAATTTTTCCACAAAGAAAAAGACTACCTTTAAAATAATTTGGGACAATTTCTGAAAGTTTAGTCTATTTCAACACTTTTATGGCAAATCCTCTCCTCCTCCCTCCTCCTCCTCCTCCTCCTCCTCCTCCTCCTCCTCCTCCTCCTCCTCCTCCTCCTCCTCCTCCTCCTCCTCCTCCTCCTCCTCCTCCTCCTCCTCCTCCTCCTCTTTCTCCATAATTGGCTTCTAGTTTTGCCATGGTATATACATTTTTATTATTATTATTATTTTCTGATGAAGCAGTATTACCCATTGAGATGCCTTCATCAGCCCCACTAAATTGTTAAATTCGATATGACTTGACATGACTTCTAAAAACAAAATGTGTCTCAGAAAGAATAGCAATTCCAGTATACATTGTGTAAATATTTCCATTCAGAACTAGAAGAAAAATTATCCAGTCAAACTCAAGTCCCGAAATAATTGACTCCCATATTGTACTCAAGTGACCAAAAAGTACAGAATATTGTTATTATTCATCACTTGTAGAGCAGTCTTAGATTAGCTAATGGAATGGGTAGGGTAGGGTAGGGTAGGGTAGGGTAGAGTAGAGTAGAGTAGAGTAGAGTAGAGTAGAGTAGAGTAGAGTAGAGTAGAGTAGAGTAGAGTAGAGCAGAGCAGAGCATACTTTATTTAGCTAAGTGTGATTAAACTTACAAGGAATTTGTTTCCAGTGCAGAAACTCTTAGTGTACATGCAAAACAGCAGAATAATAATAATGATAATAATACCAATAAGAAGAGGTAGTAGATAAGATGAAAAGGATAATAATAATACAGATGTACCACATGAGTAAATATACTTAGGCATAAGACTGCTGGAATTAGGTGTTCAGCACAAGGAAAAAAGCTATCTCTGTATCTAGTTTTGGTATGCAAAGCCCTGTAGCAGCATCCCAAGGGGAGGAATTGAAACAGTTTATGTCCAGGATGTGAGGGGTCTATAGATATTTTCTCAGCCCTACTGACCCATAGACAGTTCCTCTATGGAAGATGGGTTGCAGTTGCAGTTGTTTTTTTCTGCAGTCCTAACTATCTGTATGTATCCTGTTTGGTTTCTGTATCAAATCAGACAATTATAGAATTACAAATGACAGACTCCGAAATTCCTCTGTAGAATTGTATCAATAGGTCCAGGGCAATCTGAACTTTCTGAGTTGACCCAGGAAGAACATCCTTTCTTGTGCTTTTTAATGATGGCACAACATTAAGCACAATAATGATTTAATAATATTAGGCCTGAACTAATCTTTTTATCATAATTGTATTAGAAAATTTTAAATTAAAAAAATTATATATATATATATTCTTAAGTTTTTGTGGGTATTTATATGTACGGTATCCAGCTTTGTTCGGGTATTTTCCCACGTCATTATAGTTGTGCTTTTAAAGTTGTAGCAACGTTTTGGCAGAATCTCATCTGCCATCATCAGGCTTCTGTATTGTGTTCGTCTGTGAGTCAGACTTTCATAGCTGTTTAAACGTTTGACTCACAGATGAAAAGTCTGACTCACAGACGAACACAATACAAAAGCCTGATGATGGCAGATGAGATTATGCCGAAACGTTGCTACAACTTTATATATAAAACTTCCAAACTTCCTTACAATAGATAGAAACATACTTATTGCCTCTCATGCCCCATTAAGACCTGGAGCAGTTTCAAGTTTTACATTGCCAGTGAGTCAGCAGATTTCTGGCTCAAAAACCACAGTTGGCTTTGGAGCCAGAAGAACCATAGCCAGAGCAAGAATGTTGCTTTTGGTGGCAGATGGTTGCCACCTTGGCAGAGCCAGTGAAGTATTATAAAGATAATATTATTACTATATATTATGTAATCTGTCCTGCACATATTTGGTCAGTCTGGTCTAGTGGTGAAAGAATTAGTCTTAGGCAAGAAAGCCAGCTGGCTGACCTTGGTGCAGTCACTCTCTCTTAGCTCAACCCATCTCACAATGGTTTTGTTGTGGGAAAATAGGACAAGGAAGAAGTATATATGCATCTTCACTGCCTTGAATCACTTATAAAAAATAATAAAGGTTAGACAGGATAGATAGATGACAGACAGACAGATAGATGATAGATAGAAGAAAAGAAAAGAAAAGAAAAGAAGAAAAGAAAAGAAAAGAAAAGAAAAGAAAAGAAAAGAAAAGAAAAAAGAAAAAGCATTTCACCATTGGCTGTACTGAAAACTGCTTTTCACTGAATGCGATTGAACTAAGATTTGTTTTCTTTATGCTTTTCATTCAAAATTTCAAGATGTGAAAAGAAACAAAACTAGTCTTTTGCAAGAAGAGAAGTAAAAAAATTATTTGGTATTTCCTGTTCAAAAACAATATCAATTCCAAATAAGAATTTAAGTTAGAGGCTTAATTTCATTTTGAGATGCATTTCTTCCAGTACTTTCAATTTTACTTCTTCAGATTAGTATTGCTAATAGCAAGAATCTAAAATCTACTGAAAACAAAGATATGAAGAAATCATGTATATCTCCCTCCCTCTTTCTTTGTCCTTCTCTATGATGGACTTCCTATTATTAATGGAGCCAAAATTGTACTATCCATTGCTGCTTTTGTGCGGCGGACCAGCTCTGGAATATTGGTCTAAGAATCTAATCAGTACTGTTTTAAATAACTGTTTTTTACTTAAAACAACAATAACTGGAGATTTACTCCAATAATTAAAGGTGGTAGTAATTCATATATAATATATATTCATCAATCTACTGACACCTATATTCCATATTCCTTCTCTAATTTTGCCTTTGAATTTTATTTTCCTTTATGGTAACATCAACAACTAAGTTATTTTAATCCAGCAACATCACAAGAACCATTAATACTCCAAAAGATCCTAGATTCTTCCTTAGTAGGAGAATTTTGACTGCCAGTTGACTTTCACACTTGCTGGGGTTATATTACTTTTAGCATATATTTCCAGTATTTTTTCTTATCCCTCCTAGGAGTCTTTTCTCACTTTTATTATTTGATTTTTAATCTTGAGAGCACAGTATTTAGCAGGCTAATTGTTTGCAGAGGACATGTTAGTATACTGGAATTGGGTATGTCTAGTTTAATGGGGGGGAAAGGACTAGGTGTGATATGATAGCAATGTTCTGATATCTCAGAGGTTGTCACAAAGTAGAGGGAGTCAACCTGTTCTCCAGAGCACCTGAGGGCAGGACAAGAAGCAACTGATGGAAACTAATCAATGAGAGAAGCATCCTAGAACTAAGAACAAATTTCCTGACAGTTAAAACAAATAATCAGTGGAACACCTTGCATCCAGAAATTGTGAATACTTCAACACTGGAAGTTTTAAAGAATAAATTGGATAACCATTTGTCTGAAATGGTATAGGATTTTCTGCCTAAGCAGGGGGTTGGACTAGAAGACCTCCAAGGTCCCCCCCAACTCTGTTTTTCTATTCTATACATTAATAAATATGATTGTCTTCCCTACCAAAATTAATAACACTTATTAATGGGTTTGGTATTTTTTTCGCTGTACAGTATAAATTGGTCTCTAACTCCAAATTGGTAAGTTTAGAAACAATTACAATACACTTTACAATGAGACTCTTCTGGAAAGTTACAGTAATACCCAGAAAAGAAACAAAGCTTGAACTAGAATAAATCTCATACTTTAATATTTTATTATACTGTAGTTGCTGTTTTTTATTAGAATTCATAGTTATAGATAAATTATCTTAGATTTTGAGGTAATAGTGTAATAATTAATGTTTTGGTGCCAATAATGTATACCATACATGGCATTGCTTTATATATTTCTAAACATGTATTTTCAGAAAATTTGTGCACTATTTTGCAGTCACTTCCTCTTTTTTTTTTTACTCAGGAAATGTATTGTCTAAGAAAGTTTTAGTTTCCAAGATTTTCCAGTTTTTCCATTCTTTCTTAGGTTATTTAATGGCAAGTTTTACTCATTAGAATTTGTTCTCAGTGTTATATTATAATAATTTGTGTGACCCACTTTATAAATATAAGGGTTTAACATTCCAGTCACATAGGTTAATATGTAATTTACCCTCCTAACATGATAGCTTCTGGGAATTGCTCACTATTCTACCATATTATGGAAACATTTTTTAAGCAAGTCAAATAACTGCAACATTAGCAAGATTGTGGTTATCGTTTTCTAAAACATACAGAATGGTAGTATCTTTAGTTAATATCTTTTAACAAGCAGCCTTTGAAATCTAGTACTTGAGAATTGAACATAACAATACATAAAATAATGTAATGTTAAAATGACACTTCATTTAAAGGGGCTGCTATTTTATGAAGAAATGGAGAATTCTGAGAACCATATCAAAACTTAGCTATTTTTCTGAATAAAATGTTACATATGTATGAAAGCCCTTTTTGCTAAACTGAAGTCTTTTAAGGAGAAGTCTTTTAATGAGGATTATTCTTTCTCTATTTTTAATAAACATAAAAACAAATGGTAAATAGAATCTGTTACTCAAAGATTTTTTTTCCTTTTAGTGACCCTGTAATCCCTTACATTGGGGTGGAGTCAGGGTGACTGAATGAAGCCCTTTCTGATGCCTCTGAAAAGCTCACAGTAGATGTTTTCTCTTTGCGCCCAGTAAGAGAAATATCTGTTGCTACCAATAATTGAACTCACAGCCTTCTAATTGTGAGGTGAGAACTCCACCTCTAGGCCATGTCACCATTCCTGCTATTCAAAGAATAATAAGCCAAAATACCTCTTTTGATATTAAGCAGTGCATCAGAGTAGTTCATCAATAGTCCCTCAGAGTATCACTGAAGAAAGAATAGCACAAGAAGATAGTTGTGATTTCAGTTGTCTCAGTGGGTGCCACACTTTGCACTCCAGTTTTCTTCTGCTTACATGTTGCTACCATGAAGATTTGACATGGTAAAGATATAATGTCACCTGATCAGTGATTTCAAAGTAGTTTCAGTGGGCGTGGCTCAGTGGGCACGCTTTGTGCATGCGCATGCACCAAATGCGCACTTTGCACATGCACAGAGGCTTTTCCTACTCAACTCCTGCAATCCTGCACGCTCCCTGTATCTCCCATAGCTGACGTGGGGCCCTCTGCAGCTGTGCTACAAAAGCAGGACATAAAGGCCAGTATGGGAGCCTGGGCAGGTGGATGGGCCCAACAACAGATCATCTGAGAGAACCAGTTCGGTCTCAGCTTATCTTTGACGCTACCGGTTCAGCAGAACCAGGCTGAACTGGTAGCATCTTACTTCTGCACCTGGTTGCCATTTAAGTTTTTTAAAAAGGTAAGAAAAAGACATATTTTAAAACACTAATGAACTATTTCTGACTTCCAGATGTTCAATTTTTATAATGTCATCCGACTGCCATTTGAGTAAAATTAGGCAAGAGAAACACGTATTTTAAAACATGGATGAGCTATTTTTTTACTTCCAGATGTTCAATTTTAACTTCTATGAGCCTTAGCCAGAATTATCCCTGATAAGAAGTAATGGGAGTTACATTCTAAAGGAACTGATTTGCTCTTCTAAGCTATTGTTTTCTTGAAAAAAATTAAGAATGATGGCTTTTTTTAATTTAATATTTTAATGAATACTTATTCATATATGAATACATGAATAAAAATAGGATTTTATCCCTTCTGTAAATACCCTTAGTCAATAAAGGTAATCCATGACTTAACAAGTTCATTTAGTGACCATTCAAAGTTAAAACAACACTAAAAAATGACTTATGATTGTTTTTCACACTTAACGATTGTTGAGGCATCCTCATGATCATGTGATCAAAATTCAGATGCTTGGCAATGGGCCCATATTGATTTCCCAGGGTCATGTGATCCATCTTTGCAACCTTCTGACAAGCAAAGTCAATGGAGAAGCCAGATTCACTTAACAACCATGTTACTAAGTTAACAACTGAAGTACGTAATTCACTTAAAAATGTTGGCAAGAATGTTGGTAAAATGTGGCAAAATTCACTTGACAAATGTTTCACTTAGCAACAGAGATTTTGGGCTCAATTGTGATCATAAGTCAAGGACTACCTGTACATAAGATTGTACTGCATGGTGACCAAAGATAATTTGTGATATTCAGTGCAGATAGAAAGGCTTCAGTGGGATATGGAATTGCCTTGTCCCCAATCATATGTTTTTTATTCAATGACTGTTTTCTATTTAATTCTTGCAGTTTATTTCTATAATGGTAACAAAGTCTGTTCTCCAGTCAATCTGGCTGGATATTTCAAGGAATATTAGTGAGTATACGAAAAAGTCCTTTGTTATATGTTACAGTTCACTAAAAATTACTTTTTACTTGAACTGTTAAAGAAAGAGTCTTCTTTCCCCAGCATGATTTTGGTCTATGTCAAAATTGCTCTTGCCTTCCTTTTAAAAGAGAAGAAGGTGGGTGTTTTCACAAAAGCAGGGACTGTGCTATCAGTACCAAGCAGCTGTGACAGGCCATGTTGGAGAACATGAAAGAAATGGCAGCTCAAAGATACAAGGAAGGCTGGCAGCTTCCAAGAGAGAATTTAGATGCTACTTGGAAAAGGCATATAAGTCCAGGTAATACAGTAGTAAATAAATAATTGTCGGTCCAGAGAAGAAACATGTTTTTTGTTCCAGAATGAATAGGGTTTTTTGTTTTTTTCCTCATAATACATAGAGTTGGAAGAAAACAGATAGACTGCTAATTCCAAATCCCTCCTATGTGCAGAATCCAAATTCCAATTAAACAATCCCTGATAGATGGATATGAACATATCCAGTAAAAGGAAGCCCATACGTCTTTATGCAATTGGTTCCATTGTTAAACAACGCTTACTTTTAGAAAAAAATGTCCTCATATTCAACACAAGTATAGTGGGTATTGTTAATAAATTGTTTTTATTTTCATCCAAAATGGAGTCAATTTAGGATATTCCTGCAATCCCTTCTCTTGCTACAGCTTATAGTGTTGTATTTTAATATTTTGCAAAAGCCTTACCAGTGATGATCAGGTGATGATGAACAAACCATCATTTCCTAAAATTTGCTTTTTAATATATTCTAAGCAAGGTACAGACATGTTGCTCTTTAATAAACACAAGCATTTCCTACTCCCCTCCCCCTGAGTGCTGGGGAAATGCCATCCAAGGTTTTTTTTTTTTTTTAGCTGCTCATATCTTTCTTAGTAATCATGATGAAGAAAACAAAAAGAAAAGAAATAGTTGATGTGCATAAAAGCGGGCCTCAGCCACAATCTGTTGAAGAAAGTCTATTGAAAAATGGGGCAAACTGTAAATCCAGGCAGTAAAAAACATAAATTTTAGAGAAAAACTTTTTCTGTAATTTGCAATAGTTGCTTTCATCAATCTGTTTAGATATAAGACTATCCTTTAGACCAGGGGTCCTCCCCCGGGCCTCAGCGCAGTCCCAGCTGCAGCCCATTCAGAACCAGGCCATGAAAGCAGCATGCAAGCTCGCGCGCTCAAAGTTTCATTTGTGCAAGCTACAGGATGCACTCATCATTTGTGTAAATGGATCTGCTTGCATGGAATCATCTTCTGTTGCTAACCCTAACCCACCCCCGGTCCACAAAGCCAGAAATGTTGGAGACCTTTGCTTTAGACAAATCTCACATTTAAAGACGTTCATTTTTTTGAATCATGTATTTGGTGATAAAGCTGGCATTGCAGCTCATCATCAGTTTGTGGGCACCCTGAACTTGTTTCTGACTCACCACAGAAATGTTTTTATGCTGAAAGTTATCAGTCAGGAGATCAGAAGTTTTTATATAGTGAGTCAGCTTCAGATAGCCCTCAACTTACAACCAGTGGTGGGCTGCAACTGGTTTAACAGCCAGTTTTGTGAGTGCATGCTTTGCACTCATGCAGCGCTAAAAAAAACCACAACTTGAACCTCTACAGGGCATCCCTGGTAAGTAGAACAGCTGAGGTGTGTGAAAACCACTGTGCCACATGAATCAGCTGAGCTGAAAAAGATGGAAATATAGGACAGGATAGGGTGGGTGCAGGTGGGCGGGGCCAGCTGATCATAAGAATTACCAGTTCGTTAGAACCAGTCCGAACCGGCAGCAGCCCACCATTGCTTACAACCACTCATTCAGTGACTGTTTGGAATTACAACGGCACTGAAAAAAAGTGACGTATGACATTTTTCACATATTTGATAGTTGCAGCATCCTCGTGATCACATGATCAGAATTTGGACACTTGGCAAATGGCATGTATTTATGACATGACCCCATTGTCCTGGGGCCATGTAATCAAATTTGCAAGCAAAATCAATAGGGAAGCCAGATTCCCTATGTAACAGCCATATTACTAATTTAAAAACACAGAGCTTCACTTAAGAACTATGTCAAGAAAGATAGTTAAATAGAGCAAAACTTACTTAACAACTACTCTTGCTTAGCAATGGAAATGTTGGACTCAAAGTGCCAGTAATATAGGAAGATTTCAAGCAAGAATTTTTCCATCTGTTCTTTCAGATGCCAAAATTGAACCTTCTCTGTGCAAAGCTTAGGTTCTTCTCTGGCTGTGCTATAAATATTTATTATTTATCCTTCTTTCTTTAAAGTGCTTAAAAATACAGTTCATTGTAAGGATAGTTAATGTTAATGTGATAGCAGTTTTTACTGATGTTCTTTAGGTCATTACTAAAGACAAGGAGGCAAAAAATATGCAACATAACATCTCTTTTATTATGATAATTTATTGATTTAATCTACATCTTAGTATAAGGAACCCATACTCACTATAAAACTGATGTATGCTTTTTAGTTCTGCATATTATCCATACTATCCATACTAATCATGTTTTATAGTGTGAATATATTTATAGTATGCATATTCTAGCAGACCTCTTACCAAAAAATGTTTCTGCAGGTTTAATTCAAATTAAATAACATTGATATGCAGATAAGATAATTAGTATTGTAGCTGTATAACTCCTTAGTTTTCACCAGGGAATAAATATCTATAAGCCCAAATCACTGAACAAGCCTGAACATATATTGAAAAGTACATTTCATTCCTGGTTTTATCATTACTTAAGTTAGTGTTAGCAATGTGAACTTAAATTATTCTCATTGCTGATTTCAAGGGCCAATTCATTTGCCAATTTCTGTAATTAAAAATTATTCTCTTGATTTATATTGAAGGATTTTGTGTTGTAAAAGTGAAAAGCAGCTTTCTGCTCATTCATCTTGATTAAAATAAGCCTTGTTAATAAACTTTATGTCAAGATATAAGATTTTAATAGGTTTCTTTATGTTACTAAAAATAAAATATGTCACCCTCAGAAGCATAATGTATATTTTACTCTTCTAATGCATATGTTCTACTCAGACACATAGTCATTTGTACAGATAATGATACATAGAAGTGGTTTGAACATGAAGAAGGATTCTGATGAATTTTCAAGGAGTGAGCGACATCTGTCACTCTTACAATGCATTTTGAAGAGAGAATATAGAAAATATGACCATTGGGGGAGACATTAAAGGAAAAAAGAAATTATTTAAAAATGCAAAATAGAAAGGACAGAAATAGGATGAGCATTCATCCATGACATAAAATAAAATACCAGCTAAAAGAAAAAGATAGATTTTCAATCAGACTTGCATAGATGTATGATATATAAAATATGAAATAGCATACTCATATAAATATATATAATACACTAATAAAATGTTAGTAGAAAAAACAGTGATCTTGATAGTGACCATAATTTTAAAGTAACTATTAAAAAATGGTAACTTTTCACTGGTTTTATTCTTAATACTAAGAGTTACTAAGATAATATACAAGATGTGACTTACAATGTATTGTCCACAATAAAATAGATAACTAACGTTTTCAGTAAAGAATACCATTTTCTATAATTAATAACTAATCAAATGTATAAATTTTAAAATGTTTGTACATCCTAATTATTGTATGAGCTGGGCTTAATAGAGCAAAAGAGTTCAGATTTTTGGCAATGGTTTGTAATTAACTGGGCTTTTGTTGATATTAAGCTAATCTAATATCTCTAGAACATTATCCATTTTGGGAGAATAGTAGAAAACCCAACTTTGATGAGGTGAAAAACAAACAAAAGAACTTCAATATTTATATCATATAGATCAGGGGTGTCAAACTGGCGGCCTGCAGACCAGGTGTGTCATGCACAGGCCATACCCACCCCAGCTCCACAAAGGGGAAATGTGATACATCATGTGATGGCAATGTGACACCACATGTTTAAAACCCATGATATAGATGGATGAAGACAGTTATGCTTTTTAGCCTAGCTATGTGGCTGAAGTGGATAACAATATGACTGTTTGTGTTTGTGTGAAGGCAGAGGTGGTATTCAGCAGGTTCTGACCAGTTCTGGAGAACCGGTAGTGGAAATTTTGAGTAGTTCAGAGAACTGGCAAATACCACCTCTGACTAGAGATTTTACAGTATCCTTCCCTTGCCATGCCCACCAAGCCACGCCCACAGAACTGGTAGTAAAAAAAAATTGAATCCCACCACTGTGTGAAGGCTATAGTTACTTCTGTCTGTGATTACAACCACTGCCTATAATCACAGCTGTGTCCATGACTAGATGAGGTATTTATATAACTTTATTATTTTGTATATCCAATTATCATTGAAGTTACATTAAAATAACTGCTGGACTGTTACGAGTTTTAGCATAATTGTAAAATGTCAGAAAAATCATGACAGATATCAATAAAAGGACATAAAAAAACAATATGTTTGCATTAAGGCTAAACTAGTAATAGATGGTCACTGATAGAGGTACTGGGAAGAAAATGTAATAAACAGTTGTAATTTGAGTAGTGATTGCTAAATAAATCTCTTCCTTTTTCATTAAGTCATTCTTCACTGTTTGGGAGCAATGAACTTAACAATGATTTATGCTGGGACATGCTTGGATTTAGAAGAAAAAAGCAAAAACTTGAAGATAAATGATACTAAAGCACCTTAAGGGACCAAAAGTATAAGCTTTGCGCCAAACTTGCTGCTTAAAATGTCAAATCAGCTCTTACTCTTGAAGCAGACGTACTTAATAAAAACTACAGTTTTACCCGTTTCAATACATTTTCTGCAATTTGGTGATAATACGATTAGGAAACATTAGAGAATCTGTTAGAAATGTGGAGATCAGTGAAAATAAAGGAATATTTTCATTTTTTAAAAAAACAAGACAACAATTGGGAAAAATTTGATTGTCAACAAAGGAAAAAAGACGGAGTCAAGGTATTCTCCAAAGCACCTGAGGGGAGGACAAGAAGCAATGGATGAAAACTAATCAAGAAGAGAAGGAACCTAGAACTAAGAAGAAATTTCCTAACAGTTAGAACAATTAATCAATGGAACAACTTGTGTCCAGAAATTGTGAATACTCCAACACTGGAAATTTTAAAGAAGAAATTGGATAACCATTTGTCTGAAATGGTATAGGATTTTCTGCTTAAGCAGGGGATTGGACTAGAAGACCTCCAAGGTTCCTTTCAACTCTGTTTTTCTATTCTATACATTAATAAATACGATTGTCTTCCCCACGAAGATTAATAACACTTATCAATGGGTTTAGTATTTTTTCTCTGTACAATATAAATTGGTCTCTAACTCCAAATTATTGAGTTTAGAAATAATTACAATACACTTTACAATGAGACTCTTCTGGAAAGTTACAGTAATACCCGGGGGGGCGGGGGGGAACCAAAGCTTGAACTAGAATAAATCTCATACTTCAATATTTTATTATAGTTGCTGTTCTTTTGTTATTATTAGAATTCATAGTTATAGATCAATGATCTTAGGTTTTGAGTTAATTAATAGTGTAATAATTAATGTTTTGGTGCCAATAATGTATACCATACATGGCATGCTTTATATATTTCCAAACATGTATTTTCAGAAAATTTGTGCAATATTTTGCAGTCACTTCCTCTTTTTTTTTTACTCAGGAAATGTATTGTCTAAGAAAGTTTTAGTTTCCAAGATTTTCCAGTTTTTCCATTCTTTCTTAGGTTATTTAATGGCAAGTTTTACTCATTAGAATTTGTTTTCACAGTTATATTATAATAATTTGTGTGACCCACTTTATAAATGTAATGGTTTAACATTCCAGTCACTTTGGTTAATATGTAATTTTCCCTCCTAACATGGTAGCTTCTGGGAATTGCTCACTATTCTGCAATATTATGGAGACATTTTTAAGCAAGTCAAATACCTGTAACATTAGCAAGATTGTGGTTATCATTTGCTAAAACATACAGAATGTGGGGGATATAGTGGTAGTATTGTAGGAAGAATCAACTTGGGGAGGGGTCTGCTGACAGAATGTAGGGTTGACTGTAGAAAGTTTATTAGGTTAAATAACGCCTATTAATGCTTAAGGCTTAGGGGAGTAGACAGGGTTTGAGGACTATGACTGGTGGTAGTTAAAGGGCAAGCAATAATATCAGTGCCGAGAGAGAGATGATGGGAATCTGGAAGTGGACCACTTGTGAGGAAGGACCCCTTTTTTCAAAGAATTAATTGAAAAGTGAAAAATACTTTGATACTGTCTTTTTACCAAGTCTGAATAAAGCATGAGATACAGAAGAAGTATGCTAAATTTCTTGTGCTGATTTGGCTGTAACTGTACATGTATGCATTTGTGTGTGTGTGTGTGTGTGTGTGTGTGTGTGTGTGTGTGTGTAATGTATGGAGAGAGACAGACAGACAGAGAGCTTATGTATGGAGAGAGAAAGAGAGAGAGAGTATAAATACAGAACAAAAATGTCTCAGAAATACAAGAGAAGAATACCCTGAGAGAATAAAATATCTCCCTAACATTAAGCTGGGGTTTTCCATGAAACATCTGTTCCAATATAGCTTCTATGACAACCTCAAAATGAATGTGACCCATGCCCATAAAATCTAAAAACTGCCCATTAGATTAAGTTAGATTAATACTAGTTAGATTTACTTCTTTTATGAGGCAGAGCTGTTAGAGATGAAATAAAAAAAAGTCTCTAATCCTCAGATTAAAAAATGTGCCATGTCTAAAGTTACTTTGTTATAACTAATATATTTTAGATATAATAGAAGTAATATACTGGGAGACTGCAGTTTACCAATAAATTTCTGAGGTTCCTTTTTCTTTAATAAATAGGAAGCTTTGAGATTTTTTTAAGTGCACCACTAGCTCAAGAAGATATTATATTCTTAATTAGTATGTATCCTGTCATGTTCTTTATCTGCTTAGAGAATTTACAACCAACATGGCAGGTTATGAATGGTTAATAGATTCATTTTCAAAAAAGAAAAGGTCAGCATTAACATAAAATTCTTGTAAGATTTGTGACACAAATGTTCTTCTCTGTAGAACAGGTGTTGCTAGAAAAGCTAAAATCTGCCACCAAAGCTAAGCTATCAAGATTATTCTTGATATTAAGAGCATTCTGGTAATGAGAAGTATGCTATACCTGCTTTTGCTACTGCTGCTATAGTGAAACACATTAAACTCTCTGTGAGATTTTGCCAGTTCATATTTTCTACAGTCATGTGGAATTTAATATACCCTAATTAATTGGATTATTAATATTTGTTGTTATTGTGTTTACACAGCTCTGTATCTTTTTCCTTGCTTACTCTCGCTTTTTTCTGTTCTAGCTTCACTCTGACCAGGACAAAGGAGATGGATCTCTCAAGTACATCTTGTCAGGAGATGGGGCAGGCACTCTTTTTGTTATTGATGAGAGAACAGGAGACATTCATGCCACAAGAAGAATTGACAGAGAAGAAAAAGCTTACTATACCCTACGTGCCCAGGCCATTAACCGAAGAACACTCCAGCCAGTGGAACCTGAATCAGAGTTTGTCATCAAAATCCATGACATCAATGACAATGAGCCAACATTTCCAGAAGAAGTTTATATAGCAAGTGTTCCTGAAATGTCAGTGGTTGGTAAGTATATCATTATGAAATGGAAAAAGCATGAGTTGGTGGGATCTTACTGTAAATTTAGATAGTTGGAATATAGGTTGGTTTACATTAAGAAGATTGTTCCAGTTTGCAGGGCTTCGGCGGCAGGCAGGAATTCGTGATCGTGCACGGTTTCTGCCTGGGCTCGCTGCTGGAGCGCCCCGAGTCAGTTGGTTTCAGGGCAAAGTCACCCCGTAGAGGTGGTGAAGAGGGGGGAGATCGCCAGCAGGGTCGAGGAGAGCCACATCTCTCCTCCTCAGCTGGTCAAACTCCCTTTCCCGAAGGCGGTAGGAGCAGTGGTCAGAAATGGCCACCTCAAAGAAGCACTCAACCAGAAAAGAAAATGCAGGAGGAAGATAAGAAGTGAAAGTTTTGGTTGACCGGGATAAAAAGCAACAACTAAGGTACCCTGGAATTTAAATTTTATAAAAGATAATATCGCTCCCAAAGAAGAGTCAGAAGCAGCGAAAGAAAGTGAAAAAGGGAAGGTTTTTTCTTCTTCTTCTCTCTTCTTCCTCACATTGATAACGAAGAGAGCTAAATAAGAAATCGGAAAAATCCGCTTTGGCATCAATAATTAAGCTGAAAATATAATTAAATGCCAAAGGGACAATAAAGATTTCTGGACACTAAAAAATCCTTTTTGTCTATAAGTAGGAAGGGAGAGGAAAAGAATAAGGGCAGGATCTGGAAGGAGGAGGCTGCCTGGACTCCAAAAGAATTTAATGTAAAATCTCAATAAGACTTCTAAAAGATAGATTTTAACTGGAACTTTGTAACTAAATAGTAACCCCAGGAAGAGAAAGTGAAAAAAGAAGAAAGTGTAAAAAGAAACAGCTTGTGTGTATTTGGATTGCTTTTTGACTTTTGGATTTTTGGATATTATATTTGAATGACTAAAACCAATTGGGTGGTCATATAAAATTTTTTACAATGGCTCTATCTCTGGATGAACTAAAAATGGAATTTAAAAA